>NC_056737.1:1615164177-1615504177 GCF_019279795.1 Protopterus annectens
CAAATACACACACAGTTGCCAAGGCTGGGGTTAGAACTCCTACTAGTTTATCACACTACAGCAGTACACAGTTATGGCATGCGCCATGGAGATTACTGGCCTATCACTTCCCCAAAGGTGTATTACATAGTTGATGACAATGGCACATTTGTCAAAGCAGACCATTGAAGACTGCAGTGTCTGTGAATGGACTCAAAAGTGTTGCTCCCTACCTGGGCATAGGAACACACACACACACACACACACACACACACACACACACACACACACACGTACATCTACACTTGAATAGAACACCTACCAATCTAGTTTAGCACAATACAGCAGTACGCAGTTACAGGACACACTAGGGAGATTACTGAGCTACAGCTTCCCAGGTGTATTACTAGGTGGATGACATCAGCTGCCTTGCAAAGGTTGAGCATTTGGATTGTGGGGAGCATGGCTGGTCTAAAAAGCATTGCTCTCTACACAGACTGACAGACACACGCACGCACACAGTTGCCATGTCTTGGAATAGAATTCCTACCTAACTAGTTTATCACACTACAGGAGTATGCAGTTACAAGATGCGCAATGGAGATTACTGGGCTACAGCCTTCCCAGAGGTATATAACTAGGTGGATGACATCAGCTGCCTTGCAAAGGTTGAGCATTTGGATTGTGGGGAATGTGGCTAGCCTAAAAAGCATGGCGTTCTACACACACACACACACACACACACACACACACACACACACACACACACACACACACTTGCCATGTCTGGGGATAGAACTTCTAACTAACTAGTTTATCACACTACAACGGTGCGCACTTACAGGACACGCTACGGAGATTACTGGGCTACAGCTTCCAAGAGGTATATTACTAGGTGAATTACATTAGCTGCCTTACCAAGGTAGAACATTTAAATTGTAGGGGGTGTGCCTACCCTACAAAACATTGCTTTCTTCACAGACAGACACACAGACCCAAATACACACACAGTTGCCAAGGCTAGATTACTGGCCTATCACTTCCCCAAAGGTGTCTTACATAGTTGATGACAATGGCACACTTGTCAAAGCAGACCATTGAAGATTGAAGTTTCTGTGAATGGACTCAAAAGTGTTGCTCCTATCTGGGCATAGGAACACATACACACACACACACACACACACACACACACACACACACACACACACACACACATACACACACACACACACACACACACACACACACACAGACGTACACTTGCCATGTCTGGTAATAGAACACCTACCAAACTAGTTTAGCACACTAGAGCAGTACGCAGTTACAGGACACACTAGGGAGATTACTGAGCTACAGCTTCCCAGGTTACTAGGTGGATGACATCAGCTGCCTTGCAAAGGTTGAGCATTTGGATTGTGGGGAGCGTGGCTGGTCTAAAAATCATTGCTCTCTACACAGACTGACAGACACACACACACAGTTGCCATGTCTGGAAATAGAATTCCTACCCAACTAGTTTATCACACTACAGGAGTATGCAGTTACAGGATGCGCTATGGAGATTACTGGGCTACAGCTTCCCAGAGGTGTATTACTAGGTGGATGACATCAGCTGCCTTGCAAAGGTTGAGCATTTGGATTGTGGGGAGTGTGGCTGGCCTAAAAAGCATTGCTCTCTACACACACACACACACACACACACACACACAGCTGCCATGTCTGGGAATAGAACTCCTGCCTAACTAGTTTAGAACACTACAGCAGTATGCAGTTACAGGACACGCTATGGCAATTACTGGGCTACAAACTTCACATAGGTGTATTTCTAGGTTGATGACATCAGCAGCCTTGCTGAAGTTGTGCATGAACATTGCTGTGGGTGTGACTACCCTAACAGGCATTGCTCTCAACACAGTCAGACAGACACGCACACAAACACACTCACACAGTTGACAAGTCTGGGATTTCAACCCCTACCTAACTAGATTATCACACTGCATCAGTATGCAGTTACAGGACATGCCACGGTGATTACTAGGCCACAACTCTCCCAAAGGTGTATTTCACATTGGATGATCTCAGCAGGCTTGTCATAGTAGGGCTATGGGGAGGGCAGTGTATGTGCATGGGCCATTACCCATTCATCTAGGGGTTGACATGCCACATGCGGGCACACACAGTGTCATATTTCACAGGTAAGTGTATGCAGTGGCTAGAGGACTACTTCCTTGTACAGTCATGTTGCACAGCTGGTACATGCACCACATAGTCTGTACTGCTGACAGACATTGGTGGCTAGTATTTGCAGTGAGTGACATCTGCACCTCATGTGTTTGGGAATATTTGGCTGTTTGCTGGGTGGGACAGGCCTGGATGGCTCCTTGTCACAGTCACCCTCTTCCACACATCTATGTCTGTTTACCTTTGGCATATTATAGTGTGTTGTCCTTACATATATGTCTGTATTCCTACCCACTGTGTTTGCAAGGCATGAGTGGTGCATACTGATGAGTGTCTGCACTAACAACTGCGGCTGCCAGATATGTCTGGTCCACTGGTGTTTGCAGACATGGCCTTCATGTGTTTAAGTGTGTGAGCATGCCCAGTGTGACTTTTCAGTATGTTGTTGACTTACATTGCCATCATTTTTCTATGTGTATGAGCATGCCCAGTATGGCTGTCTGTATTGCATGTGTGGGTCAAGTCCAGGTAGTTTGTACTGCAGTGCTGACATTTGTGTTGTATACCAACAGGGTGCATGCTGTCTCAGCAGGGTATCCATCGATCAGTTGGCATTGACCGTTACTATATTTCTGCATGGGGGGGCACACTAGACTATTATACATTTCTACACAGTATTGGGGGCACATCTGACTGTCACTATATGTCTACATAGGATGGGGCACACCTGACACTTGTACACATTTGCTAGGACTGTACTGGTATGTCGGGTACTCCCATTTCAGTCTGTGGTCTTACCCATCACACTGGCTAGTGGCATCCAAGTGTACTACAGAACTTAGCTTATAATTACCTACATATTTGTGTCTGACTTACTAGCCTTCACAACTGACATCCCACTGCCTGGCCTGCTGTAGTCAGTGTAGGCCTGGGGGGAGGTTGCCCATAGGCCTCATTCAGAGGCTATAGCACAGCCTTTGTTTGTGTTTATCTACACCTGTCCTGCTGGCTGTGACTATTGTTGGGTATGTGACCCACCCTGACTGGCATGTGTGAGTCACTTACATTGTGAGTGTCCCAGTATTGAGGGTGGTGCTGCAGGGCTGCCTATGTTGGATGCATATAGTATACTCCCTACACATGGTTAGGCACAGGTAGTGTAATGTTTGGCATCCCTATTACTTTATGTGAGAGTCCGAGACAGGTGTTATTCCCTGGGTTCCTCCCGTGTCAGTGTATGTGCTATGCGTTGCCTCTTTGCCAAGGCCAGGGCATACTGGGCATGCCTCCTTCTACCTACTAGGGCAGGCTCAGGTTGTTCCTCCTCAGAGTCACTCTGTGCCCATGCAGGCCTTGGCAATGGTGGGGAGCTGTGTGGCCCTGCCCTGTGCCGTTCCTGCTGCAGCCATTTCTGCAGGATCATATTGTGTAGCATGGCAAATACAAGGACAATTTGGGTACATGAAGCTGGCGAGTACTGCAAGGCTCCACCGGATGTGTCCAGGCACCGGGACTATGACTTGAGCATCCCAAACACATGCTCTGTTACGATTCTTGTTTGTGTTTGTGCATGTGCCTCATTATGGAGTTCTTGTTCGGGTGTGTGTGCATTTCTGATGGGTGTCATCAGCCACGGCTCCAGTGTGTATCCAGCATCCCCACTAGGTGGCCGTGTGGGATGTCCCCATTGGTAAATCTGTGGTACAGCTGTGGCAGATGCCAGATGTAGGAATCGTGATAGCTTCCAGTGGAGCCAGCACACACGTTCATTATTATGCCCTGACCATCGCACATGACCTGGCAGTTGATGGAGGGGAAGCCCTTGCGGTTGATGTAGACCCTACCCTGCTCACTGGGTGGTGCTTTGATGCATATGTGCATGCATTCTATAGCACCCATTACCTCAGGGTATTCTGCTGTTTGGTGGAACAGTTGTATATTGTTGGCCAATCCCTCACGGGTGTTGGGAAAGTAAACTTGCTCACCGACATTTGCTAACATGGCATCCAGGAACTGGTGGAGTACCCTGGATGCTGATGCCTGTGAGATCCCCATCATATCCCCAGTTGGCCTTTGCAAGGTACCTGTAGCTAGTACTCTTAGGCCTACGCATACCTTTGTATCCACTGGGATGGGTTCCCCTCTGTTAGTTCTGTGTGTGAGGCGTGGCCGGCACAGCTCAACAATTTGCTGTAGGAGGTCCCTGTCCACCTTATAGTGCTCCACTGTCTCCAGCTCATGTAGCCCTTGGTAGATTACCCTGGGTCTGTACACTCTTCTCCATCTCCTCCCTGTGGGTTGCTCAGCAGCATTCACATCCTCACCACCCTCAGCCTCTTCCACAAGTAGTTATATGGTAGCTATTGCAGCCCCTAACATTTTGCAGTTGTGAGTGTTAAAAGTTCCCCGCTTGTTTACACCAGTGGTGTAGAATATGGGAAAAACCGGAGGGTAGGTGTTTGCATAGTTTACAGTAGTGTTCTGGGCTGGGCTGGGCTGCTGCCTGTGTAATTGGCTGGTTCTGATACATTTCACCAGCCAGCTATGCTAATTCTCCTTAATTACCTTCCTGTTGCTGTTTTCCCTTCCCATTGCCTTCCTGTTTGAGCCCGTGTGCACGCCGCACAGAGTGCTCAAATGTGCACACTGCTGCAATTTCCTGGTTTAACTTTTTTTTCTTCCTGTAAAACCCGGTGCATGGCTCGTACACCCGCTTAGGCTTTGTAAAGAGTGCTAGGCAGGTTTAGACACACCCCCTAACTTAGGTGTGGTAAGCTAGGAGCAAACCAGAGCCACAGGGCTCCAGTCTGCTTACAGTATGCCTGACACACACTCCCATGATGTCACCTAACTCCTAGGCTTGCACCAAGCTATTCCTACTCTTACACTGTTGGGACCTGACTCACATGCTGTGGAAAACTGGGATTCACTATCCTTCCCCTCATTTACATAGGATTGCCTGCTAATGCATAGTTACATGTCTAACACTGAGCCTCCCACCTTAGCAACCACTACTCACTGGCCAGGTTGTCTTCTGCCTGCCATTGACTTGCATGGCAGAATACTGATTTTAGTTAGAATGCTTATTTTAGGTTTATTTTATTATTTCCCCCCCAATCCCTATGCTTAAACAGCTGAGATCAGCTAAAAAAAAATAAAAGTTGTTTATTTTATTTATTTATTTTTTTTTGTTTGTAATGCCAATGGCCTTATACTTGTCCATTGGCATGTTTACTACTTGATATGCAGCCTTTATTCAGAGCTGTCATAGCTCCGTTTTGGATTTTGCAGAAATGTACTTGATTACTAACAGAGTACATTTCTGCAGATAGCACTAGTCTTGCATGGACTGTTGTAAGCTTCCTGGATTGTAAAATCACCTCATTTGCATGGATTTCACCTGCAAATGGGGTGATTTGCATACCAGGGCTTAGTCCATACACGATTAGTGCAGGAGCGCTCGTGTACACCCCTGCAGGCTGTTCCTGGATCGCACAGTAGCATATTGCCTGCTTGAGCTCCTGCACCAATCTTGCACTCCGTGCAAGCTTTTGAGAATCCGGGGGACTGTTTCAGCTGTTGCATGCAGATACATATTACAAAATCAGAATAAATAGTAGAAGGTTTGTGAACTTTCGAATGAAGAGAGAAATTCTGATGGTAAATTACGTGGCGTGAAGTAGTTTCATTTGCATATAAAGTTGGGAAGTTTTCATGAAAATGCATGAAAAGAAATTTCCGGTACTTATATTTACATAAAGCACAGTGGTGGTTTATTCCATTTAAAATGTAGGAAAACTAGTTCATCAAAAACTGTAACAACATTATGATATAAATGAGACAGTTAAGTACATAGTTCTCAGACTTATCAGTACTGACATATACTTATTTTAGAGCCACAAAAGAATGGATTTCAGGCAATTGCCTGTGGAATTTGGACCAGATCAGAAGGATTTTGGAGTTGCCTGAGCTTCTTCATCTATGTCTCAGTGGAACTGAAAGCTGAAAGGCAAGTGAGACATCTATGGGCACTATTGTATGTAGAGACTTACTGCTTCACAGCTGCAATTTATTATTTGTATTAATTAAAATAAATATCATATGCAAACACATATAAGGCTGTTAGTGCAATGAGATTTAATCACTTTTGTTATTCAATCCAAAAGTTACAACTTTTAAAGTGTATTTTACAATCCTTATAACACCTCCTCATATATCCTGCAATCTGTTTGCCTGATGGGCAGCTCTTCAGTGTGATAAAATCTAACACTCTGAGGAGGGAATTGTCAGCTAGCTAAAACTACTGCAATCCAACAATCCCTATGAATAAGTCTCACACCCTAAGGCAGATGACGCATCTTACTATTGCAGCACTGTAGCAAATCTACACCCAGTAAAAGTTTTATTAAAAAAACTATGGGTAAGCACATCCTTAACAGCAAAATGTCAAAAGAAAATTCACTAATGAACAGCTAAACAATCAAAATACTCAGTATTATTTTATACAATTTTAAAATATTATATGCGTATATGCTGGTCAGATAAATGTGGGCATCCTGACAGTATGACTATATCACATCTACAATGAAACAGTACAGTGTACTGGGCACTAAGTAAAGTACTCCACAAAGAACTAAAACTAGAATTTCACAGCACAATATATGAAACATGTACTGGGGATCAGACTTTGCCCACAGTAAATAATAAATGCAGCAGAATTACAGCATGACAGTAGTTTCATCTAAAAGAACACTGCTGAATTCATGAAGCATGACTACAGTATTAAGTGTGATTGCTTAATGTAAGCTTCACACAGACTTCAATTACAACTTCTACTGTTACTACTTTACTCTCCAGTACTATCTCAACATTATTTTCAGAATATTTTCTTTTTCTTTCTGGAATGTTGTGAAACTGATATCAGTCAACATCCATGATTCATGAGTAGAATGTCAGCTCCATGGCATAGATGGATGGAGTCCAGAATATGATTTAAGCAATGTGGGTTCAATTAGTGAACCCGATCCATGAGACACTGACAAAGGGGGCGGGGTGTAGACTGGCATTTTTGCTAGTTTATCTATGTTGAGGGAATTGCATCCAAGTACTAGCAGTTCTTGTAGAAGACCAAGGATACTAGTTCAGAGGTGTATACAAAGGACTTCGCTTATCGGCCTTTTGGCTAAGATCAAGTGTAGACTTGGTGGAGGCAAGGTGTAGGGCATTCCAGAACATCCACCTACAACTGTCAGGATGTTGCTATACCAGGTTGACCTTATCGCCTCCTGCATGCTTACATTGACTGCTTAACTTTGAATTTACCACTTGTGGGGCCGCAGTATTTAACGGTCAGTTAGACAGATGTCTGGGAGGTGAAGACTGAAGTCAGGATCTAGGATACTGCTGCTGATACTGCAAAAGGACTCATAAATGGACTTGGATCAACCCTTCTTGAGAATCAGTTAGGTGAAATGCATTCTCAACCAGTGAATATTTTAAATAATCTTCTCTGGGTCTCTGCAGCCATTTAATGTGGCTGCACCTAATTCTAATCATAGAACTGTACCCTGGGTACAGGATTTGAGTTAGCACTGAAGGCTAACTGAGTTATCCTAATCATAGAACTTTATTCTGGGTACAGGATTTGAGTTAGGACTGATGGTTAACTTAGTTATTCTAATCATAGAACTTTACCCTGGGTACAGGATTTAAGTTAGCACTGACAGTTATCCAAGTTATTCTAATTATAGAACTGTACCCTGGGTACAGGATTTTAGTTACCACTGAAGGCTAACTGAGTTATTCTAATCATAGAACTGTACCCTGGGTATAGGATTTGAGTTAGCACTGATGGTTAACTTAGTTATTCTAATCATAGAACTTTACCCTGGGTACAGGATTTAAGTTAGCACTGACAGTTATCCAAGTTATTCTAATTATAGAACTGTACCCTGGGTACAGGATTTGAGTTACCACTGAAGACTAACTGAGTTATTCTAATCATAGAACTTTACCCTGGGTACAGGATTTGAGTTAACATTGAAGGCTGCGTTATTGTAATCATAGAACTGTACCCTGGGTACAGGATTTGAGTTAGCATTGAAGGTTATCTGAGTTATTCTAATCATAGAACTTTACCCTGGGTACATGATTTGAGGAAGCATTAAAGGCTAGCTGAGTCAAATTAGAGTATCACATTTACTCTTACAATTCTTTAAAATGACAAGTCCACACTTTTGAGAATAATACTTCCGAACATCTAATACAACCCTGCATGTCTCAGCATGAGAATTCATAAAAGCATTAGCATTTTTATGCATCATATCATGTGTTAATCACTTTACATTGAGTAAATTCTAAATTCTTACCTCATAAAACAATCATCCAGTACTTCCATTGTCAGGTCATGCAGTTTATGTTAAGAGTCTTACAGTAGAAATATTTTTAAAAAGCAAGTTATTAGTAAAATACAGTATTCTGTAGCACATGTCATTTATAGATGCCTTATGCATAAGAGAATAAGTAATTCATGTAAATCTGAATGACTGGAAGAAACTGTAGAAATGATCAGTCTGAATTCTTGCAGCATAATCTATTTTAACAGTGAAATGTTCACATATGACATGGACAATAGAGTATTTAACCTGTATTGCTGAGGTCCAAAAGCTCAAAGAGAATTTTTTCCTGGGAATTATGGAACAATGTACAAAATTAGATTTCTTAAGGGATTTGAGGAAAATTTCATATAGATTGTATTCTTAGAAACAAAAATATTTCATTACAGGATGGATTGCATAACAATATATTTGAAAGTCCATTTGAAAAGCAAAGACAGATAATTTGGAATGGAAGTGTTCAAACCCAGACTAAATCATATTATTCACTGACAGTGTTTTGTTGGGTATAATGAACAGTTCAATACTTTTTGTTCAGAATATAAATAAACATATGAAGAAATATATACACATAGTCAAACAGTGGAAAATTAAAAATGAGCCTTTTGAATTTCCTGGCATTATCTACAGAATTGTCAAAAAGGATATGCATGAAATAGCCCTGTCAGTGTTGGACTATTTAGCTGTTTATGAAAGTACAGCTGCATCTGTTAAGAAATAATTGATACCTTAAATATGGACAGATGAATTCTTCAGACTTTAGAATCTCACTTAATGGATTATTATGATTGCAAAAATGTGATCTTGTTTTAGTTGTGTCTGTAAGAAACATTTCTATCAAAAACACCTGCTGCAATGTTTGCATTTAATGGTGCTGCTTTGACTTTAAGCAGGCAAGACAGAACAGCAGTTTAGATGACGTGACAGCGCCCACAGTTCAACACTGTATCCTGATTTGCACAATAAGATGACCTGGTGATTTTGGAAGCTTGAAAAAAGTAAATAGTATTAGTAGACATTAAAACTTTAAGGAAAACTCTTTACATAGTCTTCAGTGAGTCATCAACAACTGCAAATGTCAAAACATAAGTGAAAACGTCTGAGCTCAAGTCTGTGATTTTCAACCAGTCAGTGAAGTGTGCCATCTGTCTACACAATTCTTATTCAAAGCAATTATTTATAACTATAATCCACAACTGGAATATTTTGGTCACTCTAAAGATACTACGTGGTAGTCACAGTCAAGCACATGGAGTATTTGCACAGGTTGCACAGAAGCACAGCTCAGGTGCAGTTCAAAGACACTACCTGAGCCAAAGTGAATCAGTTAGAACATGACTGAGAAAGCATTATATAAATAAGGGAATAATGTAATGCAGATTGGAAATGTATAAAAAATATGTGACTTTCTTGTGTAAATCAGTACCTATTCCCACCTTTTTTATTCATAGTTATTTTTGATGTATATCTGTGTTGTGCACAAATGGGTTATAAAAAGTGAAACTGCACCTTCTCTACCTACTTTCTAGTCCATGAAAATCCTTTGTTTTGCTGCAATCCTGGCTGTTTCCCCACTGTGAGTTGTTCATTTCAATTACACCAAAACCCAAAGTGTGAAGCATCGCTTGCCAGCCTAGGAGAAGAAGGTATAGGCAAAGGTTAACTTACCCTAACTTTGCTGAACAGAAGTTACTGAGAGCTTTAGAATGGAGAGGGATGTAATAATCATTTTAGTGAGGTTGTATAGCCCACAGACAGGAGCTGGGGTAATATCTGGCCTTCCTATTCGTGCAGATATCAAGGTACATATAGCCCTCACTATACTTGCCATGGGGACCTTTCAGAGACAAACTGGGGGCAATGCTTCTGCCTCAAGGATAGCGGTCATCATTTTTGACTGAACTGTAAAGAAGCAGGAGTTATGAAAAAAAGTGTAGGACTACACTCTGAGTAGGTGCTACAGGATACATTTAAAGATTACACTCTGAGTAGGTGTTACAAGATATGTTCAGGACTCCACCCTGAGTAGTTCACTGCAGTGTTACTGAAGTTGTATTTACTATTGAACTTTTTCCCTTTGATTTTTTTTTTGTTGGTCTTGCTGTCTCTTTCTTTGCTTTCGGTAGAGGAAATTAATGCAGTGTTTGTCCTGTGAAGCATGTCATGTGAATGTAGATACCCCATGTATGTGAAGTGACCATGGTAAACAAGTTCTGTATAACTGATATCCATTTAGGCATCATACATATTTTTCTCAGTTTATTTTCTCCAAGTCTTTTGGGTTTCTAATACCATGATGGGAATGAACCCCATTCCTAAGTCAAAGTATGATTAAAGTTTGGGACATTGTAAACAAATGTGTATGTAGCCCACTATCCTGGGCTGCTAAAATTGACCTTTCATCTTTTGGTTTAAATTCACCTCTCAATTATTCCTGCATGAAATCTTGATCAACATGAGGTTGTTGCAGGAGTTTTCTTTACTTGTAACTGTATTTATACCTTTTCCACATTTCTTGTCTACTCATCTGATCTTTCTCCTTATATTCTTTTCTTTGTTTCTTGACATATTGAGCTGCTGCCTGATTTTTGTCTACTGCTGGTATGGTTTCCATTCCTGCTTGACACCGATATTCTGCTGCTAAAGTAAGCAGGGAAGTCATCTTAGACTTGTTCTCTTCATGTTTTGAAACTTTCACTGTGTTTGGATATGCTTAGATCAGATTTGTATGCAGTCCTAGGATTGCAGATCTATACAGGTAATCATCCTACAGAATGAGAAATATATAATCTTGGTATATAGTGATTTTTGTATATCATTTGATAAGAGTGTAGCATTTACTTGTTTTCCTGTACAACTGACCCAACACCATATGGAGCATGTCAATCACCCCAAAACTGTAAGTTAGAATAGGAAGTACAAATTTGTTTGTAGTTGGACTTTGTTCCTAGATGTCAGGGCTGTTTTCAGTATTAATTTTAGTCTTCTAAAATATTCCTTATTGAGTTTTGTTTGCACTTGTTCATGTTTCAGTGGTGACCCTTCATCAATTCCCAAATATTTATACACTCCCTGGTGCTCAGATTCCTTTATATCACATTCCTGTACCAGTCTGCCATTTTCTTGGTGCTGCAGCTTTCCTGCTTTAAATGTTGCTTTTGCACTTTTATCAAGAAATGAGAGACTTGCCGGTGTACTTACAGGCTTGAAATTATTTACAAGGAAGATTATGTTAAGTTTGTGGTTTAAAAATTCAGACCCGAGGTGTGTAATAATAAAACCATCAGATTCATGAAACCAGACAAGAGTGTGGGGCTATTGCTTTGGAATGCTACTGACCGACTACAAACATAAAATGGAAAATGTATTTGGTAGTGACACCTGTCAGAAACTTTCCCTTAATGAAGTGAACACCACTTATGCAAAAATGATCTGTGCTGCTACTTCTTTATCAGTTCTTCATTCTCAAACACATGAATCTTTCACTTCTGTTGAAACATGGTTAGCCAATGCCCATGTAATCCTGAACCCAAACAAAACTAAATTATTACTCTTCCAACCTAACAAGACATGTGTCTCATGCCCACCATAGTCAAAGACAATACTGTCATCTCCCCAACAACCCATACAAAGCTTCTGGGACATGAAACAGACAACCTAAAAATTGACTTGCTCCCTTTATTGTCTCCCTAACAATAAAAACAGTCAATAAGAAACTTGGAAGTCTATACAGGCACAAAAGGTTTCTGAGCAAAATGGCCAAAATTACATTAGCACAAACATATCTGCTCTCCACTCTACTATATGCCTCTCCAATTTTAACTAATCTTAGGAAAACGGACTTATCTAAGCTAGAAGCATGTTATAATAAAATTGCAGGCTTGAACTTCCTAACATTATTCTTTACAACCAACTCTCTCTAACTCATAAAATTGTAACACAACCAACTAGAACCCCTGCACAACAAATCTAATCCTTCCTTACAGTTCCAGCAGACCACTTTGTTCTAACAATAAAAACTTACTCACTGTCTCCAAGGCCAACAACACTGCAGAAGAATCTTTATTTTCCAGCTATATATCTCGTATATGATACTCCCTTTCTAACTCTATTCTCTCAATCTCTTCCACTAACCACTTTAAGCCATCACTTAAAGCTTATCTAAAAAATAAGTGGCTATGTTCCTGTACTAACCTCTTGTGAATGCTCCAATACATCACAGTATACCCCAACCATATCCACTTTCTTCCCTGGTGTTTAATCCTTTAGTCCTACCAACCTCTCTTAACCTTATATCTTGACACAAGTCATACTTTACAAATAATACTAGCTATGTTCAAAGCCTAGGTTTTGTTGTCATGATGTAACAAATTTGTATTTTCTTATGTATACTACATTTTACTTTATACATTATTGATTATTGTAATTTGTGCATTAAAATTTACTGTTACTCATGGAGCTTTTCTCCCTGGGCCTCTGCTGAAAAAGGACGTGTCCAGATGGACTTTCCCAGTAAACAAATGTTAAATAAATAAATAAAAATTGATACTTCACTTTTTGAACTTGTTACAGATGATGTGCTAGATGGTAAGGTACATGATTTACTGTGTAACACCATGTACAAAATACTGGGCATCTTTGGTGTTCTTAAGATCCACAAGGATCTTCAGGACTCACCACTTAGGCCAATGTTTAATGCTAACAACTCAAAAGCTTATCCCGTGGCCAAATACATTGACTACCTGTTGAAATATGTTCAAGATTACACATGGGTTGTAAAAGATTCCTGGGACTTCTTGACCCAAAGTACCCCATCCTTGTATGCAAACAACTTGACTTTTGTTACAGTAGATGTGAAAGACCTCTTCACCGTTATCCCCTGTGATATGGGGATACAATGGGTGACAGAGTTTCTTAGCAGACACACCAATTGGGTCCACTCTACAATATACAAAGCTACCACCCTGTTAGACATACCCCAGGATTCAATAAAGTAATTTTTCCATGCAGGAACAGTGTAGCCGCTCCTGCATGGAATATGGCCTCCGAGTGATCCAGTAAACTAGTGTTTTGACGTGCACAGACCTGCCTACACTGTTCTTGCACAGAAACCAGTGCAAAATGATAATTACCTCATTTGCTGATGAAAACCCTGCAAATGAAGTGAATTAGTGATTCAGCAAGTAGGCAGGTATCCATGCAAGAACAGTGTTAATTGCAGCAATGTATTCGGTTACTAACTGAATATATTTCTGCAAAACAGAGGCATGACAGCTCAAGAAAACATGTATTATAGTCTTTAGGCATGCCAAATATATGGCCATTGGCATGGAAAATTCCTTAATTTTTATAAAAATCAAAGTTATTTTTTTGGCAGATCTTGCCTGTTTGCACGCATATGGCAGCGATGCGCAAACAGGATTGTGCTGAAAATTTTTTAAAAATGTGAAAACTCAATTTTAAGGGAAATCTGCATTTTGCCATTATAGTCTATGACATGCAGAATCAAAACAATACCAGGGAACAGTGGTTGTCAAGGGGAAAAGCTCTGTGTCAGTGCAGTAACTATGGACTAAGGCAATGGGGTATGCAAATAAGGGGAAATTTACTGAATCACAAAAATCTACTAAGTGCCAAACTGCACCTAACCATGTAGGTGATATAGCATGATTGTGTAACTAGGAGGAGCAACAGGCATGAAAAGAGGTGTGTCAGGCATGCTGCAAGCACACTGGACCTTTATGGCACACAGATAAGCTTAGCTAAGTACAGCTAAGCAAGGGTCTGTGTCTGAGGCTGTATTGACTTATTCCATGAAATGAAGAGCGTGTTCACATCCAGGGAGGGCCATTATGTCATGTTTATATTAGTTAAACGTGTATGCGTGGCATGCACCGGGTCTAAAACAAACAAAAAAAAAAATAGCAGGACTGTTTACAAGGCACACCTCTGGGCTTAAAACGGGAGGAAATGGGAAGGGAAAAAAAAGGAAACTAGCAGAATAAAAGCAATCAAGAACAAATTACATAGCTAGCAGGTAGAATGCATCATAGTCAGCCAATCATACATGCAGCATCTGCAGCCCAACAGGATAAACTATGGAAAAACCTTACAGTCTAGTTTTTCCCACAAACTCTGCACTGTTGGTTTACACATGGGGGGAATTTTAACTGGAAAAATGTTAGGGGCTGCCATTGCTTTGATCCATCAGTATGTGCTAGATGCCGAGGGTGAAGAAGAGGATAATGCTGACAACCACCACAGACCGAGGAGGAGAAGAGAGTGTTCAGACCCAGGGGCTACATGATCTGGAGATAGTAGAGTGCTACAGGGTGAACAGAGACATATTACAGCAAATCACTGAGCTGTGCCGGCCTCAACTCAGACCTAGAGCCAACAGAGGGGAAACTATCCCAGTGGATACCAAGGTATGTGTATCCTTAAGAATTCTAGCTACAGGTACTTTCCAAAGACCTACTGGGGACATCATGGGGGTCTCACAGCCATCTGCATCCAGGGTACTCCACCAGTTCCTGGATGCCATGCTACCACATGCCGGTGGACACATTTCATTCCCCAACACCCGTGAGAAGAGGATCAGCAATATGCATTTCTTCCACCATGTAGCAGAATACCCAGAGGTATTGGATGCACATCCACATCAAAGCAGCACCTGGTGAACAAGGTAGGGTCTACGCAAACTGCAAGGGATTCCCCTCCATCGACTGCCAGGTCATGTGCAATGCCCAGGGCATTATCATGAATGTGTGCACTAGCAGCTGTGGAAGCTAACACGACTTCCACATCTGGCATTCATCACAGCTGTACCAGGCATTTGCCAGTGGGGGCATCCCATATGTCCATCTGGCGGGGTATGCTGGCTATGCAAAGGAGCCGTGGATGATGGCACCCATCAGAAATGCACACACACCCACACAGGAACGTCATAATGAGGCACACACACAAACCAGGATTATTATAGAGCATGTGTTTGGGATGCTCAAGTCACAGTTCCACTGCCTTGACATATCTGGTGGAGCCTTGCAGTACTCTCCAGCCACATGTGCACACATGTTCATAGTATGTTCCATGCTACACAATATAATCCTGTGGAAACAGCTGCAGCAGAAACAGCATGGGGAAGGGCCACACAGCCAACCACCATTGCCAAGGTCCCCACAGGCACAGAGGGACTCACAGAAGGAGGTCCCTGAGCCTGCTCCTGTAGGCAGACGGAGGCATGCACAGTATGCTCAGGCCTTGGCAAAGAGGCAATGCATAGCACATACACTGACATTGTAGGGACCCCAGGGATTGACAACTCTCTCTGACTCGCACACACAGTAAAATGGATAACACACATCACACTACCTGTAACTTACCATGTATAGGCAGTGAACTGTGTGCATCCAACATAGGCAGCCATCAAGCACCATCCTCACAACTTCCACAAGCACAAGGTAAGTCAGTCTTCTTAACAATGAGTGGATTTGTACGTTTTTCTAGCATATCTATGGTAATGCTGCATGCATGCAAGGGAATGGGGTGGCCTACTGGAATAGCAGCACACAATTGACAGCTATGTGGGACACCAGGAAATGTCTGGCCAAAACTGGCCTCCACACTCTATGCAGTAGTACCAAAGATGGCAACTCCTGCAGTATGTGTGTGGGAACAACTAGCTGGGGAGAGTCATAGGTCACAGACATGGATGTCAGTGTGGCAGTTCTATACCCACTCCTCACACCCACACAGCAAGTCAGCTGTAGAAAAACACAGAGAAATGTCTGGTAAAGGCCCACAAATGGTGGCAATGTTGAATTACCCCCCTCCAGACTCATGCAGTGATAGCACAGCAAGACCTGCAGTTGGAGTAAGGCTATGAAGGGTAAGAAGTCTGAAACTCAAATGTATGCCATTACAATCTGACCTGTGTGCTTTACTGATATGCCTCTAGTCCCCAAGACAGGGCACAATAGTATAGTAAATGGAACCAAAATGTAAAGCAAATATCAGCACAGTCTGTGCAAATGTGTACAGTTGACAGGTGTGCCCCCCTCATATACTCACACAAATGCAGTAACATGTATGTTTGCAGGGAACTAGGACCATAACACACATTGGCAGGGCTGTACCAATACACATGAAAACATGTTGCCTGTCCACAATATGCAGGGGTCAATGAGCTATGTGTATGTGTGGTTAATACTGTCAGGATCTGGCCAGTGCGTTCTCCTGACAATCATCTTGTAGTGCCCCAGGTACTGTGCTCTTTGACAGGACCATGTGCAGATAACTCCAGTGCCAACTGTTATGCATGTCAGTGACACCTGCTGCTCTGTCACTGACATACCTAGAATTCACAGTGCTATGTGGAATATACTACACATATAACAGACATCTTGAAGGATGTGTAGCTGAGGTGCCAAGGCTTTTGTGAATATAAGTGCATTTTGGCACTGTTGCCAGTGGTTATTCTCAATAATCCTTTTTTTCTTAGGTTTGCTTTTACATATAATGGATGTGCCTGCACAGTAGAATGCACGCTGTACCTACACCCATAACTCCCAACCTCTGACAGCAAGATGTCTGGACAAGGGCAGAAATAAAAGTGGAACAAAGGCACAATAATAGGTATGTGTTGTAAATATCACACTTACATACTGAGAAAGAGGGTAGGGTGAGGGGTTTGCAGTAGCAGGAATTGTCTGAAAGTTATGTAGTCTGAAACAGTAATGTCTGTCATTATTTTGTAACATCACTCTTCAATTATATGTAACTAAATTGCCATAAAAACACAACTTTATGTAGACAGGATGAAACCTCTAGCCATACATCTGGACAACCTGACAAAAATTGTACAGATGGGAGGTATGCCCACACAAGGATATGACATCTCAGGTTAGAAAGATACCACACAAGCAGAAAATCCCCAGCCAGTATATCACCAGGTTGCTGGACTGTTTACACAGGGGAGAGAGACAGAGAGATATGAGTGTTTGGGTTGAGAATCATATCCTGTGTGGGTTATACCATTTTGAGTTGTTTACCCCACCCCTGTACATTTCCCATCACCCTACTTTACAAGGCCTGCTGATATCATTCACCTTAGAAGCACCTTGGGACAAGGTAAATTCATATAAGCTCCATAGTGCATCTGATGAGTAGCACTATAGCAAAAATAACTAGATAGATAGGGGCACTAATCTCAATACTGCCAAGTGTGTGTGTGTGTGTGTGTGTGTGTGTGTGTGTGTGTGTGTGTGTGTGTGTGTGTGTGTGTGTGTGTGTGTGTGTGTACGCTTGAGTTGAGAAGCATATCCTGTGTGAGTTATACCATTTTGATGTGTGTACCATCCATGCCTGTTTACCACCTCCCGATGGCATTACTTTATATAGCGTGTTAATGGCATCTGCCTCACATGCAGCATTGTCCAGGTCATTGCAGTCATCTGTACAGATGTCTACGGAATATCTGGATGTTTTCAACCCATATGTGGTCTGTGTCCCCTAAAAGTGGCCATGTATACAATATTGTTGCCAAATAGGTCACAATTAGTGTACTGACACACATGCCAACACCAGATATCATACATGACTGAAACATCATGCTGATACAATGTCTGTTACCTATCACTTGTCCAGGCTTGTAGGAGCAATGCGTGACTCCGGTTGCTATTCCTGGTGGGTTATTTCACCACTCATGAAGGCATTCATAACAGTACATGTTGTAAGAGGTAGTGGGTTATGTCCCATGCATATAATCTATGTGGGGCATGTAGGTTTACAACTCTGTCCATTACAAACTGTGTTTGTGTTACTGTATACATCCACTGTGTCAGTCTTTACTGTGTGTATTAAAAGGATATACCATTTAGTCTCCCTGTTCCATCCTGTGAACTCAGAAATACATACCACAAACCAGTCATACACAGCACCATGCATGCCCTCAACAACTGCATCAGGGTTGAGTGTATGGGAAAGAAATGGCAGGGGAAACAGGTGCTGACACATGAATATGTTGCAGTCAATATAATGGTTAAGCTGGTGAGGGACCTACTGGCAGTACTCCAATAACCTGTTCCACATGTATGAGCCTGTGGTACTACACAACACTGAGGTGACATGTCTGAAGGCTACCTGTCTGTGACAAGGGATATTTAACCAGGTCACACTGTCTGACAGCAGTGTCCATCACACACTGTTGCATGCATACACACTTGGTAAACGTACATATAAATCTGTACCTTGGCTATGAAACAGTCGGTGTATTAACACTCTGCAGGGCCACACCCTGCAGACACACAGACACCTGGAGCACAAACAGAATATAGCATGTCAGACTACATTCAGTTAGTAGTACTAACAGCAATAATGCATCGTGGCTAATAAGGTACATACACCTTTATGTGTACCCATAACAAATGCAAGCAGACAGCACTTTAAACAGTATTACATAGCTACATTGTACTATATTCATCCTGTGCATCAGACCCATATTAGTCTGTTCCCGAATCAATGGTATGGATGACAGGGATGTGGCACAAGTGTCATCATATGCACAGAGTATGGTGTGGGTTTGTCAGAGGCCTAGGCTGGGCCATACGTTTGACATCCATGTGTCTGTGTTTAGAGGGGTATCCTATAGATTGGCTGTGCAAAGGAGCTGTGTGTGTCTGGAGGTGACTTGCCTGTGATACAGATGTGTGTATGTATGCACACAGTCACTCCATGTGGCTGCCCTACACAGGGGTATGCTGGACAGCTGTGGACTGTACATGGCAGGGTGCCCAGTTCACCATCTCTGGTCAGGGACATGTGAACTGGTCCTGCCAGGGGTATCACTGGCACCACCAGGTCCAAGGCCAGATGCAGTACTGCTTCCTGATGGTGACTGTTGTCTGTTGGCTCTGTGTCCTTGATGGGACCAGCCAGGACCATGTGCCCATGGCCTGCTCCATTGTGATGTGGACAGCAACCCCTCTTCATAGTGCTGGTGTCACTGCCACTATGGGAGTGTGAAGGTGCACAGCTCCGTAGACAGTCAGCTGATATTGATATTAACCCACATCCATTTGGCAGATGCCCATCTCCCACTACACGCTCTAGCACAGACATGCCACACTCGAGATCTGCCAAGGTCTCACCCCACCGTCTATTCATGACCTCAGTATTTTGGTATGTGGCCTCAACAAGGTCAAATTTGTTGCCATATTAACCAGGAAGAGTTGCATCCACTACCCTGAGTATTTGTCTGGTGTTGAATTCACTACATGCCTGTGCATCCATGACAGCCTAAAACATGTGTCTGGTGACACCTGCTGTGGCACTTGTGACAGCAGCTTGAGCAGCAGTCCTCCTGTGAGCACCCCTGTCCATCTGCCTGTGTGGGACCTCGCCTGCACTCTGGCTATGGTCAGCATCTACACTCACACCTGCCATAGTCACCACACTAGCCTGTTCCATGCCAGCACCTGCCAACTGTCCATCATCTGTGGCTGCTGGGGATGGGGCATGTGTGGGCATTGTGACTATGTGCAGGGACATTGTGGATGAGTGTGGGATGCCAACTGATGACACAGATTCAGCCCCTGACAACACCACCTCTGCCTAAATATGATCATCATCATTGCCAGAGTCTGCAGAGACATTGACATCAGATAATGAGCGGGAGGGACTGCGACCACCATGACCACCTGTGGGGGAAAAACAACATATGTAAATTAATACCTGCTCTATACTGTTTGCTTCTACACACACACACACACACACACACACACACACACACACACACACACACACACACACAGGTGAGGTGGCAAACAAGCATAACACAGACCTCACAATAGCCAACTGGTGACATTTACAACACAGTTAGACCACTACATACAGGGTCTATATTAGATGAACGAACAATCAAAATGTTGAGTACAACATGCTCAACACATTTTGATTGAACGTTCATCTAATCGAACACTGAAAATTCCAAAAAACGGAGTTTCGAAAAGTTTTGTTTGTCCCACACCTTCCCTATACTAACATGCAACACACATACACATACAACTAACACATAAACCCCTACATGCTCACATCATTCAACAACTTTAAAACATAAATCACTCTTCTGCCTCCCCCCCCCACACCCCCTAACTATATATACAAACTCAGAGATCACTCTACATTGGGGAAAGGGCAAGTTCCTGGCAATTGTAACATACACACATAAGTACAGAATTCGCTTACATAGCCATTCCAGACAGTGTAGCATCTTCACATCACAAGCTACACTCACTACCATGGCCAACTAAAACTTTTCAGAACTCCGGTGTTTGACATTTTCAGTGTTCGATTAGATGAACGATCGATCAAAGTGTATAGAGCATGTTGTACTCGACATTTTAATTGTTCGTTCATCTAATATAGACCCTACATACACACCCTGGACAGGCTCTCAGCATCATGCAGTGAAGCCCTTTCCACTTAATGTTACTACTTATATACACCTCTGTGATATGAGAGTAGTGTTAGTAGGTGATGGGCCTTCAAGTAGCACACACTGCACCCATGTACACATAATTGCTGTTCACCTGTATAGCACAGTGGCAACTCCTACTGAACATACCTCTCAACTGTGCAGAGTGTCACTGAATGTTTACATGCGTGGCTCATATTTCTGGTCTGTTGGTCATAAATCCTGTATTTGTCTGACACATTACTGGGATGATATGAGGACTGGTGTCACTATTTAATGACATATTTTGAGTCTCACACTTCAAAACCTGCAGTACAGGTATGTCACAACACAACCAGTTACACTAATAACCTTCTAAGCTTACAGTGGATATTATAAGTGTAGACACCCCTGTTAACATGCAAGGTTTGTCTGACATACAACATGAGACCACAGAAGTCATGTGATAACATTTCCCAACTTTAATGTGACCTATAACATGTGCAATCCAATTGCAAAACAAACACATCAGTTAGGGGTAACATGTAGAAGTTCAAATATGTACAATAGGTTGGTTGCATGACTGTGCACACCTTTAAACAAATACTTTGTTAAAGCACCTTTTGATTTCATAACAGCATTCAGTCCTCTTGGGAAGGTGTGTATCAGCATGGCAAATCTCGACTTAGCAATATGTGTACACTCTCCCTTGCAGAAGCCCTCCAACTCTGTATGATTGTGAGGGCATCACTTCTGCACAATCCTCTTTAGGGCACCCTACAGATTCTCTATTGGATGTATGTGGGGACTGTGGCTGAGCCCTTCCAAAACATTGATTGTCTTCTGGTGAAGACATTCTTTTATGGATTATGATGTATGGTATGGGTCAGTGTTGTGTAGAAAGGTGCAAGTCCTCTTCATCCAAAGCTTTCTAGCAGACACATGATGATTTGGGGCCAGAAGGGACTGTATTTTGAATTCTTCCTAATCCTCTCCACCTTAGCTACAGGCCCACTTCCAGATTATGAACAGCAACCCCAAAGCAGGAGACTGCCATCACAATGCTTTACCATGGGGATGTTGTTCTTTTGGTGATGCACAGTGTTGTTCTTGTGCCAAACAAACCTTTTGGTATTGTGGCCAAAAAGTGCAAGCTTGGTCTCATTACACCATAACACTTTCCCCACATGCTATTGGCGGACCTGATGTATTTTCCTTGAGAAATCCACCAGACCTGGATGTTGTTCTGTGTGTGAGAAGACTTCCATCTTCCAAACCTACCCCATATGCCAGACATGTGGAGAATACGGGAGATTGTTGTCACATGTAGTACACAACTGGCACTTGCCAGTGATTCCTGCAAATCTGGTAGTGTTGCTGTAGGTCTCCAAGCAGCCTCCCTGACCTGTTTGGGTCTTGTCTTTTCCACACATTTGGAGATGCCCAGTTCTTTGCAATGTCACTGTTGCCCCATATTTCCACCACCATGTGATGACTGTCTTCACTATGTTCCATGGTATATGCAATGCTGTGGAAATGTGTGTGTACACTTCTCTGGGCAGATACCTTTCACAAATGAGATCCCTTTGCTGCTTCTTAAGCTATATATGAACTATGGCTGCTGCTGTAGCAGGCAACTGAGTAAATTTAGGATGATCCTGTTAGGACACCAGACCGTTATTTGCTGTTAATTAAAGAGTCTCTGTAATGGATGGTAGGTGTGTACCCAAGAAGATGTAATGCTGTAATAATATCGAACGCTGCTTCAACCTGTGCACACATATGCATCTAGCATCATGTAAGTTTTGTATGTGTCATAATTGTTCCCCTACCAGATGTGTTTGTTTTACAATTGGACTGTACAGGTTATAGGTCACATGAAACATTGGAAGGGGTCAGAAATGTGTTATTGTGCTCTCATTTTTGTATTTCACAAATACCTGGCATTCTAACAGGTGTGTATACACCATTTATATGCACTGTATAACATTAATTTATAAAATATGTCCATAGTTTTGAGCCTTTGTCCCCCCATTTTGTCAGTCTTTGTCCAGATTTCCTGCAATGACAGGTTGTGAGGTATGCTACAGATATGTGACATCTCCTGCAAACAGGCCCCTGTGATGACCACTGTGATGCAATGCAGTTAACCCCACCACAAGTGAACTTGCAGATATTGCAAAATAGCTGAGAGTAACAGTTGTGTGCATGGTCACATGCATGACCTTAACATTCCTGGGGTACTGGTGAGCCACAACAGGAAAATCCCATACTCACCAGCTTCAGGCTACTGTCCCACATGCAGACTATGTAGTTGTGGGGGAAGAGGTATTTTCAGCAGACTCGCATTTGGCATTGGTACAAGATGAATGCTGTGGTGGTACAGCGGTAGCATTGTCGCCTCACAGCAAGAGGTTCTCCCGTTTGATTCTTGGCTGGAACTCCTTCTGTGTGGAGTCTGCTTGTCCTCCCCATGGTCGAGTGGCCTTCGAAAGACATGCGTGAATTGGCCTGCCTTTGTTGAAGGTTGGGCATCGAGCTGGCTCCTCAGCACTGTAAAAATCTACTGCCAATCATTAGTGGACTGGAGTTCCGCTGTGGCAACCCCTAACCGGGAAAAGCCAAAAGAAGAACAACAAGATGAATGCTGCTTGCCTGCTATGCTATGATAGTACACAATTTGCTGTCCCTCGCCATAGATGTGCACTTGTGTGCATTACTAAACCCCACCCACAAATGCATTTTGAACTGACATATGCATCTAGATACTCTATTGAAGACAGTATAACTGCTACATGCTTAAATTGATGTGCACTGAGGCCTTACCTGGATGCTCATCGCCTGTTGCCTGGGTTCCACCCACCTCCACAACTGGTGTTTCATGTGTTGGTTGTTGTGTGGGCTGCCCCAAGGTTGACAAGGAGCTTCTCTGTTGGTGTAAATGGGGCTTGTGTATAGCAGGACTCCCACCCGCGGTGGAATGGTGCCTGGCCACGGCAGCAGCCTATTGCCGGGCACGATTTATCAGGTCAGTTGCCCAATGCCTAACCTGATCATATGTGTGGTCATGGTAGCCCAAGATATTCACTCTGTGGAGAAGGTCATCCCACAGGGCAGTCCGCTCTTGCAGATTTTGTTGGCCCCGGCCAAACAGCACCACATGGTGCTGTAGTATTGCCTCTATAATGGCTGCATTTTCCTCAGCAGTTTCTGACAGCTGATGCTGCATGGCACCTGGAAGACAAACAGGGAACATCACAGGACCTCAGGCATTGCCCAGAGTTATTTACAGAGCCAGCACATCAATACTGCCTATCATTAGCCACCACTTACAACCACATCATACCCCTGTCATCTATCAGCACAGTATGAACCTGCATTGCACTCCTGGTCCTGATGTATCATGTTCCACCCAATGAGGGCCAGTATATTGCATAAACCACCATTCATCATTCACGTTTGTGTAGGGGGATGACAGTGGCCATCTTCTTTACAGATGGGATGTCAATGGTGTTTAGGCTTTGCTTGCATACAGTGTATAATGGAGTGGAAGCATATGCCCGAGTTCATGTAGGATGCAGACAGGAATGTTCTCAGGTCCCATGGAGACTTGATTTTGTTGACTTTGATTAGGCAGTATGCACCTGCTCCCTGATGATGAAGGGAGGGGTGCGGGTTCTGTACATATTCACCTACACTGATGGTGAGCCGGGGGGTGATGTTTGCTCTAAACCCATTTGCAGCAGGTTGCCTATAGCTATGGTGTGTGTGTATGTGGTGTGATTGACCACCATTACAGGGTGGGTTGTG
The DNA here is from genome assembly GCF_019279795.1 of Protopterus annectens. Taxonomy (NCBI): domain Eukaryota; kingdom Metazoa; phylum Chordata; order Ceratodontiformes; family Protopteridae; genus Protopterus; species Protopterus annectens. The sequence continues at coordinate 1,615,188,994 of NC_056737.1, forward strand.
TTGTCACCTTAGATTGCAGACATATGTGAAGACAGCCGTGTGATTGCCCTTGGTGGATGGGTCCAATTTGTACTCATAGTTAGCCTTACAGTAATCCATGTGGAACCTTATATGCTCATTCAGACAAAGGTTGACTCACTGCCAAGTTGATGCCTGCTATTACTCTGACCTGCACAGCCGACATAGCAATTAATTATGTGGTTTGTGTATTGCTGCTGTCCAGCAAAGGGGATTACTCTACTTTGGTGGAAACAGGTTTTACAGGTAAGCTATTGCTGAGTCCATACAGCTATGTCAGTGGTCATATGGCTGTTTGTAGTAGGCATGGACACTAGGTCATAACATGGTTGGACACCTCTGAAATTTCAACCTGATAATCATGCTTATTCTAATACCTTTGTCTGTGTCAGGGCAATGCAACAACCAGTGGGTCTATATTAGAACATTGAATATTTAACAGTTTGAATCACTAAAGGTTGACCTTTAGTGATCGAACAGTTAAAGCATCAAATGTTCAGAAAACAAAATAAAAACAACAAAAAAAACTAAATAGTCTAGGAAGCGGGACAAGCCCCCCTGCACCCCTAGTTACTTAAATATACCAACTTTGAGACCGCACTACATTGAAGTAAATGGAAATCTCCCCTTACGGAGATTTCCATTTACTTGTTCGATGTTCTGCAGTTTCGCTATTCTTGTGTCGACAATGTTGGCTTTCGAGAATTTAATATAGACCCCAACCAGTAGATGTAGAAATCTAACTCTGTTGGATGCACAGAAACTGAGATTACACACATGTACAGCTTATTTACCTGACATTTTGCATCCCATGTCTGTTGTTATGAGGCAGCCAGGTACACCTACTCATACATAGATGTGCACAGGTAATACCGGATATACATTTCTGTTATATGTCAGTATGGCACACTGTATTTACACTCGCTGCTCAGTCATTCCTGTCAACCTGTTAGAGCAGGACATCTGCAGGATGCCACACACATACATGGGGGTTGATTGGCCAAAATTAGTGACACTTAATATTGCTGTAACACACTTAAGTCATTTGATAGCACAGTAGCCTTTGCATTCACAAACATACCCTGGTGGATGTCAGACGCTCATATGGCATGAAGAGAGGAGAAAGGCTAGGAGTACGTTAGTGAGGGTAGGAACTTTTAATGTTGGCAGTATGACTGGTATGGGGACATAGCTAGCGGATATGATGGACTGAAGGAAGGTTGATATATTGTGTGTGCAAGAGACCAGATGGAAGGGGCGTAAGGCCAGGTGTATTGGAGTCGGGTCCAAATAGTTCTATCATGGTGTGGATGGGAGGAGAAATGGTGTAGGGGTTATCCTGAAGGAACAATATGGCAAGGGTGTTTTTGGAGGAGAAAAGAGAGTGTTGGATTGAGTGATGTTAATGAAGCTGGACATTGATGGCATAATAATGACCGTTAGTGCATATACTCTGCTAGTTGCATGTGCAATGGATGAGACAGCAAAATCTTTGATTGAATTGAATGAAGCAGTGATGACTATACCCAAGGATGAGAGAGTGGTGATTGCAGCAGCTTTCAATGGGCAAGTTGGTGAAGGGAACAGGGGATGAGGAAGTGATGGGTAGGTATGGTGTTGAGCAAAGGAATGCAGAAGGTGAAATGGTGGTGGAGTTTGAAAAAAGGATGGACATGGCTGTGGTGAATACATATTTTAACAAGACAGATGAGTATAGTCAAGAGTGGAAGAAAAGGGTCTATATTATAACATTGAAGTCTAAAAACTTTGAATGTTATAATATCGAACTCAGTAGAGCGAACGCTTGAAATAGCGAAGCTGCAGAACATCGAATACTTTCCTAGGGAAAGTATTTAGTGGGCCGTTTCTGCAGCTTCGCTATTTCCTCAACTGTGGAGCGAAGGTTACAGACCGGGTTAAGGTAAGTGTGTGAATGAAGGTGAGTGTGCGATTGGGCATGGATTAGGTGAGTTAGGGTTAGGGCTCAGGTCAGGTAAGTGTGAGATTGTGTGGACATGAGGGTTAGGGTGGGGTAGGTGAGATAGGGTTAGGGAGCGGGTAAAATGAGCGTGCGATAGTTAGGGACCTTAGGGTTAGGGTTGGGTTAAGGTAAGTGGATAGCTAGTGGTGTATGTCTGGTTTAGTGTAGGGATTTGTGAAGTGTATGTGTGTGGATTATTTATTTTGGTGTGCTTGAGTTGTGTGTATATTTGTCGGAACAGCAAATTTTTTCCCTGGGAAAAATTCTCTATTCTGACTGTTCGGTTTTCTGGTGTTTCAATTGAATGGGTTTGATATTGTAACATTCAAAGTTTTTAGACTTCGATGTTATAATATAGACCCGGAGGAAGATGCACACAGGTGGATTATGTCCTATGCAGAAGGGCCTGTTTGAAGGAGATTAGAGACTGTAAATCAGTGACAGGGGAAAGTGTAGTTAGGCAGCATGGAATGATGGTCTTTGGGATGACATTGTTGATCAAGAGGAGGAGTGTGAGGGTAGCACCCAGGATCAAATGGTGGAAATTGAAAAAGGATGACTATAAAGTTGAGTTCAGGGAATAGTTAAGAGAGGTAGTGGGTGGCAATGAAGAGTTACTGAATATCTGGGTAACTATAGCACCACTAGTAAGGGAGATGACTATAGAGATGTGCTTGGTGTGACATCTGGAAAGAGCAAAGAGGACAAGGGGACCTGGTGGTGGAATGAAGAAGTACAGGGGAGTAAACAGAGAAAGAGGTTGGTGAAGAAGAAGTGGGATTGTCAGAGAGAAGAAGAAAGGAAACAGGAGGATAAGGAGATGGGGTGCATGGCAAAGAGGGAGGTGGCAAAGGATGAGGTGTATGAAGGGTTGTATGAAAGGTCGTATGAAAAGGTTGGCCACTAAGGATGGAGAATAGGACCTGTACCAATTGGCTAGACAGAGGGACCGAGCTAGGAAGAATGTGCAGCAGATAGGGGTGATAAAGGATAATGAGGGCAATGTACTCAAGCAAGGAGAGTGTGTTGAGCAGATGGAAAAACAGTACTTTGAGGGGCTGTTGAATGAAGAGAATGGGAGAGAGAGAGTAGGTAAGATGATGTGGGTATGGTGAATCAGGAAGTGCAACAGATTAGCAAGGAGGAAGTAAGGATAGCTATGAAGAGGATTAAGAATGAAAAGTTGCTGGTCCAGATGACATACCTGTGGAAGCATGGAGGTGTTTAGGAGAAATGGCAGTGGTCTTTTTAACCAGATTGTTTAATGTAATCTTGGAAAGTGAGAGGATGCATGAGGGGTGGAGAAAAAGTGTTTGATTACCAATTATAAGAATAAGGGTGATGTGTAGAGCTGTAATAACTACACAGGGATAGCATTGATCAGTCACAGCATGAAGTTATGGGAAAGAGTAGTAGAAGCTAGGTTAAGAAGGGAAGTGAGGATTAGCAATCAGCAGTATGGTTTCATGCCAGGAAAGAGCAGCACAGATGCAATGTTTGCTTTGAGAGTGTTGATGGAGAAGTACGGAGAAGGTGGGAAGGAGTTGCATTGCGTCTTTGTGGACTTAGAAAGCATATGACAGGGTGACTAGACAGGAGTTGTGGTATTGTATGAGGAAGTCAGGAGTGGCAGAGGAAATGTACAAGGGTAGTGTGACAGCGGTGAGTTATGTGATGGGAGTGAAAGATGCATTTATGGTGGAGGTGGGATTACATTAGGGTTTAGCTCTGAGGCCTTTCTTTATTTGCAGTAGTGATGGACAGGTTGACAGACAAGATCAGACTGTAGTCCCTGTTGACTGTGATGTTTGCAGATGACATTGTGATCTGTAGTGAGAGTAGGAAACAGGTTGAGGAGACCCTGGAGAGGTGGGAATATGCTCTAGAGAGGGGAGGAATGATGGTCAGCAGGACTAAGACAAAATATATGTGTGTGAATGGGAGGGAGGATAGAGGAATTCTGAGGATGTAGGTAGTAGAGTTTGCAATGATGGGTGAGTTTAAATACTTGGGATCAACAGTTCAGAGTAATGACGTGTGTGTGGGGGAGAGGTGAAGAAGAGTGTACAGGCAGGATGGGGAGGGTGGAGAAGAGAGTGTCAGGAGTGATTTGTGACAGACAAGTACCATTAAGAGTGAGAGGGAAGGTCTACAAGATGGTCGTGAGACTAGCTATGTTATGTGGGTTGGAGGCAATGACACTGACAAAAAGGCAGGAGTCAGAGCTGGACGTGGCAGAGTTAAAGATGTTAAGATTTGCACTGGGTGTGATGATGGTGGACAGGATTAGGGATATGTATGTTAGAGGGTCTGCTCAGGTTGGATGGTTTGGTGACCAAGTCAGAGAGTAGCAAGATTATGTTGGTTTGGACATGTGCTGAGGAGGGATGCTGAGCATATTGGGAAAAGGATGGTAAAGATGAAGCTGCCAGGTAAGAGGAAAAGAGGAAGGCCTAAGATAAGGTGTATGGATGTGGTGATAGAGGATATGCAGGTGGTTGGTGTGACAGACCAAGATGCAGAAGACAGGAGGAAATGGAGACAGATGATCTACTGGTTCGACCCCTAATGGGAACAGCAAAAAGAAAGAACAGGAGATGCTGTAACGTCAGTCTTTACAGGTTGCCAATGATTTGCCAGGCATAGCACAACTCTATGAGTAAATGACTACATATATGAGGCACACATATGGTCAGTGTGCATAACACTGGACAGTTGAATAGTATGAGCTCAATATATCACATGCAGTTCAACACACATATTTGCAACAGTATTTCACTGTACCGGTGTCACGCATTTCTGTGACAGACATATATATAAAAGTTGTATTCACAATTAACATATGGACATCTATGACATCCCAGTTGCTGGCCTACCAGTGTCACAGTCAGTACTGTTCAATACACACTCCAGTAGTAGTCATATGTGAGCCATCCTTTCCTGGGGTGACTCAGGGGCCTGAGCTGTGATCTATGTCACTGGAGACATACCCAGTTGCTATGGCCATAGGTTCTGATCAGCAATATATCAGTACAGCAAGTCTTGTTGAGACATATTTGTTGTACTTCCCATTTCCCATTTTTACTACCCTCTACTGCATTCTATTACATGCTCGTTTGACATACCTTTTTTTCCAAGTATGGTTGGTTTTATTCCACTATGTGTAGCTTGTTTCATTGTCTGTGTGTGTTGCTCTCTCTCCCAGATGTAGGGTATACATCTGTTTTGCATAGAAAGCAGCCTTTTGTAGGTAATGCTCATGAGCAGCTGATGGCCTGTGCACCATCTGGTGTCCCCCACTTGATAATTGCATGCAGAACAGCTGTGGTGTTATTCCTATAGCCAATGGCATGGCAACACACTTCTATAATTGATTACTTCATGTGGGTGTTGCCCCTTTACCTTGCATGTGAGGAGGACTTCATGGAGATGTTTGAACAACAGCATCATAGAGGGTAGTTGGAAATACCTCTTACAACAAAAACTGTAGACAGCCCAAACTGGGGGAGAATGTTCTAGACATAAGTACAGAATATGTATTACTATTATGCTAGTTTAACAGGGTTTGTGTGGACATGGCTTTTCTGCATGATTAAGTCTGATAGTGGTTATGTGGTTGACATAACTCTCAACTGTAGGGCTATCCACAGAATGGCCAGATTTTGGACTCTCATGTTTGGTGTGTTCCTCAGACATTTTTTGTCTTTGGAAAATCAGTAGCATACTGTGGGGATTTCAGTCAGTAAATGGTTTCATCTATTTGTGTTTCTGACTTCATATCCCTCCGAAAAGATATGTTACAACAAATCCTGTTATAAACTGAGACAATTCCCGGTGTAATAGCAATATTTCAAATATGCCCCTATTTTTGGGCCTCTGTCCCCTAGTATATCAGACTTTGTCTAGATGTCATGCAGTAAGAGGGTAATAGGTAGGGTATATCATATCAGACTGCCAGACATGTTATGTGTAAGAGGGCTTATATATGGAGGACAAGACCTGAGCATTCAGTAGGATTATGAACAGTTGAGAGGTCTGTGTATTTCTGGCAGCAGTGTGTCAATGTTATTTGGTCTGTGCAGGGTGAAGGATAGATGCATGTGTTATGGCTTCTTTTCTATCCGCCTGTGCAGGCTGCTTCAGTTTCTGGTGGTCTATTGGCTGTACATGTTTGTAGGGGCAGACTGAGGCATGTCCCATACCACGGTCAAGCATCATACTACCTATAGACCCATAAACCTAACCAGCCTTATCTGCAAGGCCATGGAGAAAATCATCATGGACCTTATTAACAAAGACATAGGTGACCTTCACACTCTTGACTCAACCTAATTTGGATTCATTAAGGGTAGATCATGCTTATTAAACCTGGTGGACTTCTTCGAAAATGTCACCAAAGGCCTAGATGAAGGTAAAATAGTACATACAGCCTATCTTGACTTATCCAAGACTTTTGACACACTCCCCCACTCAGGCATCATTGAGAAACTCACATAACATTTGACAATATCCCATATTCATGGATAAAAGAGTGTTTAAAAATGTACAAGACACACCCTACACTGACAAACTGCATCACAGTGACCATGAAACAGTGGCAAACCACTTTGCAGTTAATCCATGATAAAGGGCAAATTATTATTTCAAGGATGAAAATCAAAGGGGGATATTCCAGGGTGACTCTCTTGTCTTGCCCTTAACTCATTACACTGGCTGCTTAACAGATTAGGTTATGGCTATAATCCGGCTCCCAGAAAGCAAAAAAGTATAAGGACTTCTCATCTTCTCTTGGTTGATGATTTAAAATGGTATAGCTCATCAGATGAGGAAATGAAAGCACAACTGCAAGTAGTCAAAACTTTTTCAGATACAAGAATGTTTGGTCTTGATAAATGTGCAAAAGCAACCTTTAAAACAGGAAAACTGCAGCACCAAGAAAACATCAGTTTGGGACAAGAATGTGATATAAAAGAACTTGAGCAAGAGGGAGTGTGTAAATATGTGGTAAATGATAAAGGATCAACAATAAAACATGAACAAATGTAAATAAAACACAGTAAGGAATATTTTAGAAGACTTAAATTAATCCTGAAAACAGCACAGATGCCTAGGAGCAAAATTCAAGCTATAAACCAGTTTGTTCTTCTTGTTCTAACTTACAGTTTTGGAGTGACTGGCCCCAAAAGGTGTTGGATAGATTAGACTGGAAAACAAGAAGGATGCTTCATGCTCCTCAAATGATTAAAAAAAATCTGTGCATACCAAGATTATATATTCCCCATTCCGAAGGAGGTATGGGCCTCCTTGAAATTGATTACATGTATTGATCTGTAATCGTGGGACCGCATACATATCTGCTGACCTCACAAGACCCAAACATAGTGAAAGTTTTGAAGCATGAGGAGAATAAATTGAAGATAACTTCCCTTCTTAGTCTAGCAGAAGCATATCGGCATCAAGCGGGAATGGAAATCAAACCAGAAGTAGATAAAAATCAGGAAGCAACTGAATATGCCAAAAAACAAATGCATAAATATAGTTGGAAGTATAGAAAACTCCTGGAACAATCTCATGTTTATCAGGATCGAATGCGGGAATGGTTAAGGAGAGGCGAATTCAAACCAAAAAATGAAGGGTTAATATTGGTGGCCCAAGATAGTGAACTACGTACACGTTGGTTTACAAAGTCCATTGAACATGTAGGAGAAACAGACAAATGTAGGTTTCCTAAAACAGAATTGGAAACAGTTACACATCTTGTTGCTGATTCTGACATACTAATAGCAGAAGGACTGTGTACTGCAAGGCATAATAATGTGGCAAGACTGTTGCACTGGGGATTGTGCAAACATTATAATATTGAAGTAGCTGAAAAACACTGGAAACATGAGCCACAAAGCATCACAGAAAATTATGAAGTCTATATCACATGGGATCACCCACTACCAACAGTTCAAATGATAGATGCAAGAAACCAGATATAGTGGTCCATGAAATTAAGACAAAAGTAACATTGATCATTAAAATCGCTACATCCAGTGACTGGGTATGGAGAGAGACAAAGTAATAAAATATCAGGATTTGCAGGCATAAATGAAAGCAATATGAAATAAAGATGCCCAAACAGCTCCAATAGTAGTAGGAGCAAAGGGTCTAATAAAAAAGAAAGACTCTACAATCATATTTAGATACGTTACCGATACATGTAACGCTATATGAATTGCAGAATGAGTCATTACCAGGCATATTGTGCGTGCCGTGAAGAGCACTACTGGCTGACATCAAAGATTGAAACAATACTAATTTCATGAACTTTAATCATACTTTGACTTAGGAATGAAGTCCATTCCCATCATGGTATTATAAACCCAAAAGACTTGGAGAAATTAAAAACTGGGAATTAACCCACACATCACTAGATGGGTAACCAACAGAATGCATACAATCAAAGTTAGAAATCCCACCTTTACTCACATACCAGTTACCACTGGTGTACCATAAGGATCTGTGCTGGGCCCCCTACTGTTTGGAATTTATTTCTTAGAAGTCCAGATGAAAATGGTTGGCCTGTGGCTTACCAGATTCATAGATGACTGCAAACTGGGTGGGCTCATGGAGTCCCCCAATGATATTGAAATACTACAAAAAGGGCTTACAGAAATGGTGCCAAAGCCACAGACTTAAACTAAATGCAAAAAAATGCATTGCTACCCCTTTCAGCAAAGGGGAAGTCTCTGAAAATTACAGTATTAACAGTTCCCCCTTAGCTCAAACCCTGTGGTGAGACATTTGGGAACACAGGTTGAGAGCAACCTTAACTTTACTCACCATGTGTCTGAAATGGTAAGAAAAGCCTTCTATGTTGCACATCCAATAAATAAGGACATCACATTCAGAGCTAAGGATGTTATAGCTCCCCTGTACTCATCCCTCATCTAACCACTAATATAGAGTACAACACTGCCTTCTGCATGTACCTCACCAGACACCTGCAGCAGCTGTAGAGACCTCAGAGTTTTCTCACTAAGAAAATTCATGGCCTTCAACACATGGCCTCCATGGACAGACTGAATGTCCTGTCACTGTACTCTGTATCTTGTAGGCTGCTGAGAGGCGACTTGTACCTGGTCTACAGAGTAGTCTCGGACCCTGCCTTAATGGAAATGCTGCACATCCACAAGTCACATGGGACAAGATTCACTTGCTGTAGGGATCTTAATCTAGCCTGTGACATTAACAGGACATGTTGGAGAGACAGATATGTCTCCCAGAGATTGCCACTCCACTGGAACAAACTCCCAATTCATGTAAAAAAAAAGCTCATCAATGATCTTATTTAAGTGTAAGTTAGACAACTGGATGGAAGATAATAAATTTACCATAGAACCACTCAAAGAAAGGCAAAAGCTCACACCTCACTATGTAGACTTGAGAAGCCAAAATTATTCCCAAAAAAAATTGTGCAAGCAGCGAAATGCAAGTGTAAAATACACTTATTTAATGTAGAAACGTGACATACAAAACACAAAAGTAAATCACAGGACTAGTTTAGCTCTTTCACTCGTGTGTAATACAGGCTTCATCAGAACTAAAAGCCATTTTGAATTCTATATCATTTAAATAAAATCTTTGGCGCCAAAAATCTAAAGCGTATTTAATGCTATACATACTCTCTTTAACCACAATATAACCAATCCAAACATATCTCTAATAAATTAGAGCATCTAAAATAGAAAAAATATGAAACATTCAAAACAAATGTTATAATATAGTATTTTAAAAATACATAATAAAAATCTTATTGTTGTATTATAAAAATATGTTGTATATTATAAAAATATATTGTATGTTATACAAATACATTATATGTTGTTAAAAATATATTCTATGGGCATGTTTCTACGTAAAAAATATATATACAAAAATATTAACAAATACATACGTAATTACTACATCTAACATACTAGTTAATAATTCAATCTGTGCAATAGTGGCTTAATTGTAATGCTGTCATTCAAACCTCGAGCAGATGCAGCATCTGTGAATATTTGCCACTACATTTCTCGGTATGATAAATGACCCTTCTGATCACCTCCTCTAGGGTCAGGCTTAACAATACCAATTATAGCAAAGGTAAACCGGTGATCAGACCCATATTGTTCAATGTGCCTGTAAAGAGCGTTTTTTTTCATCGCTCTTTTTAATAGAATAAATGTGGCCATAAATACGTTTATTCAACTGTCTCCCAGTCTTCCCAATGTGGAAGGCCGAGCAAGCCATGCATAAAGCAATGTATATAATAAATTTAGTTCTACAGTTTCCTGGTCTGAATTTAATATATAATCGAGTGACATTATCAAACCTAATACCTTCATTGGTATTAATCATAAAACACCAGTTACATCTACCACACTTTTGTGTACATTTGTATAGGAGGATTTTCTAAAAGTCTCTTAATGTTAGGACCTACTTTATTGACAAAACAAGGTCGATGCCCTAAAATATTAGCTACATGAGTATCAGCTAATATAATATTCCAATTTTTGTTTAGAATTTCTTTGATTTTGTAGGTAAATGGCCCATATTCTAAAATACAAGATTTACTAAAATCAGTGGGCTGAGGTTTAATAATGGTAGTCTTGTTGTTTTCAATATTATAGAGGCTATTATACGCTAAACCTAATAAGGGGATATATCTAGTTCCCCATCCTTTGACTACTTGGTCACTTATGTTACACATCATTCTTGTGTCATACCCTCTGTCTTTAAATAATGAAGTAATATAAGCTACTTCTCCAATCATGTCGGAATAACTAGATGTCATTCTAAGAGCTCTTATTAGTTACCCCTTAAAAATATTCTTCATAAGAGATCTAGGATGGTTGTTAGAATATTGTAAATAACTGTTGGAAAATGTAGTCTTCCTATGTATTCTAGAAGAAAACTGAGACATGCCCATGGAATATATTTTTAACAGCATATAATATATTTGTATAACATACAATATATTTTTATAATATACAACATATTTTTATAATACAACAATAAGATTTTTATTATGTATTTTTAAAATACTATATTATTTTAACATTTGTTTTGAATGTTTCGTATTTTTTCTATTTTTAGATGCTCTAATTTATTAGAGATATGTTTGGATTGGTTATATTGTGGTTAAAGAGAGTATGTATAGCTTTAAATACGCTTTAGATTTTTGGCGCCAAAGATTTTATTTAAATGATATAGAATTCAAAATGGCTTTTAGTTCTGATGAAGCCTGTATTACACATGGGTGAAAGCACTAAACTAGTCCTGTGATTTACTTTTGTGTTTTGTATGTCACATTTCTACATTAAATAAGTGGATTTTACACTTGCATTTCACTGCTTGCACAATTTTATTTGGGAATACTTTCGGCTTCTCAAGTCTACATAGCGAGGTGTGAGCTTTTTCCTTTCTTTGAGTGGTTCCTTGGTTTTGCGATCACCACATCAGGTTCTTTCATTTGTTAAAGCTATAAATTTACCACAGGGGTATTACTTATGTCCCTTTTGGATAAGGGCAGGCAGTGCTGATCATAGACTTGCACTGCAAATATAGACAATGCAACTAGGTCAATAAGGGAACAAGGCTATAACATGGCTAGGCTTATAAAGGCCCTAGGGCAAATAGCTTAGTAACCTTCTATGACCCTATAAACCAAAGATGATGTCTGCCTAAGCCTCCAGGCCAGTATCTGATCATGCCCTGGTGGGATGACTACATGTGCAATAATCTGATATAGCCAATGACATCCGCATTGTCTATTGAGCATATGGTAATAACAGTGTCCAACATGGTGGTGTAAAATGCTCTATGTAATGTCAAGTGACAGCTCACACACATACCCAGCTGACTGCAGTGAGAATTGAACCCTTAACTATCCAAGTACACAGACTACAAAACACAGTACTTTATGCACGCTCCACAGCACAAGTCTGACTTTTACATAGCTCCAGGTCAACTTCTAGTGGATAACATCAGCAGTACATGGTAGAGAGAAGGTGAGTGACCTGCCTGAAATGGATCTGTAGGCAAGTGCAAGTATCAAAATACTGTCAATTTATGGGATTGGCATAATAACTGCAGGATACACCTTTGCTCTGCAGGGTAGACACACACATACACAGTTGACTGCAGTGAGAACATAACCACAACCCAAGTACAGACTACAGAACTCAGTACTTTATGCAAGCACCACAACACAAGTCTGACTTTTACATGGCTGCAGGTGAACTTATAGTAGATTATGTCAGCAGGCCATGTAGGAGACAACAAGTTGTGAGGCTGCATAGGCACATAGGCAGCCTAACAGCACTAGGGTGTGTAGAAGCCTAGCTGTATAAAAACACAAATACCCTTATTGAGCATAGTTGGATGTTTGAGTTTAGCAGAACAAGATTGTCAGTACCACCAACTGTCCTTGTCCTTGATGGTGCACACAACATTATATATTACACCTTGTATAGTGGCTGATATATGTGTGTAAAAACTACTGAGACCCCAGGGTTGTACTGCTTGGGGGGGGGGCAACATTTGTGTATATGATGAATATATAACAGGTCTACTTTAGTTTAATGAATGATCAGACTATCAAAGGCTGCTAGTTCGAACAGTAAATGTCAAACCGGCAAACAATGAAAGAACAGGGAAAGAAATCGCTGGGCCGGCCATCCAGGTTGTGCCATTTCCTTCACTGTAGTGTGATCTCGGAGTTGGTATATTTAAGTAGGAGGGTGGGGGCACCCCCCCATGTGGGGTATGGGGGGCGAAGCCCCCGACTTCATTTAGTGTTTAGTGGGGTTTTTTGTTTATTTTTGGAAACAAAGATTTTTTTTCCCCAGGAGAAAAAAAAAAAAAAAAAAAAAAATCGCTGTTCTGGTTGTTCACTGTTGAGTTTTTGCACTTTAGGGGTTGATATAACAATGTTAGATCATCTGATCATTTGTTGTTGTAATATAGACCTGATATCACATATACTTAGAATGTGCCCCCAGTTTGCAATGTTTCCACATGTACTTTTATGTCATACAAAGAAAATGGACAATAAACACCAATAAGAAGGCATGATATATACAGTTCCATAGTGCAGTGAGCAGTAGATTTATGCGATAGTTAAAGTGTAGACACACGCGAGTTACACCTGTTTGCATGTAGGTAAGCAGTCCGCAAATGCAAGCCACACTGCTAAAGTATGCCAAGCAGAGTACAGCAGTGGCAAGCAATTCCATGTATAGGCAGTTGTGTATGTGTTTTCCCAAAAGTTAAAGCCACGCCAGTTCAGATAGCAGGAATACATTTACAGGACTATAGTACACAGTATACCTGCTGTTATATATTTGGTCATAAATCATAGAGTAATCTATCAGTAAAAGTAAAAGTAATGCTGTATGGAATATGCTGTATTCAAACCAGGACCATGTGTATGGCAGTTCTACACTTACACCTGTTGCCACAATAATTTTGAGAAAACAATTGTCTATGTTACACTTCATTGCTGGAAACTGCAATGTCATAGCAGTAAAACAAAGGTTGCACACTCTGTACTAGAGCCCAGTACCATCTCCATCTCCAGCCTGAGTTTTCAGGATGGCTAAGAGCATTAACTGAATGTGTCCGGTTTCTATTTTTGGCTGTCTGCTTCCTTGGTGGTCTGCTGTGCTTTGCAAAAAACAGATAAACACAGCCATTTCCCACTTCCACTGTTTGCGTTATGTGGTACATCATGTAAAAAGTTGAATTAAAAATGAGAAGAATAAGAAAAAAACATAGTAATGGACACATACAAGTAAAATAAGTATCTGCTATCACATGTTAAGGTATTTTCTGTACAAATCCACCACTATTTACTTCATTACTGCACCAAGTTAAGAAATACAAGGATATGCCATAATATTATTAAAGAATACATTCTAGGTTCAGGACTTACCTTGCAAATGCAGCAGTTGACACAATTTTATTTCAGACCTAGAATTTCCTTGTCTGTACTCTGATGGTATTGAATTATGCAGGAAAAACTAGAAGGTAGGCTACACGGATGCTTTATAGCTTGTTGAATAGCTCCACCATACTCAAAATCACCTGCTTATTCTGTAATTAGCAACTATGAAAAAATATCTGCTGCTTTACTGAGCATATCAACTCTGCTGGTGCTCATTAGTGTGTGATGCGCACTTAAACACAGGTGATCTTGTTATTACTTTTCCCAATTTCTGTGATGCAGTGCAAACATGCAGCTCAAAAAGTGGAAAAAAGGTAACAGACCATGTACTAGAACTCAGGACCTTCTATACTCTAGCTCTACACATACACATGCTGCCTGTCAGAAACCTGCCATTAATTCATTTGTTTCCTGTTGTTGCATTAAGCGCCACATCATGCAAACAAGGACAAAAATTAAAAAATAATTTGAACTTAAAGCAGGGACAATACTCTTTAAACAGTAGAGGATGAAACAGAACTTGTGAATTGTGCATTGCTTACATGCACTTTTGCAATTCACAGATCTACATGTACACCTCTGTAAGTGTAACCCGACACACACCCCAGATATCATTCACTGTTGCCATGCATTCAGCACAAACATTGAGGAAGTGCCTACACAAAGTGAGCATCCTACATAGTTGCACGTTTTTGGGATTCAGCAGTTGTAATACGTTTTGACCTAATTTGCATCTTCACCATGCTGATAGCCCTAAATCCATACCTTTCAACCTCTTAACAAGGTACAATTTAAGGCTAATAATTGGTTTCTTTCCCCCAAAATCATAATAATATTGGTTACTAATAATAACAAACAGTATTATGTTTTTGGAGCAAAGCCCGTTTCAGATTGGTTGTCTTTATCACATGATTATTTGAATGTCTTTTAAGGGGAATGCGTGTTTTTTTACAAATTTTTCTGATGAAGTTCTTGTTGAAACATTAAAGAGAATGAAAGCACCAAGAAAAAAATTTCACAGGTTCTTTTTCAGCCATAGTTTTGCCTTGTTTTTTTTTAGTTTTCTAGCTGTTTAGTCATTTTTGTTGGTATCTCACATTTTAAACCTTACTAACATTAATTACTCTAACACTACTAACACATACCACTTCCCTCAAATTTTTACAATTTAACCAAGCTTCAATATCACCCATGTACTTAGCCTACCTACCATGACAAATATTCAAAGAGTTACTCTCCCATATCAGGTAGCCTCATTGAAACAAACATACTATCATCATCATCATCATCTTTCGGCTTTTCCCGTTAGGGGTCGCCACAGCGGATCATCTCTTTCCATTTCTTCCTATCCTCTGCATCTTGTTCTATACGGTCTAAAAACAACAGATTCCTGGCCACTTTCTTACACCTACAGCAAAGCTGTATTTGGCCGCATTTCTGAACAAAACATTAACTAGCCATTACCAATATTCCCTTCACCTCAATAACCTAAATCAGTGTGGAGACATACACCCCAACCCAGGACCCCCTGTAAACCACACTGCACCTCAAACACCACCCTAAAAACAGTTGATGTTAATCACCTTAAATATACACAACAGAATTCCAGTCGTGGCTATTACAATACTCCCCAGACACAACTGTTCTCACAGACACTTGGCTAAAACTACATATCAAAAAACACAAAACTTCTCCCAACCAACTATAACATGCTCAGAAATGATAGAATCAACAAAAAGGCAGGTGGTGTAGCATTCATTTATCCAGAAACCTATACAGTTTTACCCCTCGACAAATATTTCCACCTTAGGTAATGCTGAAATATTCATAGCATTACTAAAAACAATCATAAACAACTCTATTATAACAGTATATATTCCCCCAGGCCAAAATATCCCAATTCTGGAAGACATTCTTTCATAGGTAGCTAAAATGGGAGAAGCCAATATTGATTGGATAAACATATCATCTAACTCACAAATAAATAGTATCCAACAACTAATCACCTTCTCTATTAGAATACAAAACGACAACACATTAAGCTCAGCCCTAGACTGGACTCTGACCCCCTGAAATACTCACAAACTCAGATACACTTCCCAACACGTTTAGTGACCATTTACCTACATATACTTACAGAATCACCTCCCAAAAGACCAAAGCTCACAAAATCACCTTCTCTATTAGAATACAAAACGACAACACATTAAGCTCAGCCCTAGACTGGACTCTGACCCCCTGAAATACTCACAAATTCAGATACACTTCCCAACACATTTAGTGACCATTTACCTACATATACTTACAGAATCACCTCCCAAAAGACCAAAGCTCACAAATACAAGACTTCCAGAAATCTAACAAATTTAATTCAAAACTTGTTCAATAGCATATTAAAATAATTCAGTTGGTCTCCATTAAAAACTCTACCTCTTGATGACACTGTCAGCTATTTCAATAAAACATTCCTAGACACTCTCAACAACCTAGCCCCTCTTAGAACAAAAATAACAAAAGCTAATCATGCACCTTGGCTAACCAAAGCTACCAAATTAATATTACAAACTAGAGCTAAAAAACAAAAATGACACCAACTGGCAAAACCACAGGCAAATGCATAATAAAGCTAAAAAAAAAAATCAGTGAATGCAGATAAAAAAATATTACTTTTCATAGCAACTGACCAGACATAAAAACAACCAAATTAGTCCTAGGCCTGAACTCTAGTTCCAACAACCCTGAAAAATCCCCCCTTATCCACAAAACAACCATTAAGTTTGAGAACACCTCACGCTCCCACATCCAATATCCAACAATACTTCATATTAAAACCAGGCTCATCTTCCTCTGACAGTCTTCCGCCAGAATACTTAAAACTCACTACAGACACTATCACTTACCCAGTCAGCATTCTTATTAAATCGATCCATTATGGAATCTAATATCCCCACCCTCTGAAAAAAATCAATTATAACCAACTATAAAACCATCTCCATCCTTTCTCCCCTATCCAGACTGCTCAAAAGGTATATACAACCATCTCCATCCTTTCTCCCCTATCCAGACTGCTCAAAAGGTATATACACATTCAATTACTAAACCGCCTTACTCATAATAACCTCCTTACATCTACCCAGCATGGCTTCAGGCCACCTCACTGCACAAAAACAGCCCTTATCTCTTTCACTGACACAGTAAACAAAGCTAGGGATTCCAACCTACTCACTTCCATATTACTACTAAAGCTGTCAAAGGCCTTTGACATGGTCTCGTATAACAAATTACTTTAGCAGCTATCTGAAATAGGCTGTTCACCAACCTCCACACAATGGTTTAACAGCTACCTATCCAATAGGCAACAGTGTGTGAAAAGGCAAAGTTGCCTATCTCAATACCAGGCCACCAAAACTGGAGTCCCACAGGGATCCATCCTAGGACCCCTCCTCTTGAATATATTCATTAATAACCTACAGACTGCCTGCCATCATTGCACACTAATTCAATACACTGATGATTCCACCATCATCTCCTCCTCAAACAACATCCCCAACCTGCTGCAAAAAAACAGAGCACATCTGCCTCTATAGAATCATGGTTAAACAGTGCACAATTACTGCTTAACCCTAGCAAAACCAAACTATTACTTTTCTCTCCTAAAATTAACACATATGAATTCAAAATCTACTTCCTTAGCAAAACAGAGATTGAAATTGTAACAAGTGCAAAACTATTGGGCATCACCATCGACAACAAACTTGCATTTGACCAACACATCCTAAATGCCATTAAAAAAAGCACATTTCAAATTAGGAACACACTATAGACATAAAAACTTTATGAACCAAAATACTAAAAAGACACCAGCAAATACCTACTTGATACCTTCCATATTCTATGGTTCTTCCATGTTTCCTAATCTACATGCCTCTGTCAAAACAAAACTTAAGACTTATTTCTATAAGCTTGCTAAATTTGCCACTGGCTCATCCTACTGCAATGCCCTTAGGGAACTAAACTGGCTGGAATTCCCCCCACTATCTTGATCACCTACAGCTATCATTTGCACAAAAACTAATACACAAACCAGACAACTGTCCAGTCCCAAAATCCATCTTCTGCATTTACATTCCTGCCAGAGACCTTTGTTCAAACAACAGACAATTGACAGATGTACACAAGCCCATCAAAAGAGTGTGAGAGTGTCTCTATCCATATGCCACAGCTAAACTGTGGACCAACCTATTTCACCAGTATAGACAAGCCCAAGAAGTTTAAACTTGCACTAAAAAACAACCTCTAAAATTCCTGGACCTGCCTTTGCTCGAGATATTTATTTTTTCCACACTCCTATGTCTTCTTCCTCTCCCCGCTCATCCCCATCCCCTCTAGCATCCTTATAAGCTTTTCCTTGCTCACCCCTCAAATCTTTCAGCTTATAGTATACAAACTACTAACACGTAATCTCCCCTTTCTTTTAGAACTACTCAATATAACTCAACTCAAAATCTTCTAGTAACATACCCTTCTTTCTATTTCTCTTTTTCTTTAATTCAGCTATTGTCCACTAAACCTTTAAAGTGTTAGCATGCTTTCCTCTTCAAAAGGTTTTTGTAACATTATTTAAAATGTCAAATTGCCATGTACATTCTTTGCTACCAAATGTTGCTACACAAATCTATGACATGATGTCTTGAATTTGATGACATATTTACTGTTTTTGTTAAAATTACTAGTATATTAACTTTGATGATATATTTAATACTATCGTATTTACTCTTTGGAGCTTTTCTCCCTGGGACTCTGCTGAAAATTGGTTTCTGACCCAGTCGGACTTTCCCAGTCACCAAATGTCAATAAATAAATAAATAATGGGGGAACAAAGGCCCACAATTAGGGACAGATTTTAAATATTACTCTTATAAACTTAAAAAGCTGCTATAATAAAATAAGTTGCTTTAGCATGCATTTTCTGAAGCATATAAAGTCTAACTCTCAAATATATATCATTATTAAGAGATTTCAGTCCTCAGATCATCCCAATAATTTGCCAAAAAACATAAGGAAATAACCACCGAATAGGAGTCAAAAATCTGGACAGTTGAGAGGTATGCCTGAATCTACACAGTTGGTAACTTTTCCCTCCAGGGAAACTGAAGGGGACCCCAATGTTGAACACTCAAGGGAGGGTATTACTGCGATATACATCTGCACAGATGACTGCAGGTTTTGAATACTATGTTTCATGGGGTTTACACTTTTAGCTGACTACATTAGTTACAAGTACATTCTTTATTTCACGGTGAGGGAGCAAAGCTGCATTTGTGCTATGGCACTTAAAAAGTAATTGTTGCTATTGTAAATCTAATTTTCTAGCATCCATGTCTGGTAATGTCATGATGTGTGTGGGGTTACATCTGTTCTGTGTAAATCTATGGACTTTTACTTGGTCTTGTTTCCGTGTTTCCAAGGCTGTATTCAGAAAACTTTCAAATACATTGGCAACACGAGCATAGAATCTACACAGTTGCTTTACGAATTATTCCACCATGTTGATTTGCTTCATTAGTGTGAGGATATTAGATATTGTTATCTGTGCTAGCATGACTGGCTGAAGTTTTGTAAATAATTGTAAATTACCCTGTGTTACATATGCCAGCATGACTAGCTATAATTTTGTAAATAAGTTTGTATCATTAATCACTCTGATTTGTGCAAGGTGTTTGAATGTCAGACAGTGTTCTTCTGGCTGACCAAATGTACATGTTCTTTGTGGGAAGAGTTCTGAATGTATGTTGTGCCAGAGTCAGTTGACCTAGATGTGATATGATTGTATGCCAAGGATGGGAGAATTGAATCTTTAGTGCAGCTGTTTGTTTACTATTCAAAGTCTGATATTACAGTAGAATTCATATGGCAGCTTCTTGTTACTTTTGAAAAATATCTGCTATAAAAAGTAGGCTCTAAGTCAGCTGTTTTCCAGTTGTTTCCAGAGTAGTTATTACAGTCGCTGAGGACAGACAACAGCCTGGAGTGTGGACATAATTTCTCATCTTGCCTTGTAGAAGTAAGAGTATAATCTTGCCTTGCTAAAGTATTTAGATTAGATAGGGACAGTTAATCTTCAGATAGTCAGGGAACTACAGCTAGATAGAGGTTGTTCTAAAATCAATGTGAGATCTGTCCTACATTATTATTTTCCGTTTTCTGTGTGTGGAATTCTGATGTTTATTGGAATCTATTATTCAGTATTTACATGTTTTAAATCTTTTTATTTATTATTACATGTTTTACTACCTCTCATTGTGGCTGGTTATTTAAGTAATATTTGTAATAACTTGGAGAGTGTTTATGCTTATTGTGATAACACCAGGGCCACTCCAAAAAGCCTTACTGCTTGGAATACATTATATTATTTGTTTCAATATCTATTTCAGCTAATGTAATTGAACACCCCTTTTGAAGGGTATTGTGATATTTGACTCATGGAAGCCATTACCTTGTAATATGTGCAAAGAGATAGAACAGGTAAATCTGTGTCAGTCTTTCCCAGGAGTGTGTGTATGTGTAAGTCAGACATTTAAGAGTAAGTGCATCAGATACCTAGAACTGGGATGCAGTGTTCTGCAGTGGTTAGTGTGGAGATTCATTTGGGGACCTGGAGTGAACATATAGTCCAGTCCCTGGTGTAGAACCTGTTCCCGGTGTACTCTTAGGGGAAATTCTGTATTTCTATCCCTGCTTTTAGTACACTCTCTTACCGGAGACAGTGGTGAGGAATGAGATTCCTCAGTCACTGCCGAGGCTAAAGAGTGTTTGTCACAATCAGTACACAATTCAACTACTTATGCTGTAATTTGCATGCCACAGACATTTCCATGTTTGTGAGTGAGTGTGCACCGCTACATGGAGTTACTGAATCTAAAACTATTCATGGCAGTGTGTAGATCGTGACGAGCACATGGTCAAAAAATGATCATGTAGGCTTTATTGAAGCAGAAAAAAGGTAGAAAGACTACTGATCTAGCATCAGAGACAGACAGACTTACAAACAGGAAGCAACAAAAGGATAGAGTCACTAGTGAAGCAGGAGCATAAGATAATTGCAGATTCCATTCAAAAATCATCTACAGTTTATGTAGTTTTCATAAGAAACAAATACAGCTTACTGCCAGAAGCACAAAGACACAATACATAGCCTGTGCTGCTATCTAGTGTTCCCCCAATGCAGGATCCTAGCACATCAGACCTCTGTAAAGGCTGTCTGGGCATCTTTCACAGGAACCCATCCTGAGAATGAATAAGGATAAAATACATCATGAATTTTGTGGCCTGCATCTAAACCATGTTAGCAAGTGAGTCAAAACGTATCTAATCTGACATCTTGTCAGTCACCTCACATGTAATTTCTAACTCAAAGAAAAAGGCAACCCCTTTTTTAAATGCTGCTTAAGAAGTCCAGCATCTGTCCACCCCTGTGCTCCCTGAGCTTCTAGGCAGGTCCTTTCAGCTTAGATTCTTGAAGAAAGAAGAGCTATACAGTAATATACATTGAACATGGGCATAGACTCTGTGTATTTTATTATCCCAGCTTGCTAGCGTAATACAGTTTCAAGATGTTTTCATAGGGTCATAGGAAGTTACTAGGCTATTGGCCCTGAGGCCCTTATAAGCCTAGTCAAGAGTTTAGCCTATGCTTAAACAAGTCAGCACCCAAACCCCTGTCTAGCAGGGACACAGGTGGAATCCCAGGGGTGTATTTTCTGTTTCCCATCCAGTTATCCCAGGTTGCACTTTAAAAGGGATAATGAGGTACTCTGCTTGACGTGGAGGGGGAGTCTGTTCAGATGGTGGAGTCTCTGGGACACAAATCTATCCCGTTGGTAAGTCCTATTGATATCACAGACCAGGTTGAGGTCACGCGAACGGGTTACTTGAGTGGAGTCTGACTTGCGGCTATGCATCAGCCCCATCAAGGCGGGGTCTGAGATTGCTTTGTATGCCAGACAGTTTTTCTATTTTTTGGTCATTAGTTTAGGGGGCATCAGTCAGAGAACTGCCCAATGTGCCATGTTTCTGTCCTTCAGTTATAAAAACATTGTCTTTCTTGTAGCAGAAAAGACAAGAGAAGAGCAACTTAGAGAAGGCAGCAGTAAGGGGAGGCTACAAATAAAGCTCTGCATGCCACATGGAAGGTCATTCCTCTCCTCATTTCCTTGCTTGCCTGGAAAACCTCCAGTTAAGGACTATGTTACTAAATTAAGGAATTTTTCCAGGCTAGCAGTCATAATTTTCTGTAGTTTCAATCACTACAACACCAAATGTGAAGTGTAACTGAACTTGTTAAAGGTTGTTAAACACAGCAGATCAGTGCAATGCATATATTTAGATTTTCACAAGCCTTTTTATTGAACAGGTATCCATTTGTGCACATCAAGTGAATAGAACTACTTAATTATAACTGCTACTCATCCAAATTACACAGATGAATTTTGCAAGATACTGGGACTAACATTTTCTCCATACTGTGCTACACATATGACAACTACTTATTTAAATTGTTATCTGGAATAGGGCAATAATTATGCTGAACCATTTTAAGAGCTGGCCAGAGAATATACACCCACTAGAAAAGCAATAACATTTGAATTTATATAGGCACTTGTATAGCATAAGTAGCATAAATTTTAACAATGAGACAATTATATAAACCATAAATATATGTTCATTTATGTTTCACAGTTTTGATAAACAAAAATATTACATTAAACAATATTCTTAAAATCCCAAAGTATGCTATAGATCTGAGAGAAGCGAAAGGGAAGGAGTTTGTAGAGTGGGAAAAATTAGTAGCAGAAGGTGCCAGGGGGAGATGCTGGAGGTTTACATAAAGATATATGGATCATGGATAGGGGACGTGGTAATAGGGGGCATGGAGGGGGACAGGATTAAAGAAAAAGCATTTGGACTGAACTATTTAATTTGGCTTTGTATTTAAGAAATAATTACAACAATTATTGACTTGAGTACAAGAAGCAGGTTTATTGGCTATATTACACGCATTAAAGATTTAGTGAGCCTAATATGGCTGTTTGAAAAACATTGGCATTTGGTAGTTTTTTATTGTGTTCCTTCAGACTGACTTAAAATCAGGAAGTTGCTGCTTTTCTTCATTGTTGTGGGAAAGGATTTCCAGGGTTTGGATATTAGTATGGAAAAGTTATGGTTATTTTGGGTAGGTCTTGGAGGAATATATAAGAAATGAGCATTTGTAAGAGTTTGTGGCTAAGTTAGTAGTAGTTTTCAATGAATGAACAGATGTCCAGTAAGGAAGAAAATGGTTCTTAGTTTGAGTAGTTAAAGAAATTAATCAAGGAGAAGGTCACTTTTTGTACTGGTAGCCGTTTAGCTTAAACCCAGATTGAAGGATAATAATCCATGTTTGTCACAGGTATTACAAACTGACAGATTCTATTTGAAATTGTTTCTAAAGTAAACAGATATTTTTAGACATGGCAGCAAAAAGAGGGAGACCATATTAAAGATGTGGAAGAAGTATTTATTTTCTGATGGCAGTTCATCTATCTGGAAGGAAGAAGTGGAATTTTTTCTGGCCTAGGAAAAGATTTCTGCTGATTTTTCCTTTTTCTTGTCTAAGTGGAAGTGAAAGTCTTGTTTCTGGCCAGAAAAAGATTTAGTAGTTTAATGGGGGTTGTTAACAATATTCTAATTGTCTGGGACAAAATTTTATTTTGTAAGATTCAAAAAAATCATAGCCATTTTTTTCCTGTGTTGTATCTTCTCTCTCCAACTCAAGTTGTTACTTTTCATTTTCAGTTTCTGTTATTTCTGCTATGCTTAGAATGTCCAACAATGTGCAGAAGAGGAACAGGTTGTTGTTTTATTGAATGGGTATAGACAATGAGGTTATGGGCAGAACATTCTAATGATTGTGGTTTCATGGCCTGAAATACACATCAGTGTTTTTCATGTGTGTAACGTGTCCTGAGCTGTATTCATTAGACATGTACTAATGAATACATGAAATTTTGCTGATGAAAATTGTAAGGTCACCAGCTCAGGTATATGGCATTTGATGCCTTTTACTACTTTCCTGTGCACATTTTGTAACAGAACAGTGGCACTTATTACACATTTTACTTTTTTTTTTATTTTCCCCTGCCACTCTCTGATATGTCCTGCATTCTAGCCCCCAGATCTGGAACCCCATTGACCCTACTTTTCATATAGCTATCACATGGCAGGAAGAGCTGAAACAGAAATGGGGAGGGGGGCTCAATTTATGCCCACTCGCCATGCAGGTGTTTCTGTGAACTGGTCAGGCACCCTAACATGAGCACTAAATGGAACAGTTAGGAGAATCAGAAGTTACAATTGCTTCTTGTGACACCTGTTGGCAGAACCTTTCATAAATACCTGCTCTTGCAGCGAGACCTTCCATAACTGTATACTTTGATCTCATTGTAAAAAAAAAAAAAAAAGAACTTTAATATGAAGCAGACACTGCTTTGTTCAGAATGGAAATAATTGAACAATATTAGTTTGAACCAATTTTAGTCATATATTGAGACTTTGGAATCAACCAACTTTGAATGAATTACCTCAGACTTAGTACATTTACAGAATACTTGCAGAAGCAGGGATGTGGTACATTGGGTATTCTTAGATTAACCTTTCCCAGTGTCAGCTTTATTTCAGTAATATTTTGCTGTGCAGTCATAGTAAAATTAATTGATTATTATGAGTACAAGACATATAACTATCAGACCCTGAATAAGTCAAGTATGTCATGCCATCCATAAATCAATTAGCACATATAATTATTTATTTTATACATCCATTTTCAGCAGAGGAAAAGTACAAAGGTAGCCTTGTTTAAAAACAAATGACAAAAACAGACAATTATATAGGACTAAAATTAAAGGATATGCATCATATAAAGTTAGACTAACAAAAACAGATATGCAAAACACAAAGATAGAATTGCATAAGAGAAATAATTTATAGTATAGCCTATTTCTAAGATATAAAATGTCAAAAATTGAAAGTCTTATTTAGAATTACATGCATGGAACCAACAAATATGCTATAAAAATAAACTATTCTGCTAATTCAGATTAGTATCAGTCGGTCTAAAGAGAATCTTGTGTATATATTTATGTGTTTACTTATTTCTTGATTGTTTGGGTTGTAACACCTCTTTTTTCAGGAGAGTCATTGACTTGATTAACAGATGACTACAGCATTTTATCTTCCTACAGTGCATTACTATCCCTACAAAATATCTCTTAAACTGTTACATATCAGAACAGGACAAAGAGAGCATATTGGACTTGGACATGCAAAACTATTTACTAATACTTTGTCTAGTGATTCTGAATGTACGCAGTAATTAAAGAAAAAAAAACACAAAACCTCCAAACAAGTAGACAGAACAGCCTGAAGGAAAATGGTGGAGAGCATAAAATTATCTTCTATTGTCACAGAGAGCAATGTGAGGGGAAGAAAAGTAGCAAGTTGGCTCAGTGGCGTGAACTTTACCTCTCAGCTCCAAAGTTTAACAGTGAAATTTTACTCTGCCAAGTGATTCTGGAAATGACTTGACAACATAAAAATGGCACCACTAGCATTTCTGGCAGAGAGTTCATGACGAAGTTGGATGCACCTCTGTCAGTGAGACCACCCTCCACACTAAGGCCACCACTGGCAGGAAACGCCTGCAGGTGGGACAGATAAGGAAAAGCTTACTGCAAGGGGAGAATGGCTGTGTTAAGGTTTCTCCCTCGTGATACGGCTTTCTGAATCCTAACATAATTTTTGTATAGATGGGCTAACCAACACCGCACATAACACCCTTCTTTCTGTGTTACAAACTACATAGGACAAGGATAACATCTTTACATTTTCTGCTATTGATCTAATAAGCTTTCTTTGCTGCACTGCTATTTTCTCCTACATTTTGCTTAAATATGAGGCTCTTGGATTCACTCACACTCAGTTCCTTAAATTTTAATGTAGGGAGGTCTCCTACAGCACAACAAAATAACAATCCCTCAGAGGTCACTGCAGCTCAAACATAAATAATAACTCTAAGCTGCATAAATCCCCTTTCAAACATGTTAAAAAAAAAGAAAAAAGAGTAGAAAGTGCTACCTGTTTATTTACTACAAGTCTTCTATCATCATGTGTTTCTACTTTTCTTGTCCCCGTGTCTTCTCTTCTAACCATATTCAGATTACTGCCTACCAAATGCATCATTTTAACAATGGAATTGGGATGTCATGTTTAAGACCTTTCCTCAAATATTTTCAAATCCATTCTCAGTTATTCTTTACTTATAAGTTCAGAGGTGTTTACTAGGCTAATGATCACAAGGGCCTTTTTAAGCCTAGCCATGCATCCCAAATCTCTAACAAGTTCCGATACCCTTGATAAGTGTAAGCATGGGCCTGGGAGATGAATCACTTTCCTGCATATTATCCTTAAGGTCCTTACATTTGCTGCTGCAGTATTCTTAAGATATGGGATTCCCTGCCATAGAAGCCTGACATCTGGCCAGTCTACCAAAGCCTACTATCGGTTTAAGGTACACATTCACCAAATGTCACACAAATGCTTCTTGCATAGCATAGGTCATAAAGATGACATTCAGACACACCATCCTCAGAACTTCTTTGCTGCCAGTCTAAACACTTCTTCTAAACATCAGTCTGTTTTCCTATATCTGTTTTCTGTCAGTTTTGCATGCATTTTCGTTCTTTGGTGTATGCCTATGCCTGTTTGCTGAAGTGAGCCATTGCAGATATGTACTCCATCGGGGTTTTGTTTTTTCTTGACTTTTTTGTGCTGTTAGGGGTTCATGTCAACCAGAAAGGGTATATGCCAGTGCGGGAGACAGATTTCCCATAAAGACCACCATGATAAAAGTGTCTTTTACCTAGGAACTTCTCATGACCATACATCTTGCTCAGTTTCTCAGTTGTTCATCCCGAAAACCCTTCATAGTAGGCTTTCTTCCCTTTCCTTGCATCTTGAGAACCAGCTTCTTGCTAAAGATACAATAGAAGGAACTTCCTTCCCATTGGGTCAGCTGTTAGGGAAGAAGAAGATGAAAAGGGTAAGACTGGAATCTTCCCATGTCCAGCCTCTGCCAGGTGTTTCTCCAGAGGTCATTATGAATCCAAAGACTAGCCTGACTGTGTTATCAGATTTCTCTGCCATGATCGGGTTGGAAGCTGGTGAGGATCCAGCTAGCAGCACATCAGATGAGGCTTTGCAAGTGTCCATTTCAGATGTTCAGTGAGAACCACAGTTGATAATTTCCAAGGGGCCTAGGGAGGTTCCACAGATTCTCATTAGGGAAGAAGTTCCTACCATGGTTATTGAATGCTGTCCTGGGTCAGAGCCTTTTCAGTTTTATGGGGTAGACATTACCTTAAAAAAGAAACAAAAAACTAAACAGGTTTCTTCTGCTCTGAGGAATCCATAAAGTGAGTGGCAGGCCTTTACTCAGAGGTTATTTAATGCTTTAATGTCATTAAGGCCTCCTCGGGGGGGGGGGTTCTGTTCCTCCTCCTCCTTGGTTCTCTACTTCCCTTAAAAGGCTTAGAGATCAGGGTTCTTCTGGGGAAGAGATGGATTCTGATGAAGAATCCCTGGCTTATTCTACTCAAATTCCTTCTCCTTTGGAATATGGGTCAGAGGAGGAGCAATCTAATACTGTTGATACTCCTTTTGAGGAAATTTTGTTTGGGGATGCAACCTCTAGAATGATGGATTTTTTTTAAGTGGGATTGTGCTCAGGTCACTGATATCCATAAGCAGTACTGAGTTACTCCAAATGGAATCTCCTAAACCTGCAGCTTTTCCTCCTGTTTTGGCTGCTTTGCTGGATGCTTTTTCCAGTGCCTCCAAAGCACCTGATTGCCCCCTACTCCCAAGAAGCCTAATAGGTTTTACAGCGTGCCTGAGGATTGTCATTTTTTGTACAAATGTCCTGTTGCTGAACCCCCTGTGGTGTCTGTGGCCTCTGATAAGCCATCTCAATTGCTTCCTACACCCAAGTTACTGCCTTCTGACAAGGGCAGCAGAACCATGGAAAGGCTCAGTAATAAGGTTTACACTTCTGCTACCCTTCCTTTTATGGCTATTAATGATCATACCCATATATCTAGGTATGTGTTAGCTCTTCTTTCTCAGGCCTGTCAGCTTATTTCTGATCTTCCAGAGTCTGAGGTTAAATCTCTGCTCTTTCCTTGCTAGGGACTTCCACTCAAGTGGTTCAGCATTCTATTAAATGTAGTTATGATGCAGCAGATGCCTCTTCTAGGACTGTTGCTTTTGGTTCATTACTGAGGAGGTATTATTGGCTTAGGCTTCAACCTTTACATGATGATATTAAGGGTAAGTTGATGGATGCTCCTCTGAATAATAAACTTTTGATTGGGGAAGCAGCTGTGGGTTTGTTTAAGTCTCCTTAGGATAAGGGGGAGGCCTTACAGGAGCTTAAACATGTGCTTGTTTTTCCTGTGCTTACATTTTAGAGAAACTGCCCTTCTAAGCCAGCCTTTGTTCATAGGTAATCTCACCCTTCTGCTAAAGGTAAAAAGGGTGGTAAATGGGCTCCTCCTACTAAGACCACTGAGACTGATTCAGAAGCCTTCCTTTCCTGACAAACCAGGTGCTGTATGACTATCCGTCTCTTTCCAGCCACATCCCTCTTTCTCTGTCCCTTGCTCTCTCTCTTCCTGTTTGGCTTCAGATCACTCAGGATTCTTGGGTTCTGTCAATCATTCTTCAGGGGTAAGACAATAAGAGCTACGACAAACTGATACCAGAAAAACAAGAAACCACGGACTTGACCGAAAGAGGTTTAATAAAATGTAAACGAAAATCACAAAAAGTTCTTAAAACAGATAATCAAATAAGCGCTTTCATTTCAGACAGTTATCACATCACTTCCTGTAGACTAAATAGTATTTTTTAGTGATGTAATCAATTAAAAATTCGAATTATTAAAGAAACAGCACTTTTCACCCTAACAATAAAACCATTTTCTATATATCAAACTGATAAAATTAATAAATATATATATATATATATATATATATATATATATATATATATATATATATATATATAGATATAGATATGTAGAAAAACAGCATACTGTATAACGCAGTGTTCAACCCTTAATGCATAAAATATATGGATTTAGTTGGTGTAAACCACTTTTATCGAACCAATCCGTTTGCTAACTTTGATTTCTTTCTAATGCAACAATACTAATATACGTGCGCAAACAATAGCTAAAACAAGAATACATATATGAAATATATACAATTGTGTTAAGTAAACCCTTTTATCAAACCAAAACAAATATTGACTATTTTCCTTTATGACAATTCTATAATATAAATATGAAGAAGCGTACTATATGTAATAAGTATTACTTGTGCTTCGCTGGAGAAAATAGTATTGTTCGTCGTATAAATGAGACGAAATAATACATAGATCGCCAACATGAATATGAAATTAATAATAATAATGGTGTGTAATATGGTTAATATGTGAATAATCACTTAATTCACTGTGACCATATGAAAAATATATATATAAAATGTATTGAGAGTTTCATTAAAAATATAAGCGTATCAATATAAGTAAACTGAATTAATAATGTTAAAAGTGAATTTAATAAATATATGAATTATAAATTAATCATGGTAGATCTACAAATGTAAATTATTATCTATATGAAACCTATGTATGTATATGTGGCTTTTGTATTGTTTTGTAAATGAGTTGATAGATGAAATGATGACAACTCCAATTCTATTATATAAATATCATGTGATAGACCGAAAAATACTAAAGGACTAAAAACTAAAAATATAAATTTACCTAAAAATACCTAAGAATAACCAGTTGAATTGTATAGTAATGTATGATGAATGAATAAATGAAAGAATAATTTTAATTATGAACTAATAAATAAAATTTATAGTATGTATATATAATAAAAAACAGTGTATGTACATAAAGTATAGTGAATTTATCTCGTAAGTGATTTTAATTTTAAAATACTAGCAATAGATATGGCATTGTTCAAACCTGGCCAGTTATGTGTGTTCAATCTTAGTTGCCATTCAAGTTCTAGCCTTTCCAGTAGTAATTGCCATGCACCACCCCTAGTATCTATTTTTAGGACGTCCAGAACCACAAATTTAAAAGTATGGGATGTGTGTGTAATGATGTGTTTTGCTAAAGCATTCAATTAATTTCCATCTTGTATAGCTCTAATATGTTCACCTATACGCTCTTTAAATTTTCTCTCAGTTTTACCTATGTAAAACATAGTGCAGTTACAACATAAGAGCACAATACACCACTTTTTTACTGTTACAGCAAGCTTTTTCTTTTAAACAAATTTTAATATCATTTATTATTTCATTTGTTTCAAAAACTTAAGAGCAATATTTGCATCTACCACATCTGAATGTTTTACCATGTTTTATATTTGATTTATGTTCCAAACATTTTTTCAAGTTCATACCCTTTTTGTATACTATAGATGGAGTAGTATCAAAATGGTGATGTAATGATGAATCAGCTACAATGAGCTGCCAATTTTTCTTAATAATTTTGTTTATAAAACCACTATCAGAATTGAAAGTGGTAATAAAGCTCTTAGTAAAACTTTTAACTTCTGTTGTAGTTGGTATTTCCATGCTATTCTGAATAATATCAATGGACTCTTGAATACTGACTTCACTATTAAAATTTCCTGTGTTACTTATCCTTGATGTATTAGAAGTAGCCATACCAGCCTGATAATTAGGGTAGGATAAGTAGGATAATTCAGGGGTACTTCCTGGTATGGAAATCCCATCCTCCTTTTATGGGCATTCCTTTGTCTCCTTGGGAACAACTTCCTTTATTCCTAGAGGTTCTTTGAGATTTCTTATCTCAGGGTACTATTCAAAAGGTGCCTGTGTCCCAAAGGGGGAATGGATTTTATTCAAGAATGTTTCTAGTGCCCAGAAAGGAGGGCACTTGTAAACTGATTCTAGACCTCTCTCTCTCATCTAAACACTTTTCTGAAGGTGCCTTCCTTTTGGATGTTGTCCCTTCAGACTCTGTTTCCTCTCTTGCTCCCACAGGCCTTTATGGTGTCTCTGGATCTCAGGGATATTTATCTCCATATTCCGATCCATCCTCCTTCCAGAAAGTTTTTGCATCTCTCTCTTGCTTCCTGGCATTTTCAGTTCTCTGCTTTGCCCTTTGTCCTTTCTACTTCCCCAATGGTGTTCGCCAAATGCCTTGCTCCTGTGATTGCTTTTTGCAGGCTTCAAGGGATCCAAATATTTCCTTATTCAGACAACCTATTGATTCAGGCATCCTCTCCAGAGATCCTATTTCCCTTCTTCAGAGCCTAGAGTTTACAAAAAACTTCAAAAAGTCTTCTCTGACTCCTTTTCAGGATCATGTCTTTCTGGGTTCATAGGTTGGTACTAGGTTATCTGCCTAGACATAACAATTCCCAAGCTATTTCTTCCCACAATATTTACTTCCCTGGACCCCTGTCTAGCAGGGCAACTGATGTGATCCCCGGGGAAAATGTCTCATCTCCCATCCAGTCGTCAAGGTTTCTTTTGAAGAGGGCCAAGGAGGCGCTCTGCTTGACATGTATGGGCAGTCCATTCCAGAGTATGGGGAGTGTCTGGGTCAGGAACCTATTCCTGCAGCATGTTTTCTTCATTGCGTTGACAAGGTTTAGGTCCCTGGAGTGTGTGGCTCTGATGGATTGGGATTTCTTTAAGTGTAGCATGTTCAACAGCTCTGGGTTTGACATGGCCTTGTATGTTAAGCAGAGATCTCCTTTGAGTAGACGATATGCGACAAAGTATAGCTGGAGTTTTTTTTAGTCGGTTAGCATAGGGCATCTGCTTTAGGCACGTGCTTCTTTTAATGAGGTGTTTCTGTGGCCTTTCCAGTTGTTGCAGATGTCTTGAGAGGTACATACCAAATGGGGCATTGTACTCTATGATGGGTCTAATGAGGGACGAGTACAGTGGGACAATGACTTCCTTTTTTCTGGATGAAAAGCCCTTAGTGGTGAGGTGTGTCACATAGGATTTCCTGACTGTTGTGGCGATGTGGTTATAGAAGGTGAAACCACTGCCCACCTTTTTCCTAAGGCTCATCACACTTTTGGTGTTTAGTGTACTGCCACCTATGTGGTAATTCATGGGTACATGGTTTTCCCAAAGGGGAAACTATACACTTCTTGGCATTGAGCTTGAGCCTATGGTTCTGGCACCAAGCGTCTGTTTCTGTAAGCCTCTTTTGTAGAATATCCACATCATTTGGGGATTCAGTAATGGCTCCCAGTTTGCAGTCATCTGCAAACTTTGTTAGCCAGAGTCCCTTAGTGTTGGCCTGTACTTCAGTGCCAAACAAGAGTGGCCCCAGGACTGAACCCTGAGGTACTCCACATGTCACTTGTCAGGAGCTGGATTTGGAGTCAGCTAC
The DNA here is from genome assembly GCF_019279795.1 of Protopterus annectens. Classification (NCBI taxonomy): domain Eukaryota; kingdom Metazoa; phylum Chordata; order Ceratodontiformes; family Protopteridae; genus Protopterus; species Protopterus annectens. Next base: position 1,615,221,522 of record NC_056737.1, read on the forward strand.
TTTTACAGTGTGGGTTCTGTCAGTAAGCCGGTTGGCAACCCATCAAGTGATGTAGGGATTTATGCCCAGCTTAGTAAGTTTATCTATGATTCCAGAGTGGGAGATGGTGTCGAAGGCCTTGGAGAGGTCCAGATAGGCTGTGTGGACTGCCATACCCTTAACCATGGCTCTGGAGACTGATTCGAAGAAGTCAATCAGGTTCAGGAGACACTATTGGCCCTTCACGAACCTAAACTGGGTGGGGTCCAGTGTTTGAAGGTTGCCAATATCTTTGTTTATAAGTTCCATGATAATGCATTCCATGGCCTTGCAGATCAGGCTCGTCAGACTGATGGGACGGTAGTTCCCAGGATCCAAGGTGGATCCCCCCCTTGTGGACTGGAATAACTGTAGCTGTGCGCCACTCATTGGGCACAAAGCCTGAGGTGAGGCTATGATTAAACATGACACTTAGATGAGGTGCCAGTTTATTTCATAGTTCATGTAGTACACAGCCCAGGATGTCATCTGGTACCATGGATGCTGTATTCTTAGGTTTGGAGAGTGCGGTTCTTACATGTATGGCCGTGATTATTGGAATTTGGCAATCTTTTGGTATTGAGATGGGCCATTTAGGGGGTGAAGTTGGCACTGAATCGATCTGCCAGGATATTGGCAATGTCCTTGGGATCAGTATATTTAATGCCATTCTGTTGTAGCTCAGAGCAGATCTGTGCATTGCCATTTAGATTTTTGACTTAGCTATAGAATGTCTTGTGGTTGTCTTTGGAATCTTTGGCAATTTTATTTTCGTAACTAGCTTTGGAGGATTTTATGAGGGATCTCAGCTTCTTACTGAGGCTGATAAGGGAGTTTTTTTGCATCCTGGGATTTTCCTCTTTTCTGCAACAGTTTCTTCCTTCTGTTGTATAGTTTGATTATGACAGAGGACCACCAGATTGGCTTCCATTTTTTGGAGGAGAGAATCTTGGTTCTATTTGGGATGGCATGATTCATGCACAAGTAAATGTGCTCGTACAGTGCTTTAGTGTAGGATTTGGCAGTTGAACTTTCAGTTCCCGTCTGCATGGGTGTTATGAAATTTGTCACTTCTGACTTGAGTAGCATGAAGCTGGCCTTGGAAATTTTTTTTTACGGATGTTTCCTTACTGGGGGGTAGGGGTAAGATGTGGATATCAAAGATGATTAGCTTATGGTCAGACCTAGCCAATGAGGGGGTGGCCACTGATGTGGAGCATCGATTTCCCATGTTGGTAATGACCAGGTCCAGGATATTGGACCCCCTGGTGGGGCTATGGATTAGTTGATCCAGGGCATTGGAATTTATGAATTCCAAGAACTGTTGGGCAAAGGTGTTGGTACACAAGTAGTTTTCCCAGTTAATGGCAGGGTAGTTGAAATCACCCAGTTTTAGGGTGTTTGATTATATCTTAATATTTTCCAGTATGTTTAGAAAGGTGTAGTGAGAATCTTGGGGCATGGTGGGGGATCTGTAGCAAGCTACAATTTGGATTGCAGTCTTACCCAGTGTTAGTTGTACCTGGAGAATTTTGAATGCATTATGCTGGGCAACTAGCCTGGAGGTGTGAATATCCTTGGTGAATATGGTCACTCCTCCACCTTTAGTGTTTTGGTCTTGGTTTGGTGGTCGAAAAATGTGGCAAGAGTTGTAGCCTGGTATTGCAGGGGTACTCTCTGGAGCCTTGAACCAGGTCTCAGTTACTGCACAGATATCGATGTTCTCCATTTTTAGGAGTGCCTCAGGAGAGTGCATTTTGAGGTTTAGACTTCTAGCATTGAGTAGCATTATCTTCAGATTTTGCATACTTGTACCTGTTACGGTGGTGGTTTTGTTCTTTGAGCCTTGCCTAAAAAAGGCACTATAGGGGTGGCAAAAGCCTTAGCCAGTAACCTGAATCCCAAGGGTGACAGGTGCAGACCATCTCTTGCAAAGCATCCAGGTTTGTTGATCATGTCGTCCCAGGCAGACAGATACTGGATCCCCTCTGAATGACACCAGAAGCTTAGCCAATTGTTGAAGTCAATCATTTTGTCCTTATACTCTGGTATCATTCTGGGCGAAGGCAGGATGCTAATCAGGGCTTGGGTCATACCTGCCTGGGTCACATGATCCGAGAGCTCTTCCCTGTCTCTTTTCATGTAGTCCAGGGAGATACGTCTCAAGTCATTCACTCCAACATGGACAATGACAGAGTCATTTTTGTACTTGTTGTGAAGGGACTTGAGTGCATGCGTTATGTGGCGGATCCTGGCACCTGACAGGTAGCTGACTATAACTTTCTCCTTGTTCAGCCTGGTGAGTGGGACATCAGTGTGCCTGAGTATAGAATCACCTATGACTAAAGTGTTATCTACATTGTCTTGCCTTAGGGGCTGTTGTTGGGTGGCACACTGGTGTTGTGAGCTATGTGATACTTTGGTCGTGATTGGTGTTTGTTTGCATTTCAGCTTTGGAGGTCCTTGTTGCTTGGGCAAATTAATGTTAAGGCCCTCTGCACATGTTTGTTTAGTGTTGCTATGTGTGGGTGTTGGTGGTAAGGGTTTTGAAGCGCTCTGTGTTGCTTGAGGTGTAGTGCAGGTGTTAACCTTCTCCTCTTGATTGTCTACCACAGTCTTGGCTGGAGAGAGCTTTGCTTCCAGTTTAGCTATGTAAGTGCATCTCTCGCAGGTTGTAGTGTTGGGTGGTAAGAGGAGAGGGTTGTCTGTGTACATGAGGCAATTGCTGCATTGCCCCAGTATGCCCAGATTCACCAGGTGGACAGGAGAAATCACTGGAAGCTGACCCTTGGACATGCCTGGTTAGGTGCTTATTTTTCCCCTTACATTGGCAAGGTACTTTGCAATTATAGGCTGTTTACTGCCTATGATTAATTTCTCCTTATTAATAAGGAGAATTGAGTGTGTGTATCAGTTTAAGGCTTCCTAGTGCTTTCCAGCAGGTTTTAGAGCAAGTGCTAGTCACAGGGACTCCAACCAAATCAATGCACTCTGCTCCTACTCTCACCAGGATCAGAATACAAGCACAGATTCCAAGCGGTCACCTATAAAGCAGTTATTAAGCTTTCTGGTGATCAGCAGTCTCCAGGAAATAATGTAACTGCACTCCTTCTCTCACCAGGAGAAAACAGAAACACTAATCCCAAGATGACTACTGAGAGACAAAGTGAGCTCTCCAATAACTGGTGGTCTTGCAACAGATGCTTAAAGGTAAGATGAAAAAAATGGTTTATCCTAAACACTGCAGTGTGCACTAAAGGAATTAGATGTGAAAGTAGGTAACTTAAATTTTACCTATCTAAAAAGTTAGTGAGAGCCACTATTTTTAAACAGCAAGATAGACTGAAATGGGGTGGTCACTTTTGTATTCTGGCAATATGGAATACAGTAGGATGGCCAATGTATTAATAGTTGAAGGGGAGTGATTTCACAAAATGATAATTTTGTGTTTACTCACACAAGCCAGTAAAAGCAGAGAGGAAATGAGATATATGGTCAAAATAACATAAGGAGCAGGCAACTAGAAAAACAGTGGTGTTTAAAGAACACAACAGTAACTGGGTGGAAGAGTGGGAAAAATTATTTCTGCCTGACTCACAAGAGACAGAGCTGTGGTCTCTTTTCAAGTTTTAATATGCAGTTAAAAGCAGAATACAAGTAAAACACAAGGTAAAGAAATCAAATCACAGCATTCAAAATAGAAAAAGACAATAAAGTAATACAAAATACAACAAATAAAAAGCAAACTGACCTTTCCCTCACAGCAAAGTGTAGCAGAGTCTGTGTGAGCCAGTCGGTGCCAATGCTACCACCCCTGCCTCCTCCAAAGGCCTTAACTCTCATTTCTTCCTTTCAAACTCTTCTTTCCCTGGCCTCCATTACAGCCAGGGAGTTTCTGAGAGCATTGGGTTTCATGGCATCCACCATTCCAATGCTCCCTCTGGCCAAACTCCACATGAGGAAGTTCCAGTGGTTTCTGAAGTCAGTGTGGCTTCAACATGCACATCCACTAGACTTTGTAGTTCCTCCTCTTCCTTGTTTCAAGAAGGAACTTCAATGGTGGATTAAGCAGTTGTCTCTGAATTCAGGGCTCCCTTTTTATCACTCTCTTTCCTCTCAGGAACTGTTCACAGATGCTTTGGATGTGGGATGGGAGCAACATTTGGCCCCCTAAAGGTACAGAGGGTGCAGTTGGTTCGTCAGGAGAAGGAGCACATCAATGTCAAAGAGATGGGAGCTCTTATGGTGGTTCTTCAGGCATTTTATCCTCTTTTTCTCTCTGGGGCCTCTCAAGGTATGCACAGACAATATCACAGTGATGTGGTATATCAACAAACAGGGAGAAGCACAATCTTACCTTCTTTGCCAGCTGGCAATTCTGGTTTGGGATCTTGCTGTAAGGTATCAAGTGACTCTTCAGGCAGTTTATATCCCTTCAGAGTAGAACATTGTAGCAGACACTCTGAACAGGTCCTTAGCTCAATCCCATGAATAGATGCTTCACAGGAATGTGTTTTTGGACACTGTCTACCAGTGGAGTACTCCTCAAATAGATCTATTTGCCTCCCCTCTCAACAGACAACTTCCTCTGTTTTGTGCAAGAGTCCCAGTTCTCTGGTGTGGAAGGCCTTTTAAATATCTAAATCTGGCTGTCTTGGCAAGGAACTCATTTAGAATGTTATGAGATGGCCAGCCATCTTCGGTGAACCTATGCTGCCTTGGCTCCAAACCTGTGTTCCACATGATTGCAGATATTCCAAAATTATTTTCTTTGGCATTGGTTCAATGATTTTCTTATTAAAGTTAAACTGAGACATTTGTAATTTTTAGTCTTTGTCTTGCTGCTAGTATTGTGTTTATCAAACACACTTTTCACCAACAGTTTGTAAAAAGAATGTTCAGATCTAGTCCAATTAACTTGTCAGCCTTTAAGACTATGTAACTATTTAAGACATTTTCTTCTGTGAAAGGACTGGGGTCAACATCCTTGCTCTAGGTATCTTTACTTATGAACTCTAATACCTATTCAATTATCTTAAAATACTGGTAGAGCAAACTAAGGCACAAAATCCATGAAAATATCATAAAGCAGTTTTACTGATGTAAGCGCTTTCAGGGCTTAAACTTGCCGCTTCATCAGACATAGTAAAATCAGTGTCAACCATTGCTTTTTTAAGGATTTTACTTCCTGATAACAACACATTAACAAGCATCAATTAGATTATTAAAGAAATATAGCACACTTAAAAAATACACATACTAAAACAACAGTGCTTAGAAATATATAACATATAATATAAAATACATCTATGCAAAAACCTGTATACAAAATTATATAAAATATTAAATTATTATATAAAATTCATATGTAAATGAAACCATTCATGCCAATAATGTTTATTCTATTTCAACCCATTGATTTTATTCTTTATTTTTTAAACCTCCTATTCTTCAAAATGGGCTTAATACAAATTTTATCATTCAACCCTCTGCCTTTATTACCTCTCATTCTGATTATCCATCTAAGCTCAGTGGATTCAACCTTATTCTCTATGTCACCTCTACGAACACTCTCATGGATTACCTCTAGAGCCATAAATTTAAAATTGTGCGATACGTCTTGTGATGTAATATGTTTAGCCAAGGCATTGGTACATATAGAGTTATTTATACAATAAATATGTTCTCTTATTCTATCTCGAAAACGACGGTCTGTTTTACCTATATAAACTGTATCAAACTTGGCATACAGCTAAATAAACTAGATGACATGTATTGCAGTCAGCTCTGACATGAAAATGAAGAAATTTTCCTGTATCTGGGTGTAGAAATTCACTTGAACTATCTATAAACCTACACCAATTACATTTCTTACATGGAAAAGTACCATTTTTGGGTATATATATATATATATATCTTCTTTAGGAAAACATAATAGTCTTTTTAAATTCTTTTTATTTTTATATGTAAACTTGGGTTTTGCGCCCACTATTGACTCCACTTCTGTATCCGTAGTTAATATAGACCAGTTATTTTTTATAACTTTCTCTATACTATAAATATTTCCTGAATGTGTAAGGGGCATCATAAATCGATGTTCATCTCTAACTGTCTGTGAAGAATTACTTCTTGTTCTATCTGAAAAATATGGTTTCCCATCATTTACATATAACTCAACGACATTATTTAAAACAGTGTCAACTTCACTTTGACTATAACCTCTTTGACTGAATCGCTCTGAGAGCGAGAGGGTTTCCTTTTTAAAATCAGCCTCACTGGCATTTAACCTGGATGCACGCAAACCTTGACTTTTAATAATATTGCGATAAATATGTGGGGGTGCATACTTTTTCTATGTAAATAGTTGTTACTATAACAACTCTTTCTATAAATTTTAGTAGAAAATGTATTATCTGGTAACCTAAAGATGGTAACGTCCAGAAAATTAATAGAAGACATAGAATAACTGATGGTAAATTTTAAAAATGAAGTAGATGAATTCAAAATTTCAAAACATTTCAACAAAAAATTTGAATCACCATCCCACAATAAAACAGGTAGTCTACAAATCTCCTTTAAAAAACAACTTCAGGAAATCTAGTAAGTACATGAACAGCTTCCCATTGTGCCATAACAATATTTGCGTAGCTATTGGCACTGGAAGTGCCCATAGCTACGCCATTTTTATGTAAATAAAAACAACCATTGAACATAAAAGCATTATTTTCTAAAATAGTTTCCATAAATAAACATAATAGCTCATGAAAGTGGCATTAAATTTACTGTTAGTACAAAGTTATTCCTTTAGTGTATCTATACCTATATAATTCGGGATAGAGGTAAATAAAGACTGAACATCTAGTGTAACCAATAAAAAAGGGTCACAATCTTTGTCCTTCATAAATGAATATAAATCACATAACAAATTTTTTGTATCAACCAAAACATATGTGTTGTTGTTTAGAACACTATTAAGCTGTTTTTCTTGAAAAATGGACATATTTTCCATGCACCAGCCTCTTCCAGAAACTATGGGCCTGAATGGAGGTTTATATGCATTCTTATGGATTTTAGGCAATCCTTGTAAACAAGGAATGATCGGTTTATCACAAATAAAATATTTATATTGTTCCAAAGTAATATTACGTCCTAATAGACAATCTTTTAAACTATTATTAACTCTTCATATGATGACATCAATATCTGCCATATTAATAGGACTACAAGTCTAAATATCACTAAGCATAAACATCAACTCATTCACATAATAAATTCTGTCCATCACGACAGTTGGACCGCCTTTATCGGCAGGTTTAATAATTATTCATTTTTTAATGCTAAGCGTTCTGAACTGCTTAAATTAAAATTAACTTTCCCCATATTCCTATTATTAAACAGAGAGAGAATATCATTTTCACATTTCTTTTCAAACACTTCTACTACTACATTATTATTAGGTATATAAACGCTGGGTTTCCTAAATGAAATATTTTCCTTCCCAGCGTTACCAGTACTCTTATATTGCATTTTTAACATTATGTTATGTGTAAACATTTTTAAGTCAATAATGCAGTCCGTAATATCAGTCAGTTGAGTGGGTATAAAACTCATACCTCTATTTAGCAGAGAAATTTCTTCTGCTAACAATGTATAGGAGGAAATGTTCCAAATCAAGGGCTTGTTGGTTTCTGCCACATTTTCTTCAAGGTATGGTTGTCGATGTCTGAATTCAGTTTTCATTTAAAATTTTAAATTTATGGCTCTAGAGGTAATCCATGAGAATGTTCGTGGAGGTGACAGAGAATAAGGTTGAATCCACTGAGCTTAGATGGATCATCAGAATGAGAGTTAATAAAGGCAGAGGGTTGAATGATAAAATTTGTATTAAGCCCATTTTGAAGAATAGGAGGTTTAAAAAATAAAGAATAAAATCAATGGGTTGAAATAGAATAAACATTATTGGCATGAATGGTTTCATTTACATATGAATTTTATATAATAATTTATATAATATTTTATATAATTTTGTATATAGGTTTTTGCATAGATGCATTTTATATTATATGTTATATATTTCTAAGTGCTGTTGTTTTAGTATGTGTATTTTTTAAGTGTGCTATATTTCTTTAATAATCTAATTGATGCTAGTTAATGTGTTGTTATCAGGAAGTAAAATCCTTTAAAAAGCAATGGTTGACACTGATTTTACTATGTCTGATAAAGCGACAAGTTTAAGCCGTGAAAGCGCTTACATCAATAAAACTGCTTTATGATATTTTCGTGGATTTTGTGCCTTGGTTTGCTCTACCAGTATTTTAAGATAATTGTTCTGTTAGCCACGGTTGTGGCTTTATCTGGGAGTGCATTCATACCTCTGATGACGACTGTCTTCATTTCTTTTCATATAATAACTATTCCCTTCCTTCATTCACAAATACTCAGTGGAAGTAGTCCGGCAATAGTGCTACCTTTTTTAACTCATTTTTTATCCATTTCATATCCAATAATTGAACACGTGTCCCTCATATTGTATTTTATTACTAAGATATGTAACTATAAAAATGTTTTTATCAGATAGTTTGAACAGACAGCCTAACCTTTTTCAGTTTGCCTTTACAATCTGCCAGCCATTTTTTTTTTTGCTTTATTTGGAATCATTGTCTTCCTTCTTTGTTTTGTATTTACTTATACTTCCTGTTGGTCATGTGTTTTTTCAAGCATTTTATGCCACCTTGTTCAAACAATATAACTGTTTTCTATATTTTTAATATACGTATTTATTGCACACAAGGGTTTCTTGAGTTTTTGATGGCAGACTTATGCATCTTCTTTGTTCTTTCAAACTACTTTCATTCTTGTTTGCAAGGCTAAAAGCAATGCCACATTCTTTGAACATTTTTTTCCTGAAATCTAGAACCATTAATTTGCATTGGCTCAGCTCTGCAGTTAAGTTGACTTTGTACCACATTTTATGATGATCATTTATTCCAGGTAGCTGCCCATTTCTGTTTTTGACAGACAGTTTCCTTTTCTCCAACTCATAACAATAACACCAAAAATGTATTTCTTCTATAGAGTCTAATACTAACTGGTTGAGACTTACCCTTTGTAGGACATCAGAAATGGTCCTGCTGCTATATGTCAGCTGATATATAAAGTCCTCCATCAACTGTAGTTTGACTTTTTCAGCTAGACTAAGGTTATTAGCTACCATTTTCCTAAACAGGAGGCGTTCTGCTTGCATCCTTCCTGTGAACTATGCTGAATTTAAAGTCTTCAGTCCATCTGTCTTTGCCTTTTCACCCTTTTTACTCATTTTTTTTAGAAACAGTATATTAATGATATGTTTCCATCCTAGACAACATATTCGGCACCATCTTTCTTTTATTACCCCTATATCAAGATCCTGTTCTTGTTTTAATGGCACTAAATCAGGCAGTGTTCTGTCTAGATTTGGGGCATTGTACTCATTTCCTTCCATTTTTCTTTTCTTTTGGAGATTTTGTCTCAATTTATGTTGCTATTGGTCATATCTTTTTCAACATTTACCACTAGTTTCCTTATATTGTTGTAACTGGTAGGTTGGAGTTTATCTCGCAGACTCTTTTGACATCTGATATTTTAAATTGACAAGCCAACATTTCCTTTTTGTTTTCTGTGCTCTCTCACTGAGTAGTTTAAGTACACTTGATGAAACATTTAAACTTACCACTTAGAATGGTTTTCACTCACTTGACAGATGTAGACTTATGTTAGCAAGGGCCTTCACCTTTTCAAAATGATCCCCAATTCCAGTGAAGCCAGAGTGTAGAGTTAGACATTGATTGTTCAAGAATTTTTGAAACTGAAAATGTTATAAGTTCTAGCCTCACCTGTGGCTCTAACCTCATCTGTGTCATGGAGAGGCAGCACCTAACAGAATGCTACTATGTGTGTCTCCCCAAGGACCATAATTTCAGTCCTCAGAATTTTGAGATTATTATAGAAATGGAGGAATATATACTAAGCCTATAAAATGAAACCGGAGGAATATATGTACTAAGTCTAACAGTGTGGTACCTCAAATAATTCTAACCTACTGTGAATCACAGTGCCGTTGAAGTCAACATATATAGGTAGTACAGTGTGGTGGCACAGACAGCATATCCAGTGTTGAGGGCTAAAGCAGGGATTTCTTCTGTGATGTCCCCATGCTGGGTCAGTAATCAAGGAGCCTTAATCCTCACCACTAACTCTGGAGAGAGAGACGTGCATTTGGAATACAAATAGATACACTCAGTATTTCCAGATGCAGACCTCTCTGCATCAACCACAATTCCCCTTAAGAACACATAGGGAACACACTTAGTCCAGGGTCTGGTACAGCTGTGGGGTTAAGCCTCAGCCAGAGTGTCCAAGCCAAGTCCTCCAGCACCCTTTCTGTGAACCCAGTGCTTCGTGTCCCTACTCCAAGTAGCTCACACACACACACACACACACACACACACACACACACACAAACACACATCCTGGGAAACACACACACACACACACACACACACACACACACACACACACACACACACCTGGGAAAGGCTGACAGAGATTTACCTGCTGTGCCTCCTTTTGCCCAGAGTATAAGGTAGTTATCACTGCCACCAGACACTCCACAATCAACTACTTTAAGACCCTTAACAAAGGATGTCCAATTATACTGTTTAATATTAATACTAACAGAAATGGTAGTAGTTGACCAAGACAGCTAGGCTATCAGGAGTGGCCCACACAGTGTAACCAAATAAATATAAGCACTCTCAAAGGTTAAATACTTTCTACAAGGACCAGCCACAATAAAGGCTTTAAATATATTTAATAATAAATAAGACAGCATGAAAATACTGAATATATATTTACAGTAAACTACATAGTTCAAATCATAGGAAATATTGAAAATAAAAATTGATGGACAGACTTATACAAATAAAGAAAAACAATTTCTAAACTAAGCGTCACTATATTACCGACTGAATCTAGGATAATTGCTATTCTCTAATAACTTACTTGATAGAACAAGGCACAATTAAATATGTGAACAGTCTTTCTAGTCAGGTTCCCAAAACAGCATACTCGATACTCGGGGAAATTATTCTCTTTAAAATATAATATCCAAGATGACCTGCAAAATGACCTCATCTGGTCACCTGACTCTAGGTTCTCACAGTATCCTGCTTTGAAGCTGAGATAGGAATTTAGCATAGATGGCTACAATACATATTTACATATTTATGACAGTGCCTGGGGCTTCCCCTCTTTGTACTGAGCTAATGAACAAAGACTTCTTCCAGATCCAATGTCTCTGGTCCTATTCAGCACTGTGGGATACCATTTTAATGGTTTACTAGCTCATTTATATTTCCCATATTTTTCTTAAAGTAAGCTAACTAGTTAACCTCTGCTGTCTCAGTATCCTCTATTAAAACATATACATTTAATTGAGCTATAATAATACATGTACATTTCTTTTCATTCCAGCAGAGTGCACTGTTGATAAATTTTAACACAAGCAAACCTCACAGATACATTTTCAGCACAAGCATCTGTACAAATCAGTTTGATATACAAATGACATATAATTTACAAAATTCCAGCTAGCTGTGCTGGCAGAAGTCCACTGCCCTACTTCTCCTGGGATGGCTGGCAGTACCCATCATCACAGCATCCGTGCAACAGTGCTTTGAAAATGTAATGGCAAGTTTCAAAATTAATTGTTTTAATGGTAGAATCAAATGTAATAGTTATGAATTGTAGGACTTATAATACTGAATTTCATATTTGTGATGGAGACTCACTGAGTGTTAGCATGTTTAAAACCTAACCTTCCAACTACTTCTTCAGACTGCATTCCTCTGATCATTTCCCCATCTAGGCCATTCATGCCAGCATAGAAAGTAACGTACAACATCCAGCCTTTTGTAACTGCTCCAGCGATCCTGAGAATTCACTCTCTTCTGCTCAGGCCATGACACAGGACAATTAGGATCTCATCTCTTGTTTTTAGTCTCTTGTCTGGATAAGAATGAAGAACCCCCCCCCCAAAAAAAAAAACTATCCTTCTGTTATGATGTCCTATGGTGCCCCTCCTGTGGTTCTCCTTACTAAAGGATCCCAGCTACAGCATCCTTCTTATCTTCTCTTTGTAGTGCATCCATAGAGGTACCAGTATGTGTCAGTGATGCACAGATATTTATGGGAGATACTGTTGAAGGAACGTGCATTTGTACACCATGCTTACTTTTAAAAAGTTCATTGTGTTCCAACTGCTCCTTATAATAGATAGCATACAAGGCAGAAGTGATCGTCCATGTGATCCCTGGAGAGATGCAAAGAACTCTGGAGCCCTAGCTTTCTTAGCCAGATGTAAAAGCAATCTATTTTTTCAGCCCAGAAAATTATTTTCAGATGAATTAACATCACATTCTCCAAGACCCCTTTATGAAAACTGTTGTACCACAGCCACTATGCTGGACTTGTCATTATCTCTAAATGCCTCTTTCACTCACTATAGAACTGTATATTCTCTCTCGGTTTAATTTTTAGAAATATTTTTGAGTTTCCTCTATTCCTGTCTTACATCTAGTCATTTTACATTTATTCATTTCTATATATCTCAAAAACACCTGTCTAATTAGTCTTTATACAGCCACTAAATGGAAATTGTGCTGTTTTAGGTGCCTTGGAGGCAGTATGCTCTGGCTTCTAAACAATAGATTACTCCTGCCTGTCATTTATGTGCATATAAATGGAACAACTAGCTGTGTATGAGGGAGGGTGGGTAAGCATTTGGAGCCTAACTTCACCCCCTGAGTGAGGAGATGAGCTACCCATATCAGCAAGGGGACTCACAATTCCTTATGAGTGCATTTTCCATACATTTTTCAAAAAAAAGGCTACCACCATGCAATGGCTTAGTGACCCGAGTCTCATGTCCAAGCATATGCATGAAGTCACATATTCTCCTCCAAAATATTGTGGTTGTTTGTGTCCTCTTGTGTCTCTTCTTCCCCTATGATGGCAACACCCAGACTCCTCTGCAAGCTCTGTCAAGTGCCTGAGCCAAGAACTGATACAACTGATTGTGTACCTCTTGGGATGTAATCAGGGCTTTATCACTCTGTGCCATTGGAGTTGGCAAGTTTGGCATAGGCAGGTTTGGCATATGCATGACATACTATAACATGTATAACTCAAATACTGTACAATGTAGATTATATGCCAGTCACATTCATCCTGTTGTGCCATCAACATTTCCTTCCTCCTCTTTCCGCCCACCTAGTAGAGCCTTCTTTTCTGAAGTACTGCATCACAAAGGTGTGCGTCACAAAAATGGAATGGGTGGAAGACCAAGTACTTAGAATAAGTCAGAACTGCACTTTTTCTAAAATTGTATGAAATACTACTAGTGCTGCTGGCTATTCTTCAGTTGAAGTAAGAACAGCAGCATACACGAAGAAGCCTTTTCATTTATTTTGAAGTTCATTATCTGCCAGAAGCAGTCCAACAACAGAATCCGTTTACTAACTTGTTTAGTTCCACTCTCCATTTAAAGTGGACTGAATTTGCTATATATAAACTACAGAAGGCCTTGTATAAAAAAAGATATACATGTATAACATGTTTGCAGAGGACAGAGATGAGGCAGTAACTATTTAATTAATAATGTGGCAACACCCTTCAGTACTTGAAGAAGGTAGATTATAATTTCATATTCAGTGACTCAGTGACTAACAGTGGTCAACAGCTTAACATTAAAGAAATGGGTAATGAAACTGGCTGAAAGCATTGACCCACTTTTCAGGATTGCTTTTTAATGCTGTAAATACCATATGATGGTAAGGCACAGATATGTTATAGACTAAAATATGGCAAAGATAGAGGACAGATAAGGAAATAAATTAAGAATCAGTGAAGGAAGAGGCTGACACAACAGATAGCAATATGCTAGGCTCACAGTGGCAGAGCAGGTAGTGTTGTCACCTCACAGCAAGAGGTTCTCTAGTCTGATTCTCAGCTGGGGTGTCTTCTGTGTGGAGTCTGCATGTCCTCCCTGTGTTTGTGTGCATTTCCCTGGGTGCTCCAGTTTCCTTCCATATTCTACTGCATAGTGCATCAGTGCATTAGCCCACTAGGCCACTCAGCTCTTAAGCCATGTAGTAGGCAGATTGGACAATCTAAAAACTGACCAAAGGTGTGAGTGTGCATGTGTGGTATGGAAGAACAGCTGCTGCATGGCTATCCAGGTCTGTATCATATAGTCGAAACTTTAGTAATCAAATACCTAAAGCTCCCTAAACAGCAAAAGCAGTAAACCGGGAATGGCCACTTCTGCAAATTTTTTCATATGGAAAAAATTGGCTTGGCTGTTATCGGGAATCTTCCCTTTTCTCCACTGTAGAGTGATCTCGGAGTTGATATATTTAGTTAAGGGGGGTGTGGGGGTGAAGCCCCCCCACTGGATTAGGGTTTGAAAGGTTTTTTTTTTGTCCGGCCAAGAAAATTATTTCCCTATGAAAAAAATTCATGAAGTGGCCATTCGTGGTTTACAGCTTCCGCTGTTTAGGTGTAAAGCTTTAGGTATTCAATTACCTAAAGCTTTGATTATCTAATATAGACCCTGGCTATCCATCCAGTGGTGTAAACCTTGACTCTAGATGAATGTCACTGTTGAAGTGACACCCCAACCCTAACCCCATGTGCAAAAATTGGAAAAAGGATTGTGGATGGATGGATGAGGATTAATAAAAAGAGCTGCATAACAAATACTACTGAGCATTTTGTTAGTCAAGAAAGATGAACCTGACTAACATGCAGTAGATACCAGTAAGGCTTTTGTTATTATGGATTTGGCTGCCTAAATGCTTGATCTGTGTGTCCAGCATATCTTTCTAAAATAGATTTCTGTCCAGGCATGTTATCTTTAAAAAGGAAACTTACAGTCATATAACCTTTTATCACCACATTGTAAGTAAAATAGTACCTAGTATCAAACTGTAAAACGCAAACACACACACACACACACACACCAAAGTATGTATTTAAGCCTGTTATGTGGAATTAGCATAAATATTCTAACTTTGCATCAGTCTATATTTTTACCAACACCACTTTGGGCAGGATATAATCACTAAGCCCAATCTTTACTTTCCTTTGAGAAGAATAAAAGGGTCATGATTCTACATGCACAGATTTAATGATCTAGCAATAATTTCCAGTTTTACAGTACTTTAGGGACTTATTTCAGCTCTGTCACGAAACCACAGACGTTCTATATATTTCTATTATAAGTCTTAAGAGTTTTATTTAGTGCAAAGAAACAGGAATAATAGATCCATAAATTGCTTATTTACAATTTATATAGTAACTGTTGCTAAGAAAATTATGCCAGTTACCAGCAGGGGATATAGCTCGTGTACTGTAGCTGTCACAGAGTATCATTTATAAAGTACTAAAGAATTGCACACTTGCCTTTTAAAGGTTGCATTTCCAGATAATAATATACACATTAGTATCAGTCACATCCCGAGGTCAAATAATGTTGCAGTTAAAAGTTCTGCATACTTCACAAGGGATATTCTAACTTCTCATCTTTAAATCCTTATTTATGTTTTCTCCCAAAGGGAAACAAAATGATAAAGGGTATATCACCTTCTCACATAAGGATAAAATAATTGCACTAGATAACTTCTGTAGAAAATGGGAACAAAGAAAGTAGACTCTGACACCAACCCTCTGAGGTCAAAGTATATCATAGCTAACATTTTCTAAGTTTAATTAAACTTCAAAAGAGATTTTAAATCTCCGTGTATGAGTGTGTGACTGAGTACACACCTGCATAAATACATGTCTGTATGCGTTTGTTCCTCTATAATACATGGGTAAAATAAAATTTATATCACACAGATATACAATGTTAAAAGGAATTAGCTGCTGTAGAGATAGTTGTTTAGCAGTACGTGCAGCCTGTCCATTCATTAGTGAAATCAGCAGAGGAAGAAAAGTATTCAACTGCTCTCAGCATGTATTTCCAAACAGATAGCTTCTAACAGTAACAGACTCCGACAGTATATAGTCTAACCATTTTTTTCTCTGCTCTTTACTTTCATCAGCAACACCTTTCCTATCCCTGCTTTTGTAATATTACTAATTCCCCAGTGCCTATCATGAGAATTTAATAAGCTATAATCTGAGCCCATTCCACCATCTTCATTGGAATAATGTTTATGTAATTTACCATTACGGCTAGGAAGACATTTCTTCTAACTCTGCATTTCTTTACGGTTTTACTTGCACTTCTCTGAACAAAAGGTTTTGGGGTTGTGCCTAGTAAGGCAGTCTTCACAATATTAAAGCAGAAGTTTTAACAATGACCACATGTACCTTTTCTTCCACTCATCATTACTTAACACATACCAGTGTTTCTAATTGGAACAGTTACATAATTGATAAGAAATAAACATATGTATCCCTCTAACTGTCTTATTCATCAGTCCTACTCCATAAACATTGAACTTCACTCCAGGGTTTCTGTGCTTTGATTTATTTCTATATATTTCATCTTTAAAACCCCAATGGTCTAACTTTGAAGTATGTTTTCAGAGCCTTGTATTAATCCCTTGCACAAATACACAACCCCCTTGCCACACACACACACACACACACACACACACACACACACACACACACAAGCACCTGGCACATCAAATATGGATTTGTATTTTGTGTGTTCTGGCATTCTCAGCATTTATGAAACCTCCTTTCCACTTAACCTAGAGTCTATACAGAGATGTTAAAGGCAACCAGTCCCTGTTGCAGCTCTCTGAAACAACTAGATGCTTACATTTTATGTCCAAATTACTTCTTTTGGACCGACTTGTAAGCTTACACCCCTTACTAGTACTTCATAACTTAGTGCATAATGGCTTATCTAGAAGTCACATTCACACTACACCATCACCTAACACATTTCTCATATCAAACAAGAACTTCACTCATTTCATACAATGACACTCCTTCTGTAACACTACATCTTGTCTCAAGCCATTTACATGAATGCATCCTTTATCCAAAATAATTTCTTCTAGTACAGCTTTAATTACCTTTCAATTAACTTCAGTAACTGAATGGGTTGTAATTGCCCATTTTCTCACAATCGGTTTGGTAAGTTAAGACAACTTCCACCAACACCTAGTCCTCTGGACTATCCTTGTCCCTACAGATCTATTAAGAAGGACTGACAGAGGTATAACAAACCATCAATGAGTGCCATGAATGCTCCATGTGCACAGCAGCTCATTGGGTCATTTTTCTGGCCTTAGGGTAAATCCAGTCCACATTCTGGTTCAATATAAAACCAAGCCACCACCTGATAAAATTTCTAATGTTGTTTTAATGTCATTCCAGTTTTACATTGAAGACATATGCAACAATTGGAATGCCCACAGAGAAAGGAAACAAGGCCTAAACAATGTCCTACATGCACCTACTCAAAGCCCTGTCACTATACTCGGTATCCTACATCTGCTAAGAGGTGACCTGTATCTGGCATATAAAGCATCTTTTGACCCATTGCTGATGGATTTACTGCACATCACAGAAAAGTTCCCTCAGGACTGCATCCTGTACTACTAATGGGCAGAGGCATCTCCTAAATGATTTATCCCATGTACAGATCCCCTCAAATTATCTATGGTATGATTCCACTTATTCTGATTAGGGGTAATATAAAAGAGTATCGACCATGGGATGGGTAAGGCCAATGTATAACCAAATGGCACAGGTTCTTTTGGTCCCAAAAACAGAAACTGGCTAGGTTTAAAATAGCCCTCAATGGCAGCTAGCCTAGTACTTATTTATTAACCTATAAGATTTCAGTCCCAGAAACAGCAGGCACCATCTTTAAACTAAGAATCCTCCCCTGCTGGCTCATGGCAAGTTTATCTCCCCAAGCCATCTAGATCTCATAGAATTCACGGCACCTATCCTGTGGCAAATACCACCACTAACATAAGTAAAGCCAGTGGGACTTGCAACTGTACTGAAGATCCTCGTAGAACTTAAATGTATGTGTCATTATAATACAAAAAGCATTAGTAGGTTGTGTTTTTTGCTCTAATCCTTAGTGAACTCAACATAAATGCATGAGCCAGCAGCAGGAATTTCAGCCCCCTGATGCAGAAACATTCTGATTTCTACCCTTCACGTATGTAAAAACACTCTACACTAAACTGTAATTCTAGCCCTTCCAGTCTACCCAACTGTTACCCATCTGTTTTTATTTTTTCTATGTGATTTATCCCCACTACCCTCCCAGTCTGTCTCTGCGTTAACAATGGCCGACTCACTTGCAACACTCAGACAAAGTAATTTCTTAGGGCATCCAACTGGTAAAATTAAAAGGGCTCTCACTACTTTTTAAAGAAGAAAAAAGCATTATAGGTTCATAGGTTAGTACTAGGCCAACTACCCTTATGGGCCATTTTAAGCCTAGCCAATTACCCCATGTCAAAATCAAACCCTGCACCTTGTGTTTCTAAGGTAAGCACCTTAACCATTATGCCAACCTCCCACCCCATTATTAGTAACATAAGAAGGCAAACATTTTAGATGTGACTTCAGAGCAACTTATAGTTTATGTTTTAATTGCACATACTTGCTTGCTTGGCTCATCTGCATAGTCACCTCCTTTTTTTGCAAAAAATCTAGTTTCCTGCTCCTGCAACTCCAATGCCGGTCATCCTTTCCCATTGATTTTTGGTCAATGGTCACACCTGTTATAACTCTCCTGGAATTAGACCAAACCTTAACTCATAAATATACTTCTGAGCTTGTCAGTACCTTTGAGTGCTTGAGAGTGCCTGTAGTACCGTTTTTGTTGGTTCTGTTCCTTCCTCCTTCTCAGCTCTGCCCACACCATTCACCTTTTGGGCTCACCCTGCTCCCCTACCCTATCCCCAATTCCCACCCACTCCTAGTACCTCTACACTTATACCCCAAAACCACACACCCCCTCTAGCCTTCAGCCTATCTGAATAGTCCCCACATAACTCCTCATCCCCTCCTGCTTCCATTACCCAGAACCCTCCCCTTACCCATTCTTACCTTCCCTCCTTCCCCATTCTTACTACCAAAGACCACACACCACTACCAAAGACCACACACCACTTTACCTTCTGCTAATTCCTTCTACCCTTTGCACATCCCCACTGCATACTGTAACCTTACATTACCATGCATATCAAACCTACACATAATCTACCATTAATATGTTTACCTTTCCTCCTCTATTGCCTACTCCATCTTACCAGACTAACTGACTTTTCTTACTCCCCTCTTGATCATACAACTTCAATATATGCCTTAAAAGAATCTCACCTCTCAACTTATATCTCTCCTCACCTCTATTACTACAATAACGGTCTACTCTTTACTAGAAAGATTTATCCTATCTGTAATATAGTCCCAATTCCTCACAATCCATACCTCTCCAGCTACCCTGCTCTCATCTCCTACAAATCTAAATACCATGCCTCCTTCTTACTCCAGCTAATCTCCATCCTCCTCTCTGGTGATGTACATCCTAATCCCAGACCCTCAGATAACCATGCTTCCAACCTTAACTTCACCCTCTCACCATAAATCTTTCTTTTTTGCTACCATTAACACTCAAAGTTTATGCAATAAACTTCCTTCCCTTTATGCCTGGCTATCCCATTACCACCCCAATGTTCTCTCCATCATTGAAACATGGCTAAAACCCCACATAAAAGACTTCGAAATTACCCCTCCCAACTACATCATCATAAGTAATGACAGAACTCTAAAGAAAGGTTGTGGGAGTAGTCCTACTTTTCTCCTCCTCCCTAAAAGTGACACCCTATACCAAGCCTATACCCCAATTCACAACAGCTGAACTAACCTTGGCCCTCCTAAAAATTAATAGCCATAAAAACATATGTACAGCTGCCCTATATACTCCACCAGGAAATAACATCCCCATTCTTGAAGATATCCTGTCTTGGTTCTCCTCCAATACAAGCAATGAAACTATACTCCTAGGTGATTTCTATTCAATCACCTACATCACCTCAGAATTTAAACCTATAAAAATTCACCCAAATAATGACCTATCCTACCAGATTCAGTAAAGACAACAACTCCAGTAGTATTCTAGACTGGATATTAGTTTCTCACCCCAACTCCATTTCTGACAATGGCCCCCTACCAGATTCCCTTAGCGATAATCTTCCCGCCTTTGCTCATTGCTCACCATCCTCCATCAATTTTCACCACAACTACATCAGAACTCACACCCTAAAAAACTTCAACCCTCAAGCTTTCTCTGACTCAATAAAACTTATTAATTGGAACTCTGTAAAAACCCTCCCTCTTGATGATGCTGTTCCATACTTCAATAACCTACTAGAAATCTTTGCCCCCCCCCCCCCCCGAACTAAAAGAATCAAAACCAAATCCACCCCTTGGCTAACTAAAGCAACTATTAAATCATGCATCTCTGAAAAATCTTGGAAGCATTACCAAAAATCTAAAACACCCAACACCCTTACTAAATATAAGCAACTTCGTAATAAAGTGAAAAAACAAACTGCTTCAGACCAAAAGTCCTACTACTCCAAGCTTCAAAACAATCCTACATCTAACTCCAAAAAAATTTGGAAAAGTATATCTACTCCTCTCTCCTGACAAAAAAGACAATCCTGCCCTGACCCTAACTCTCCAGATCACTTCTTAGCTACCCAATTCAACTCCTTCTTTATTGATTCAATAGCCAAGCTCACCACATCATTCTCCAATAACACTTATAGGTTCATAGGTTCATACTAGGCTATCTGCCCTGGGGCATTTATAAGCCTAGCCCGATTGTGTTTGGCTTATGCCACCCCTTGATTTGAGTATACTGTGCCCTTTTTAAAGTTTAGTTTACTGTGCCTCTGTCTAATAGTGACATGGAAGTAATCCCCATTCTCCATTTTACTCCATTCTCATCCCACACCCTCAACAATAGTCCCATTGACATCAACACTACTCATCTCCCCCCTTTACCATACAACCTGTCTCAATACACACCATAAAAAACTTCTACTAAAACTAAAATCATGCTCTCATGCCCCAGACAACCTTCCATCTAACTTTCTCAAGCTAGCTGCTGATGGCATAGCTTTTCCCATCACCATACTTATCAACTGTTCAAGCCAAGAATCCCATGTACCCCTCCTCTGGAAGAAAGCATTCATCATTCCCCTCCACAAAGGAGGAAACAATACTGAAATCTCCAACTTTCAGCCCATAGCCATCCTGTCCCCTATCTCAAAAGTCCTTGAAAACTACATACACTTGCAACTCCTTCCATACCTCCTAGACAATCAACTTCTTTCCCCTACTCATCGTGAATTTAGACATGGGCATAGTACTACCACTGCCCTTCTCTCGTTCCTTGACATCGTCAAGCACATCAGATATTCTGGCAACATTGTATTTACCCTTTTCCTAGACTTAAAGGCCTTCGATACTGTTTCCCACAACCTTCTCTTGTCCAAACTCTCTCTTCTCAATCTCTTCCCCCCCATTAACTGGTTTTACAGTTACCTTAATAATAGACAACAAGCCATCAAGTGGAACAATCGTACTCCTTCACACCCCAGCAGGAGTTCCACAAGGCTCAATACTTGGTCCCTTACTTTTTAACATCTTCATTAATAATTTTCTTCAGTGCATTCCTAATACCAAATTTGTCCAATACACTAACAATTCCATCATAATTTGCTATGCTTAATCCCTCCCCAAACTCAACTAACACAAGATGCCTTCTCTTGTACCAAGTCTTGGACGCTGAATAATCACCTTGCTCTCAATGCATCCAAAACCAAAACCATAATCTTTACTCCATCTAAAAACACCTCTGTTGATAAAAATTCATTTTCCATAGTCATTTAGAATAATATTCCCACTGAAATCATCTCCCATACAAAACTTCTAGGTGTTATTGATGAACGTTTACAGTTTGACATTCATATACAAACTAGCATTAAGAAAACACACCAAAATCTCAGAATGCTATATCGTCACAGCTGTTATCTCATTCCCTCATCCAAACATATACTCTTGATTTCCTAACTCATCCACTCTCTTGTATGGAGTCCCTCTCCTCACCAACCTTCAATCCTCCCTAAAGTCAAAACTGTTATCCTGCTACAATAAAATCTTTAAATTTGCTACCGGGACCAAATCCCCTCCTCCCACCACTGTGATGCACTCCACTCCTTGAAATGGCTGGAACTCCCCTACTATCTCACTTACATTCAACTGTTAACTGCTTACAAAATCATTTTCAAACCCTTTAACTGCCCTTCCCTCTCCTCCATACTCACCTTGCATCATCCTGACAGAATACTCAGGTCCAGTAATCAGAACCTCCTCAAAGTGTACAAACCCTTACATGCACAAGGGCAGTTTCTCCTGCCTTTCTCCCTTGCTTGTCTATGGAATTCACTCCCCCTACATTTGAATCACCCAAAATCACTCCGCCTTCAAGAACATGCTCCACTCCCATCTCTCTTCTCACTGGGAATGCTCATGCTCTCACCCTACCTGACTCTCTCTATTTCATTTCTGCTTCCCCCATCCTTTTTTTTTTCCTTTCTCAAAACTCAACCGGATTCCCTTCATTTCTCTTGCCCTTTTTTCCTTTCTCATAACTCAACCTATTCACCTCTCATGGAGGCTTATGTACAACAAAAATCAGATAACCAGTTAGAAATCTATGAGTAGTAAATAATCTCATTAGTATTTATTGTGTTAATCCAAGCTATGATACCATAATAAGGGTTACTATCAAACGAACCCCTCAACCTGTCAGCGCAAGAAATCTGTACAAAGCCAGAAATAATGGGGGGGTACAAAGGTCCAAAAATAGGGACAGATTTTAAATATTGCACCTATAAACTTAGAAAGTTGCTAGAATGACATATTTTGCATCATTATATATTTTCTAAAGGATATAAAAGATACAGGATTGAAACACAAAATGTCTGTCATCATCCTCATTGATTTCCCAGATGATCACAAGGAACAAACCAAACATATGAAGCAAAAATCTGGACATTATGCAAAAAATCTGGGTAGCTGACAGGTATGCTACCAAAGTGTTGTGCAACTTCAAAAAGCTAACAAACAGGAAAACTATTATAATGTGTTTCAATAACATTATCATAGAACTCAACTGAGATAGAAAAACAACATCTGTTTTTACAAAAAAATGTAATTAAATAGCACCTGCTGCCTGGTAGTCTGTACAACAGCTCAAATGATTTACTGGTTAAGTGCTTTGACTATGGTGTACGGGATCCTGGGTTCAAGTCTTGGGACTGACATTTCCTAGTACCTACCTATAAATAAATAATTTTCTTGGGTGGCAAAAGCCAGGGTACCTTTTTGGCTAGGCTTATATAGGCCCTAGGACCAATAGCCTAGTACTTACCTATGATTCTATGAATTAAGCTGGATATGTTAGAGCAACCGAGATAAAACTAATAGACTCACAACTGAAAACAGAACGCTTGTTTACCTTATGTGTTGGTATTACTACAGCCAGCTAGGCAAAATATAACAAATGAAAAAAAAATTAAAAAATATATGATAAGATAGGGCACATCATAGGAGACATCACATCAATGGTATTTGTTATAAAGGCCCACGGGATTGTGTTGGAAGGCATTGCAGAGTTGTACTTAAACTTCACAGAATCATTGTGTATTAAAGTCAGTGTAACAGCTAAATTGTATGAGGACTTTTCACTAGGTATGCAGAGCACCACATAGTTGGCACATTGACTTGTAGACCTCAACAAGAATATTTAAAAAAGCAGTATGTCAGAAACTATGAGACCACTGGAGATGTGAATGGGGGCATGCTTGTGTGTGGACATCATATCAGCTGTCAAGTTTGTTACCATGCATTTTTCATATTTGGTCTAGTGTGGACTGTGATGTTTGACATTTTATTTGCAGTCAGTAGTGGAAATTGGATAAGCATTATCTGACTTTTCTTTTCTGTCTGTTATCAGACGCTCATACTAGATATGCCTGTTGTAATACATGATAGATCATAATCAGTTCCAATGATATGCAAATGCTTCTAAACTCCCTGTCATCCATGTCAGTGTTACAAAATACAAAGCATTTAAAACTAGTAATCATACTCAAAAAACAACTTGCAGGCTTAGACGAGAGACTTGATAAGCAACATACAGCAGTACTAGAGCAGCACATTCAGGTGGGACACACACAGCAGATGTTAGAGATCCAAGCCTGGAACAGAAGGATGAAGTTAACCTTACACAATTTAGGTACAAGGCCATGAAAAATAAAATGAGAGACTGGCTTGTAGAAGATTAAGAAAGACCAGAGCCTGTCACTTTCATTGTGGGAACTAACCAAGCTACTGAACTGGTATAAGGTGATATGAAAGGACTCACAGGATCATCAGCAAGGCACAGACTTCCTTTTTAAGGTATTTCTTTATAAAATTCTTCAGTTAGACTATCTTGAAATAGAAGAGAAGAAATAATTAAGAGATAAAGGGAATTTGGACAGTAGCACAATGTAGCGGGCCGTGCGATTTATTTTGTCCGAAACTAGAGGATAAAGCTTTTATCCCATATCTGTGAAGATAAAAAGAAATGGGATATAAAGTGCAATATATTCTCCAGCATAATTAACTATAAGGAATGCATCACAGCATTTCATTTTTGAATACTCATCTGAAGCAGATACATTTCTACACTCCCAGAAAGTAGAGCTTTCAATATCATCATGTGCAGCCTTCTTCACTGCATCCACACGCAAAAACTACTGGACTCAAACAGAACATTGAGGTCCTCTCCTGGCACCCCAAAGAGACCTGCCAGAGGGGAAATGCTGTCATCATCCCAAGAAGTCAGAAGAGAATAAATTTTGAAGGCCAACCAGAAAAAGTATTTATTTCTCTATCATTAATTGCTTTCATCTTCTAGCACAATAAGTTGACTTTCATCAGAAGAAGAAATGGAGCTTCAGACTCCTAACCTTCCAATAAAGGAACTAGGACAGATATCAGGAAAGTGATAGACTGAGGTAACTGGATTTGGAGAAGCTACGTGAAAAGGCTGATAATTTGCCTGTATTTGCACCCCTTCAACTTGCTTTATACTGAGGACTGCCTTCCAAATGATAGGTTGGGCTCCATTCAGTATGCGTCTGTTATTAGCAAGCAGATGAGCAAAGAATTTTATGTAATAGTTTTATTACTGACATATTTTTACATGTGTCGTATAGCAGAGTTCCATATTTTCACATTTGTCCTAAAGCAGAGTTCCATATTTTCACATTTGTCCTAAAGCAGAGGTCCACTGCACACTACTATTGTGTGGGATCTTCCTCAAATTTACTTAGTTCACCCATGAGCATTTTTACTACACTTTCTAAAGTGCAACCTGGTATGTATGCATCAGACATTACTTGGGAAGAGCTTGTTAATGAACTTAGAAATATGTAGATGCATCTAGTCCCCATGGCAAACTGCCTACATACATAAACTATTCTTTGTTGTTGAACTTGGATTTTGGTTTCCCTTGCATGTACTGTTTCAGTAAGTGGTGGGGTGTGCACAATCTCTTAATGACCCACTCAGCAAATTTATTTAGTTATGTCTCCACCTTTCCAACATTTGCTAGGAGATACTAGACATTTGTCCAGATTATCTTAATGTATTAGCAAATGTGTGTTCTGTTTTAGTATACAGTAAGATCATCTTAAAAAAATGCAAAAAGGAAATGCATGATTTGATATTTCTTCAGCTCGTACATGCAGTCTAATTACTTTACTGTTCTTGTACACAATATGCTTAGAGATGTGATTTTTGCAGTGTTCTTCATTCTGTTCACATCTTTACATCCAAGAAGTCTTATTAATTATGTGTGGGGATTTTGGGGTTATTGGGTTAGAAGTGTTACTGGCTTTCTATTGCTGAATGTGGCCTTTTAATTTGAGGATGTTATACAATTATTATTAGGAAAGGGGAATGTATGGAGAGCTAATGTCCTGCTTCACACTTTTCTTCAATGCTATAACAATAGGTATTATTAAAAGTTTCAGCTGAAAGCCTAACTTGTTGGCAACTCAAGAGTGCAAATTTGCTTGGTGGTGTGCATCCATCATCTTTTAACATAAGTGACATCATAATGAACATCTGGAGAGGAAAAAAGTGTTTACTTTCTCTTTTTTGTAATTTTAAAACCTTGTATTTTATATCTTTCAAGGCAGAGAGGCACATTGGGTTGTGTGCAATGTTTGTCCTTGCCTCAAACCTCTGTAACTTTACATTAGTAATGATAGGGGTTGTTGAGCCTAAAGATTACCCAAATTTTATTTTTGGGGTAACTAAATAAATCATGTTTACAAAGTGTCTAGTCATGTTAACAGGTTAACAGTTATAGTATTAGGACTTCAACTGAGCAATAACTAATTTCACAACTTTTAATAACTTTTTCTAAGGAGGCCCACACCCAAGATATGAATACTATTACAAAATGTTTAAATGTGAATATTAAGATATCCACACCCTGGCCAAACTGAATTATTCACATATTCATGTGGCTTTTTTTTACTAGAAACTAAACTCAGGAAAGGGTTTAATGATTCATTTCAGAAAGAATAGAAGTGTTGGAGATATTTTTCTGTGTTACCACTGCCAAAGAGGGATACTTGCACATTTTAAAAATAATTTGGGAAAGGTCAGAGAAGTACGATGCACTTGAGTCAGCTGTGCATTACATTAGTATTATCTCCAAATGCACTGATTTCGCTTTAGAACTAGTGTGGGTCTAATAAAGAATAAATAGGAAATGTGGATAAGTTATCCTCAGAATGTAATGATTTGGAGAGCAGGCAATATCTTATTACTCTGAAATATGACTTTTTGAATAAAATAATATTATTGGTCTATAAAGAGAAAATATATTTTTGGTTCATGGAGAATGCTCAGTGACAAAAGTTACAGTTATTCTTACTTTATTCCCACAGCAGTAGTAGCTGTTTGGATGGTTTGTTTTCTGCATTTGCTAGACAGGTGAACTACACAGACATACTTTCCACCCCTTATTCTGATCACTTTTGAATATTATTAAAATTAAAAGAACTAACATGACCCAAACTACAACTCGGGTAGAACCTTGACCCTTTATTTTCTTATTTGCCTTTGTTAGACATGCTAGACCAACTTAACATTTGCCATTTTCATCAGAGACTGGGGCTTATAATCTCCAGAAGGATACAAAGGTAGAAATGTAACATCACAATTGTTAGAATTAGTACAGAAAATTAACATGTACACATAAGGCAAAGAGTAATTATAATGTGCAAGAATTAAAATTGTACATAAAATGCGTATACTGTGTATATGATATAAAGAAACAAAGGCATTGATTCAAAAAGAGTTTACATTAAATTACACTTATAAAATAGGGTTTACCTAGTTTCATTATTTGCTGTATTTTGTGTCAGGTCTAAAGATCTTTAAGACAAAATTCCAGATGTATAAGCTAAGAAATCTACCCAGTTATTCAAGTACTTTTAAAGGCAGAGATGTTCTTGGAGTTTCTACTGCCAAATTGGAGTTTGTTTTAAGCAGAAGCCAGTGATAAACATAGTTTGAACAAATCTAGAAATTTCACTTGAGAAGAACTGCAACGAAAGGAAGGAAGAGGACTAGAAGAGAGAGGTGTGTCTGGTAGTATAAAAAGGAGCTAAAAGGAAATACATTAGCAGTATTATATAGAACATTACTAAAATTTGTCTGAGTAACAGCAGATACGTGATCTCGAGCAGATTAAAGGAAACAAGAATGGTGCAGATAATCAGTTGTCTGAGTGATGTCAGTCATAACTCAGACTCCTTTGCCTGATGGTTGGAATAAATTTATGACTCAATAATGCAAACATTTATACTCAGTGAACAGAGATATTAATCACAGGCCACAGAGGAATAAATTGGAAATATTTTGACTCCTCGTATGTCATCTCTTGATCTAGATAGACTGAAAGTCCAGGTAACAGTTGATGAACTCTAACAGGTAAATGACCCCTAAAGGCTGGAAAAACACATGGCCTTGATTGGATTCCAAGTGATTTTTTAATCTCTATAAAAAGAAATTGGGAAGCTACCATTTATCATTATTTTGTGGAATGGGTGAAGAAAGCATTATGATCTGTTCCACAATGATAGCCTCAAAAATAGCTTTTCTCTAAAGAGGCAAGGATAAGACATGTCTTGCCAACTACAAGACTATACCTCTTTGCACACAGAAACAAAGATCTGTACATGCAATTTAATCATATGACAGGAAAAAAATGTCTTTTTGAAATTGGTCCAAAACTACCTATTTAGGTTTTTATCAAGCAAGACAGGGCAGCAGAGATTTGATGTGGCTCATTTTGAATATTCGTTGATTTGCTAAATGTAATTTCTTGCCTGTAGCTGTCCTTTTCATTGACTTGCAGAAAGCATTTGACCCATTGGACTAAGAATTTTTATGAAGTGTGTTAATCACTTTTATGATAGCCAGCAATTGCCAGGATGAAGTCTAGTGCTATAACTGTTAACCTGCTGACATACTACATCAAGCTGCAAACTTCTGAAACAAAAAAAAAAAAATAAGAAATTTATCACAATTCCCAATCATGCTACCTAGATGCAAGTGCTACCATTGGTCATGCATAAGCAGGCATTCCTTTCTCAGAGACAAGGGATTGAGGTTAGTGGTTTCAGTTTACCAAGTTACAGGTTTGTTGAACCATGACTTGCCCCAGTGCATTGGAACAAATGGGACAGCTGGCCAGGAGAGGGTCTGATGGTCAGCAGGCAGTGACAGCAAAACACACAAAAACCCTGCAACTTTAGCCATGCTGTTTGACAGACCAATTGGTTTAAAGCTGGTTATATCCTGTTGCATTTCCTTTGTTTAAAACTAAATAGAATAATATTTTCCATCTAATGGGGACTACCTTTTTCTTTAGGGAGATAGCAATAAGGTGAAATAGAGGATCTATTAAAAGTTCACATAAAATTGCAAGTTTCCAGTTTATATTTATATGAGAAACAGTGCATTTACCTTTTCTGAGAGACTACACTGACTTTTCAATAAAACTAGTGGACAGTGTGAGGTATATGTTCTTTATTAACAGATTGCAGTTCCTTCAGTTAACTAATTTCTTTATTATAAATATAAAATACTGTACTAAAGGTATTAGCCAAGTTATTGTCTGAAGTAATCATATTCCTGTTTATATTTATCTTACTGTTTAATTTCATATTATTCATTTTTAGACATTATTTCACCCATCATACATATTGCAAGCTTCATTTTGAACTGCCAGCTTTATAAACATCGTCTGCCTTGCTGTGAACAAGATGGAGGTTGTCCAGTTTTCTGGCTTTATTGCTGGTTGTGAAATTCATGAACCAAACTGAGTGGTGGCCATAGCTGCAAGAGCTATGAACTGCACACTCCCTACTTTGCAAATTCAGCATGCATTGCATCTCAACAGTTCAAGAAGTACTACCAAACAAGGCAGAGAGGGTAGGCGCAATTCAAGGAAGGGAGTAAAGTATGGCAGCCCGTGTCCCCTACTGTAGCAACAGAATTCAGTGTGCTGCATTAACAGATATTAGTCTGACAGGAGCACACAGCATGGCAGCATGCTTGTACACTGATGCTAATGGCAAATGTCACATATTCAGCCTTCCAGAAAGACAGTCATCATGCTTACTTGTTTAGAACCAAGATGGACCTGCAGGTACTGGGTTAGATGCACAACAGTTGTTACAGGCGAGGTAGATGGAGGAAGCACTACTTGATAATTCTGTGCAACATGATGAGATGTACAATGCATCTTCTGGCAATGTTCAAGAGACATATGGATGGGTATGCCTATGAAAGAGCTGTAGTGTGCTGTCAATATCTAAGGTACACTAGCTAGTGACATTCACACTGAAACTATGATTAACAAACGGCAGGGTAATCTTATAGACTAGGCAATCACATAGACACAGGAGAGGCAATGAAACCGGACTAGGTTAGGGATCCATCATCTTGTCCTCTTGAATGTATTTCCATTTCAATTGCAAGCAAGCATGCTGCTAATACATAATCCATGACGGGCAGTGATCATATAAATGTTAATTCTGAATAAGTACCACAAAATATTCACATATCATTATCAGTGGACAAAAGATATGCCCAATGTCATCAGAATAAAATAATATTTAAGCTACTGCCAAACCTTGTAGGTGTCTTGCCTACAGTCGCCTATCAGTTATATGTGTAGCTTATTCAACAAATTCTACAAGTGCTGTATGTTGCATGGTCTGAATTGTTGTTTTTTATACATACAGTTTAATACAAGTTTTGCCATGTCCTGCTGTGCAAACCCTGCTGTAGCCATCCTGCTCTGTGTTTTAAGATGTGTTCTAAGCTGACAAGGTGAGGAAGGGATTGGCATAATGGTTAAGGTGCTTACCTCACAGACACAAGGTACAGAGTTTCATTCTCACCTTTGAGGGAAATGGGCTATTTTTAAAATAGCCCATAAGGACAGTTAGTCTAGTACTTATTCATGAAGCTATGAACTATGCACTTATCACTACACAGTGAAGTGAAACAGGCTGTGTATCTCAGCGATAAGTTCTTTGTACATTAACATAACCGGATGTACTACACCTGCCTTACATGTCTGCTGTATGCTACAAGTTCCTGTAGCACCATGCAGCATGTTTTAACAATGTGCTCAGACACCTCTTCCTTTTATTGTATAGGTAGGTTTTCAAGGGCTTTCAGCTAGACATTAGCCCTCATTTATGAACTCTGCCTGCAATTTCTTTCTCATCTTCTCTGTTTTTAAGCACCAGTGACATAATGCTGTACTGATTCTTTTCAGAATCGTGTGAAAAAGACTGTTTGCATTTCTTATGTAGAGCATTCAACTCCAAATCATAGTTCTCGGATCATAACTCTCCCATTTCAAATATTGGTGTGCATATTGTAAAATGAAGCACCTTCTCACCATAATGGCATATATGAAGTTTTCATATTTATTGCTTTCCTGACTATAGAATCCTCACTGTCTTAATTGGCCCTGTGTGAGATTCACTGTTGTTAGTCTCCCTTAATCATGTTTTCAATGTTTCCCAGTTGGTCTAACTCCATTAATAAGAAGCTAATCTCCTCTTCACATTTGATAGTTATACATTACACAGTTGTTATAAATAGTCAGTTCCTACCAAAATATATTATTCTAAGTACTGATGCATGGGAGTGTAACTACAATAAGAAACATTCTTACCCCACCAAAGCGGATTCTCTTACCAGCTGATGTATAACCTCTGTTGTTAACAGCCCTTTCTAAAATGCCTTGACTATACTGGGGTAGAAGTGTTCCAAATCCATATGGTATGTTCAAGATGCCTGACAGCAGAGTTTCCCTGCTTTGACCCAAGAAACAAATCCTATTATCTTCTCTTTTCTCAGTATGTAGTTCATTAACATGCACAAGTCTGTACATATTTCACATCTAAACAAATCACCTATACTCCATTTCCAGTATTTAGTACTCTGTACCTTATTGCCTCACATCACGAGAAACTGACTTGCATTGAGTCTGTTATATACATGGAGTCCCCACTTTCAGTTTTGGATATACTTCTAAATTGATAGTGGTTTGCCTCACCACCCTAACCAGTACGATTCTGAAATCCCAGTCATCCTTTTTGCTGTTTATTTCTTGTACCACTAAGATGTCTGAGAAACATGAACAATTACTGGCCAAAATTTATAGCATTATTCTGGTATATTTAGAGATCCTACATGTCATGTTTAACTAGTATTTACCTCTTTTTCTTATGCATCTAAACAGAACTACTCTATAACAAATATTCAGCCAGAGCTGTCTGTTGGCCTTTATTCAAATATAGCCCATTTAGTACATGAAGTTGTTTCGCATGGAATTAACCATACAGTAGTTCAGCTACAAACCCTATAAATCTTGGACTAGTAGTACAGTGTAACTAATTGATAGAGAATAATAAAAAAATATACCCTGAAGGTCTATGAAATATATACAAATCCATCAATTAAATACTTTGTCCTGTTAATGCACTGCCAAAACCCTTTAAGATAAAACACATCTTTAACATGTTATTCTCAAATATAAGTATTAATACCCCCATAGTATAACATATTTAATACAGTTATAGTCTTTAAAATATGTTATACACAGATCTTTTCACATCTACCAGCCTCATACTTGAAAGAAACCTAACCATTTATATGTTATCTGTTCCAATGTATCAACCCCTAAATAATAACATCTCTTTTGACCAGAATTCCTTTATATTCTGTCATTCATTTACTAACATTCATTGCAGACACAGTTTAATTTCTTTTCATAGTCAATTGATCTACCCTAGACATTGTTTCTTATAACTATCCATACGTCTTTCTGCCCGTCTACAAAATCCCTTCATTTACACCAATGTGTGGTCCTTGGAAGTCATCTTGTAAACCAACCTACAGACCAAAGACCTTGGACTCTGGCTGTAGCTTAGATATCCACCCCTGTTTGACTACTTTCAAATTCTAATTCTTTCTTCTTTTTTTCTAGAATTATATAAAGGAACTAGATTGCTCTGTAGATCCTTTCTACATTTTACACTGTACCATATCATGGGTCCCAGAGGGGCTGATGTTTTCAGAACTGACCTTCTGAATGCTTCCCTATGAACTGATAACTTAAAAGTTGTATTCTACTCTATTAGACCCATTTCTGTAGGAATGTTATGGATCAAGTCTTCCTGTTGAGTGTAACATAGTATATTTTGAATCATATTTATTTCAGTTACCAAGTTCATTTTTTTTCTTAAATGTTTAAAGCTCAAGTTCAAACAGAAAGCAATCCGTATTCTTCTTGTATTATTTCTTAGGATAACATTGGTTCAAATTGCCTGCCTGCTATTTAATAACTTGTGAACTGATGGATGTGGTTAAAGTGGCTTGTACATAAAATTAAGGATCCCAGATATCTGTAGTTTAAAGTTAATTTTCATTTTGAAGAAAGACTTGCTGCTGTTGTTTCTTCTTTCTCCAGCTCTCCCATCCTACCAGTGTCATATGGTTTAAACTTGATTACTCCTAACTTCTCTACCTCTGTGCTAATTAAATTATAAACATCCTGCTTTGTTCATGTGTACAGATTGCTCACCATGAGTCCCTCAGCATAGACTTGTTTGTTTACACACCATAACTGGTATTTCTGAGGCAGGGTTTACTGATAAAGGATCATTCTGTCTGGTAAAGGTTTACTGTGCAAGAAGCTTCGCAGGGGCCTTTTCAGTTGCAAATATACTTGTGTGAGATACTCTCTGGAATTTAGTTCCAGAACAAGCTGTTAGTACCACACAGTAGCTCTTTTAATGGAGTCAGAGGCATAATGTAATTGTGTAAATTCTTAGGCAGGTAACAATTGTAACATAAAACATCTATTTCCAATTCAAAGTTAAAACAAACAGTGGTGGCTGATGGCTTCAAATTAACAGGGGGGCTACAGGAAACAGCTGAATGGGGTGGGGCCAGCTAGAAAGGGGTAGGGCCAACTAAAATGGGCACAGCCATGTTACAGTGGGATCAACACTGACCATGCTTACCAATTTCCATAACACAAGTGCTCAAATCACTATTGCACACGCTGAATAGTCTACCAACCAATACTAGACTAAAGTGCATTTCAGAGCTAATGAGGTGTTTTGAACACACAAAAAAAATAAATAAACACCGCTAAACAGTAAAACAGTGGTTGGTCTTGACTGCATGAAACTATTATGACTGCACATGATGTAGTAAACATACATGACTGCACATGATGTAGTAAACATACATTGTATTGCACAAGTAATCTGCATTTTGTACAATGCCAAATGAAAAGTAAGATTTGGAGATCTCACAGTAGTATCTTAATTCATTATTCACAATTCAAGGTCACTCCAATGCCTAATGTGCCAGTGATTCTTAGAGACAGTAAGATGATCTCAAAGCCCATACAATTTGCAATTAATAGTTACTACAGCTGGAAGGCAGAACACATTGCTGCATATGTATATAGATTGGTTTGAAGACTTACCTGTGTAGTATGCTGCAAACAGTACTTCTTACTCTGTTTCTGCACCCAAAGAGAAGCTGTGGTCTAGCCTGAAACACATCAGGTCATACTGGATTTGATCTTTCCTTTTTCTGGATGCACAAAAGGAACAGATTCATGTTTCCCAAGCAAATACAGTATTCACATGACCCTGGTACCAAGTAAATATTTGTAGTATAGTACCAAATAAGTAGTTGTGTTGTGTTCCTCTGGGTATTTCTCAGATTTCTTACTTGTAGATAAAGTCCATTTGTCTCTCTTTATTTTTGTGCCAACAAATCAATAACTCTTTGGTTGAAGTTTGTTATACTCCATATTAACTAATTTCCTATGTAAATATTAGCCAATGCATTCATTCTT
Organism: Protopterus annectens; assembly: GCF_019279795.1. Classification (NCBI taxonomy): domain Eukaryota; kingdom Metazoa; phylum Chordata; order Ceratodontiformes; family Protopteridae; genus Protopterus; species Protopterus annectens. The sequence goes on from NC_056737.1 coordinate 1,615,256,173, forward strand.
TCCTGCACCATTGTACTAAAAAGAAACATTTTAATTATTTTCATTGTTGAGAAACACCTTTCTGCCTCAGCAGTTGACATTGGTGTGGTGGACCAAAAATACATTGAAAAATCTCTAAAAACACACTGGTTAATGAGTTGCCACCAATAATTTTAACATCTTGACTGCACTGCCACTTGCTGCAAATTCTTCACTGCGATACAACAGCCATTCCAAGTTCTGTTCTAAGTTATCTCCTCAACAGGAATGGACAGTTTTCTATTGTTGCTGTGAAGAGATTTCTGGAAACTCTATTATGTATGTTGAAAAATTTTCAGGCAGTAGCAGCAGAGAAGCCTGAAGATGCCCAGTTTGTTCAAATCATGATGTTGCCTGGAACTTTATGACATCACACACTTCCTTTGCAGTAATCAACAATGTGTCATGCAATAGTTGGGATCCAGATGGCCTCATCTACATCTTGCCAGGATTTTCTCTGTCAGTAGGTACTGTTCTGCAATGCTGTTAATATCTGATCAGACATGGACAATTGCATTCAAAATATATGTAAATCCTTTTCAACTGCGGTTGCATCTGTGGTACGACACTGAAGTTGCCTGTACAGAATGTTTTCCATCGTATAATGCCCCATGTTGACAATCAGCCAAAACTTAAATTATCATCTTCAAGAGTTCACATTAGCCCATTTGCTTTCTATACAATTAAATGTAGGAGATGTAAGATGCTTGCACAAATAATAAAAACATTCCGACAGCAAGTCGGAGTTTTCATATACTGCATTTACAGTACAGATATTAAAATTCCACAGTGTTCCAGGCATTTGTGGCATGCACTGCACTACTATATTGTTCAGAGCAGCTTGTCTTTGAACTCAATGTTCATAGATTAGTACTAAGCTAACTGTTCCTGTGGGCCATTTTGAGCCTAGTCGTCAATTAACACATGTGAGAATCAAACCCTGCACCTCGCATACGTAAGGCAAACATCTTAACCATTATGCCAACCTCTCTATGTGAGAAAAAGGCTGGAATTCCACCAAGAGTTAAAAAAAAATGTCCGTGCTTCAGTATTATGTAGTGTGGCTCTTTGCATTACCAGAATAAGTTGGTGGGCATAGCAGTGTACATAATAAGCATATTTAAATTCCTGTCTTATGATGGACTGGACCCCATGCTGAACTCCACTCACAACAGATGCATCATCATAACTCTGACCAACCACTTTTACATGCTACTTCCCTCATCTGTTCTCTTATCAAACCAACAATATGATATGCAGTCTGCCCAGGTGGTATAAAATATCCCCAAAAATGTTCCTGCAATTGGCCATTTACCACATAATGGAACACAATGGCAATTTTCCACAGCCCTGGAACATCAGTGGTTTCATCTGCAATTACTGCTACAAATTTTGCAGTAAGAATCTCTTTTCAATTTCTTTTCTGCATATTGCTAGCATGCAGTCCAGGAGTTCATTCTGAACTGTTTTTGATGCTACTTTAAAAGAAGTTGAATTTTTTGCATGTTCCTCCAACTTCTGATCAATCCTGCAGGTGAAGTCTACCAGTCTGCGGAACATTCCAGCATTCGGTGAGTCTGATTCATCATGGTCTCTTAAAACTACTACTTCTTCAGCACACAGCTTGATGCAGTCAATTATAAGTGATAGAACATGTCTTGTTTTCTTGTTCTTTTTTGTGTCTTTCCACTGATAATTGGTATCCAGTACTTAAACTGAGAACTAATATCCACAGTTCCCAGAATTGCTAGACTCATTTGGTTGTCAAAATGTTTAGCAGACTCTTCATATTTTCTAGCCTTTTCTACCATTCTCTTCAGGTCAATCACACTCTGATGTCCAGGCATCCCCTCCACCAAACAATAAGCATGGGAAGCAGTACAAACTGTTTGTTCCCCACACACACAGATCCAGGTGTCGTTGTCTTAAGACTGAGCTGCTGAAACTGCGTGTGTATGTTCTTGACCTACTTTTACCTTGAGACTCTGTCTTGAGATCAGGTGGGGGTCTTAACTTCTCATCAAACGTCAAGTCTCTAAAATTAACAGATTTTAGACAGGCCATTGGAACAGTCTGCTCACTCGGTCTGATATTGTGGTGGTCGTAATCCTGAAGTAAACATATTACAGAAATTATTAAGTGCCATGGTTGTTTACATTTTAAATACAGCTTCATGCACAGTACGCATTTCATTAATAGCTCCCCCACCATGCCCATGACTTACCTGTATCCCATGGGCCTCTATTATTTATTTTGACATTTGATGACCAGGTTAGTCCGACTGGGCAGATGCCCCTTTTCAGTGGGGAGCCAAGGAAAAGAGCTGCAGAATTATACATACATGATAAAGACAGAGGAATACCATAAGTTAAAATACAATTACTATACATACACACACACACACACACACACACACACACACACACACACACACACACACACACACGACAATACAATTATGTATACATGTGTAGCAAAATGTAGGGATCATTAAACATTTTGAAGATTCAGATAAATCATCAGTAAATAATTAGATTCCATACAGAAACATCGCATGATTGCAAATAATGACAACAAGATCAACACAGAATGTAACAAAATATCACAATCTAAGAAGAAAATCATGTGACCTATTTTGAGGAAATAGATGGATAGTCTACAAAGAAAATCAGGTATGGAATAGAGAGAAAGCAAGGACAGGTAGAGTAGGTTGGGACAGTACATGAGCAGGACCAGGAGTTTGATATGGTATCTTTTAGTGTTTTATTTTGAAACAATAAGTGTCAGGAATCAATCTAACATGAAGGGGCAGTTTATTCCAAGCTTTAGCTTCTGAGAGATTATAGAGACGTTTGCCAATGTTTTTATTGGGTTTATATATCTCAAAGAGGTGTTGATCAGGAGGTTTAAGGAATCACACAATGAAAACTCTAGTTTGGCTAGGTTTTTCTTGTAGTTTTTACTAATTGGTTTGTCTGTGCGACCTTTTTACTTTATAGTCTACCTAAAGTATCTAGCTTGAACTTTCAAAGATCAGAAACATTAATAATAATGTTTTTATTAATGTATTTTTGATGCTCACACAGCTTGCATTCCATCTTGTTTCTCCCAAATGCACATTAGTCCTGCAAAGCTAGTATTAAAATAATAAAACAACAGGGCCTTGCCCACTTCAGTTTCTGCTTTGATCCTTCCAGGATTAAAATAATAATAGATTTGTATTAGTTTAATTTTGCTGCACAGCGACAGTATTCACAGACTGTATGCCTACTCCCAATACACATTGGTCTTACAAAGCCAGAATGACAACAATAAATGGCAGGGCCAGTCATTTCATTCTCACATTGGCATAGCCCCCTCCCCATTCCATTGCCTACCCAAAGTATCTAGTTTGAACTTACAAAGTTAAAACAAAATAAAAAAATAAAGACAAGAGGTACATTACTGTATTGCTTCCACATAAACATTAGCCAAAGCTCAGTGCTTGTACTCACTCCATCTCACTACACCCAAATGCACAGCAGTCTTGCAAAGGCAGAATTACAACAGTAAATAGTAGGACCAGTCATTTCATTTACAAGCAGCACCCCATACCCGTTACCAACCTAAAGTAGGTGGTTTGGCCTTGTCACCATTAGTAATAATCTTTTCATTAATGTATTGATGCATGCAAATAGTCAGACTTTGCATTCCATTTTGTTTCACCCAAATACACATTAGTCCTACAAAGCCAGAATTATTACACCAAAGCTACACTGCCAAACATTTCATCCACAAGCAGCCATCACATCAATTGCCGACCTAACGTATCTGCTTTGACCCTGCTAGGATTAAAACGACAATAGCAGTGATTGCATTGATTTACTCTGATGCACAGAAACAGTAGTCACAGGCTTGTATGACAGCTGATTTTACCCAACTACACATCAACAATAAATTTACCCAACTACACATCAACAATAAACAGCAAGGCCAGTCAACTCATTTCATTCACAGACACCCTCATTACCTAACTAAAGTAGCTGCTTTTTACCCTGCCAAGATCAAAGTAGAAATAATAGTAACAGGTTGCATACTTGCATTACTTCCATTTTGTTGACAGAAACAATAATCACAGCTTGTGTGTGTCAGCCAAATACACATTTCATTTTATTTATTTTACTTTTGTTTACTCATATTCTACAACCGGCTTTAGTTAAAAAAAAATCTTTTCAGCATATATCCAGAGAGAAAAGTTCCAACATACTACAAACATTTTTAAACAGACATTCAGTATATACATGAACAGATATGAAACAATATATATTAAGAATTACTCATACAACTGCTAATTACTTTACATTCATCTAAATGTACAGACAGAAAAGTACTACAATTTTGCAAAGCTGGCATTACAACAGCAGTAAACAGCAGGGCCAGTTGTTTCATTCACATATAGCCCCAGTCCCATTGCATACCCCACCGACACCATCCAATTTGATTTTGTGAGGTGAAAAAAAATACGACACTCTCAATAACATAAGTATTTTTTTCACGTAAACAATTGTCTGAGTTAAGAGCTTGCGGTTGATCTTACTTCACTAAAATGCATATTACTCTTGCAAAGCAAGCTAGAACTCCAGTCATTCTATTTGCACATAGGCATAGCCCCCATCCCAAATGCCTACCTAGAGAATCTGCTTTGAGCCTACAAGGTTTAAAATAATGAAAACAAAAGACCACGATTACCTTACTGTATTTCTTTCACATCACATAGCCAATTTACTTCACTTCACTCATATAAACTTTACTCATGCAAGAGTAGAGTTTGTTTCAACAATAAAACATTATCAAACCATCATAATGCATCTTAAAAAAAAATATATATCCACAAATGCCCCCCCCCTCCAGAACATACTGCATACCCAGTATCCGTTTGGCTCCTGACAGAATATTAATTATATTAGTCAAGAGACATCCACAAGCAGCCTACAAAGCCCACTGCCTCTCTAGTATCTGATTAACCCTGCCAGGATATTATATTAAAAAAAAAAAGAAGAAGAAGGTCATCAATAGCCCCCCAAACACACAGATCACTAGTATTTGGTTGACTCTGCTAGGGTATTATATTAAAAAAACGAAAGTCATCAACAGTCCCCAAATCACATTACCTCCCTTGTATCTGGTTAAACCTGCCAGGATAAAAAAAAACAAAAAAAAAAAAAAAAAAAAAAAAAAAGTCATCAACAGCCCCTAAAACACACAAACCACCTACTAGAATCTGGTTGACCCTGACAGGTATTATATTAAAAAAAGAAAGTCATCAACAGTTCGCAAAACACATTACCTCCCTAGAATCTGGTTACCCCTGCCAGGATATTATATTAACAGAAAGTCATCAACAGCCCCCAAAACACACAGAACACCTACTAGTATCTGGTTGACCCTGCCAGGAAATTGAAAGAAAAACATCACAAACAGCTCTAAAACAGCTAGCTCACTGCAAAACTTCATCAATTAAAAACTGTGCTTTAGTAGCACTGCTACCACTTAATTTGCCTAAGGCCTTCTACTGCCTGGTTGATCAGCCTCTAGGCCCAGGATGTCAGAAACAAAGTTTATAATATACTCCAGCACTATTATATCTGTTCAACTCTGACAGGAAAAAATTAAATACAGAAAGTATCTATTCGACCCTGCCAGGGAAAAAAAAGTATCTGGTTGACCCTGCCAGGAAAAAAAATACAGAAAGTATCTGGATGTCTCTGCCAGGAAAAAAAAAAACGTTTCAACCAAGAACTTAACTTAATGCACTTTTTTTGTGTGTGTGTGTGTGTGTGTGTGTGTGTGTGTGTGGAGGGGGGGGGGGAGTTAATGTTAAAATAGCCTTCCTTAGCTTCTCACTCACCATAAAGTTTGATTCTGAGTCTCAGAGGAATCTGAAAATAAAAAGAATAATCGATCGATTTCCAACTCATTCATCTTGTCATCTCACTCTCTGTCTCTCTCACTCTCCAAGTTACCTTCACAGTCCAGTTAAAGCATGGGAAGGGACCGGGAGAGTAACTTGACTAATCAGCAGTTGTGTCGTATAAACAGATTATCTGACAGGCAGCTGAACCTAATAGTCCCATCAGTTTCCAACTTCCTGCAGTTAAAATCACAATGACTTCTTGGCATTTTTGTTGATGCTTGCAGATTTCCCAATCCAGACTGTTTTTAAAACAGTCTGGCAACACAAAGATAGCTTTTTTTTTTGACAATCGGAAATACATACACGCTGCTCCAAGTTCCACATCACATCTTCAACTCCTCATATAAGTTTGTAGTTCAGGCTGCTACTAATGTGCAAAACAGTAAAGCATTTTTTTTTTAATAACCTATGTGGGACTGCCCTTTTTTGCTGAAAACATTAGTTTCAAGAAAATATGCAATTCCTTGCTGGTTTAAACATGTTTTTAACAGGTCACTTTCTCCTTACCATAAAATAGTTACTCATACCTTTCTTTAGCAGTAAGTCCAGGAGAGGCATACCAATCTTGCTTCCTTGAGTTCAACACTCAACAAGCACATGTTGCTATCAGGTAGCCTCCATTAACTTTATAACCACATTGTTTATCTGTCAGTTTCTTATAGCCTGGATTTTATGCTCCAAATCTACAGGTTTCCTCTCAAGTAACCAGTAGACTATTCTCATGCACAGAAACTCTTAATGCCTCCTGCATCTTTCCTAGCTGCAGTTTTACAGCCAGTTCTGTAACAACTTCACAATGAAGGCCATTTCTCACTCTATGCTTCCCTCTTCTTTACTGAACTCTCCACTTTTAACCTTTTAATTATGGGTGGGGCAGTCACATTCTCTTTTAGTACGCCTAGAGTGTTAACCCTTATTGTAGCCAGATACAGTTACAGTCAGCACATTATATTGCCTTTCACCCACCTCAGACAAAATGGATACCTTACACTGCAACCCCCAGCTCAGACAAAGGGGGTTGAACTAATGTATTAACTCTTATAGCTGACCCTAATTACGGGACTCCTTGACTTCTAAATGGCTGACTAGGACCTTTTTAGAGGCCATTATTCAAGTGGCAGGAACATTACCACAATTTTTCAATGTTTACTACAGGTTCTAAGCAGGTCAGTCCTACTAAATGATAGCTTCGCCAAGGCTAATGAGAACCCCTTATGGTCCCAGATGATAGTGCACTGACCTGTTTGTGCCCTGGAATAATTCCTTCATCTATGAGACTATCATCCTAAACCCAATCAACTTTTGTAACATTACCCTGAGCATTTTTCCACAAACATTATTTACCTAATATTACTCTTTCCTTCCTTCTGCACATACTACCAGTTTGTTCATGCAAACGCTTAGTAATATCAGCATCACCTAAAATACTTTTCAGAAAACTCATAAGAGAAGTAAGTGTCACGCATAGGTTGAAACACTTAATTAACATTTCTTTCATTCTGTGCATTCTTTGAACAGAACAACAAAACTTGGGACAATTTCTAGCACTATATCTAAAATGAAAACAGTAATACTATTTAGTCCATTTTGTCTATAGTCTCATTTTATGCAAACACAACTTTAGCATCTGTTTACAACTATTCCCTATCTGTACCCCAAAAGAAAGGCTTGCCATAACCCCTTACAGTAGTCACGTGACTGCCCATTCCTGCTACATCAGGTGATGGCTCATCTGGTAGTACCCATCCTTCTGCCAAGTTTAATTTCTTCTGAAATGATGCAGGTTGCATTCTCTGCTGTGGGTACAATAAATGGAATTCCCCTGGTTATCTACACCATTAAACTCATCATACTGGGAAGGTTCCTTCTCCTTTCCTTCTGTATGTGTAAAGAAACAGCACTCTTACTTACCCTGTTCCGTTTTTTCTTGTTGGCTTGATTGCTTGATGTGTACAACTCATTTTCCTTCTGTCACTTGAACTCTTCAAAATGTTTCTCACTAGTACCTTTCTCCTTACAGATGAGAAATCTGCCTAACTTGACAGCTTCTTTCTGATTCATCAGTTTGGTTAATGCTTCTTTTACCATCTTAAGAGCATTGTTTTCCTAAATAAAAGGCTTATGTTAACTTTGGCTTCCATGGTTCAATTCTTCAGCTACATTTCTATTTACAGATACACCATTTGTTCTTTAGATCCCTGTGTTTTTTTCATGATCATCTCTAGTCAAACTATGGACATTAACAATGTCTTTAGCTCATCAGCAAACTTCTACCATAGTAAACTCAGAAGACTAGCCTTGCGTTTTCTAATTGCTTTTATTTTGGATTTGTACTAGCAGGTGGTATTTCAACAAATCTTCATTCTAAACCATAGCAAAGACTCCGTGGAAATTACTTGAGTCTTTGACTGTATTAAGGTTCCTGCCCAGTTAACTTCATATTGGCATGGGTTATGGTCATTGCCCAGTTAACTTCATACTGGCATGGGCTGTGGTCATTGCACAGTTAACTTCATAATGGCATTATCTGTGGTCATTTCAGTGAGACAGCAATATGAGATCTCATACTTTCTTCATAATTGTTCACTGTCTTCTCTGAATCCTGGCAATCCTTCTTTAACGAGTCTTATTTCTTTTTCAAGGTTCTTCAACTCATTGTCTATTTTAGCCTATAGAGCTTTATAATCTGAGTTTATTTCATGTTCTGCAGTTTCCAGCTCCTAAATCTTTAGCTACAAATTATTATTTTCATTTTACAAGTCTGCATGTGCACTTTTAAAGGCCTGTTTTTTTTTCTTATTTCTAAACAATTAAACAAAAGCTTCCCTTTCCAAGTTGGCTTTTTCAGGTGTTTCTGATAATGAATTTTTGTTAATTTTGCATTATCAGTCTGGCACACTTGTTTTTACCAGTTAGGATGTTGTATTTTATTTTTGTTTTAAAATCTGACTCTTGTTTCATTTCAGCATGACACGTAGCTGTTTGCCTGTGATGATTTAGTTTATTGTTTGCTTCTTGCAAATTAACTTTTACTAACTCCAATGATTTGCTTAGTGGTTAGCTCAAGAACATCCATCTTGTAATATCATTTTCTTTTCTCTTCTTGCAGCACATTAACAGTGCTTTTTCTTTTCTTTCTTTAATATATTTTTCTTCCACATCTTCTGTGCATATCTTGACTTTTTTGCATTCACTTTGCAGCAATTAAGCATCTAATGGGAAATGCAACTTGTTTACTTTCATTTTCACGTTCAGATTTCTTTCTTGTACAAGCTGAACTGAAGTTTCTTGCTTCTCTGTTTTGAGGTCATGATTTCCCTAACCACCTATCAGAAGTGAAAGTTTATGTACATTTCTTAATTTTATGTTCCGCTTCCTAGAGTTGTGCATTTAGCAATTCCCTTTCGATTTACATATTCTGTCACTCTGCCTTTAAATCCTGAACAGCATTATCAATGGTTTGCAAGTCCTCCAAAATGTTTTCTTTACCACTCTGCACACATGCAATGTCAGCACGGGTATGAACCTAATATCTCTCTCTGTTCTTTTTCCAGTTTATGAAGCATTTCAAAAGCTCTTCCTTTTCTTCTCTATGATAAGAAAATGCATGTGCCATTGCCTATTGGCCTGACTTGTGCCATTGCCTATTGGCCTGACTTGTGCCATTGCCTATTGGCCTGACTTGTGCCATTGCCTATTGGCCTGTCTTGTGCCATTGCCTATTGGCCTGACTTGTGCCATTGCCTATTGGCCTGACTTAGAGTAACATTTTCATAGTTGCTCAGGTTGCTTCTATAGTGCTTCCATTTTACCAACTACAGCTTCTTCATAGGTTCATAAGTAACTACTAGGGTAGCTGCCCTTCTGGCTCATTTTAAGCCTAAAGATAAAACAAAAAACAATGAAGTAGAAACGTTTAGTTTATTTAGCAGGGATAATAAAGCTTTTGGGATAACCCTTCGTCAGTATTCAAAGCACAATTTAAAACACCCTTGTTTTATATTGAATAAAACAGCATGTGACATGGCCAACCAATAATATTAACTAACTAATTAACAGATTAATTACATCACCATAAATACATTTCCAAGAAAAACTAATGTTCTTCAAGAACTTCTTTCATATAAAAATAAAAATATAAAAAATTATTACTTGAATGAAAACTTTCAAAATAAACTTTCTCATTTATATTGTTTCTGTTTAGCAACCAAAATTGGTTTGATTGTTACCATATTGTTAAGGCCAGGAGATCTGTTTATTTCCAACCTAGTAATCCATCTATATTCTGCCATTTCTAGTTTATTATTAATATCTCCTTCTCTCAAACATTTATATATTACCTCTAACACCTTAAACTTAAAACAGTGGAATAAGCCCTGCTCATTCATATGTTTCACTAAGGCATTGGTTGCTATCCCTCTCCTAATCTCTGATTTATGTTCAGTAATGCGGTCTCTCAGCCACCTTGGATATTTGCCCACATAAAATCCTTCACATTCTACACATGTCGCTATATAGACTATTGCAGTTGTATTACGTGTTGCTTGATACCTAATTTCATAAACTTCTTTAGTTAATGGATGTTGAAATTGCAACTTATTACAGATGTTCACACAGCGGCTACAGTTATAACAGGTAGCTGTACCAAATTTATACATTGCTGGAACCAATAAATTAACGTCAAAATCTTTATAACATAACTGTCTTTTAAAATTATTACTATTTCTATATGCAAATCTTGGTACAGCACCCAACAAAACAGATAGTTCAGGCAAGGACATCAAAATTTGCCAATTCCTTCAAATTATAGTTTCCACTTGCCTGGTCATGTTATTATAAGTTGTAACATATCTTAATATACTGGAAGTATTTACAGTTAATTCACCACATTGAGCAAATTCACTAAATAATAGGGGTGTTAACCAAATTTCTGTCATTTAATAGGGTCTATATTAGAACATCAAAATTTCAAAACTTCGAATGTTATAATATCGACCCCTATTCAGTGAAAGCTGAAAATATCGAAGCAACAGAAAAACATTTTTTTTTCGTAGGGAAAGAATTCGGTTGTCCGTTTCTGTTGCTTTGGTATTTTCAGCGCTGTGGTGGAAAGTTATGGGTCAGGCTCAGGTAAGTGTGCGACTGAGTGTGGGTTAGGTTAGTTAGGGTTAGGGTGTGGGTTAGGTGTGTGTGCGATTGTGTTGACATGAGAGTTAGGGCGGGTTAGGTGAGTTAGGGTTAGGGCGCGGGTCAGGTATGTGTGCGATTGTGTGGACATGAGGGTTAGGGCGGGGTAGGTGAGTTAGGGTTAGGGCACGGGTGAGTGTGCGATAGTGATGGACCTTAGGGTTAGGGTTTGGGTTAAGGTAAGTGGATAGTTAGTGGTGTGTGTATAGTTTAGTGTAGGGTTAGGTGTAAGATTTTAGGAGTATGTGTGTGGATTGCTGTTTGCTTGGTGTGCTTGTGTTGTGTGTATGTGTTTTGGATCAGAAAATTTCTTCCCTAGGAAAAAATTTGCTGTTCTGTATGTTTGATGTTTTCAGCTTTCACTGAATAGGGATCGATATTAGAACATTCAAAGTTTTGAAACTTCGATGTTCTAATATAGACCCATTTAATATATTGTTCATTACTTCCAAAACATGTTTACTATCATAATCTCTATTCATGGATTCTTTAGACAAGGTCTCCATTTGTTCTCTACATTTTAGTTCATCAGCGTTTAGTCTGCTGACCCTTAAAAACTGGCTTTTAATAATGCCATTAAATACATGTTTGGCATGCATACTTTTTGCATGTGTATACTTATTTACATGAACATCCTTTCTATGTACTCAGGTTTTCAACACCTTTAACTCCTTATGTAATTCCACATCCAAGTAGGAGATATTGTCATAAGAAAGCTTCATAGTGAACTTTAAAAATGTTGTAGTGCTGTTTAAAAATTCATTAAAATCATACAGACGTTGTTCGCACCCTTTCCATACCATAAAACAGTCATCCACAAAATGCTGATAAAATAAAATATCTTGCTTAAATGGATTTAAGACACCCATAACATATTCCTTCTCCCACTGATTCAACACAATATTGGCGTAAGTGTTGGCCATGGGAGTACCCATGGCCACATGTACCATCTGTAAAAACGGAGACCCATTTAATAAAAATATATTTTTAGCTAAAACTATCTCTATCATACTATAAAGATTTTCTATCTCTCTCACTAACATGGTTGTATTACTGCATAAACATTCACGAAATGCATTGATGCCATAACTATTAAGAATTACAGTGAATAAGGAGCCTATATCTAATGTTACCAGGATGTACTCATTTTCAGTATTACATTTGTACCATGCGTATAATTTCCTAAGAAAATCTCCCATATCTTTTATGTAACTGGGACAAAGTGTTGAATATTTACTTAATATATTCTGCAAATAAACTGATAAGGGCTCCATTACCCACCCCCTTCCTGAGACTCTGGGTCTCATAGGTAGCTTTGTGGAAGACTTATGCAGTTGGGGGGGAGCTGCAGCCAATTGGCATAGAGTATCAGGTGTAGTCTATGACAGAAGAATGCCAAAGAAGCTGAAAAGTAAGGTGTACAAGACAGTGGTGTGACCAGTACTACTATATGGTACAGAAACCTGGCCAGTAAAGACAGAACAGTTGAAGAACCTAGAGGTGATGGAAATGAAGTGCCTGAGAAAGGTGGTAGGATGCACACTTTGGGACATGCGAAGAAATGAGGACATAAGAGCAGAAGCCAAAGTAGCTCCAATTGCAGAAAAGATCAAAGAGAACAGATTACAATGGTTTGGGCACATGTGTAGAAAAGCAGATGACAATCTGGTGAGGAAGACTTCAGACAGACAGAAAGAAGGTAAGAGGAAGCGAGGATGTCCAGTAAAGAGGTGGATGGATTGTATGAAAAAAGATCTGTGACAGTCAGACATGAGTGTTGAAGAAGGCAGGAGTGTGGCACTGAATCAAGAGAGTTGGTGACAGTTAACACAATACCATGACCCCATGTAGAAAAATGGGAAAAAAGGGGGCTGATGATGATGATAATTGAGAATGCACAATGTTCTTATGATAATTTTTGTTCTGTCTTCCCGATCCTTTGTGGTGCTATCCTCAGGGGTGCGTTTGTACTAGCTAGAATATTTAGCCATAAAAATATGACCATTTTTAAAAATCATTAGTGTTCCTCTAAAGCTAAAGATGCTTAATATAAACAGACCCCTCTCATAAATGGCCAGGCTATCCAGCATATCATTCTGTTGTTTCTCACACAGTGAAAACATTGAACATCTTTTAATTTTATTATGAAGTTCATTCATCTCTTCAATAAGTGATATATCTTACTGCAAGAAATGTGTTTTAATTAATTTCCTATAATTGTGGCTCAAATGTGGATCGTTATTGCCAGTCTTTGAGCATTTTATTTAACATTTGTTAACCAGGAAAGTCCGACTTGGAACGAGCCAATTTTCAGCAGAGGCCTGGGGAGAAACACTCCAGCTGCATGTCTTTGTAATGTGGGAGGAAACTGGAGCAAACCCACACTAACACAGTGAGGGCATGCAGACTCCACACAGAAGGCACCCTAGCCGAGAATCGAGCCAGAGAACCTCTTGTTTTGAGACGACAATGCTACCACTGCACTAATGCCATATGGTCTCCAAAGCATGTATTTTTCATCTGAGATTTAATAGCCCAACTGCTGTGTTTTTATTTTTTATTTTATTTTTTATTTTACATTTGTTGACCAGGCTAGTCTAACTAGATATATGTCATGGGGGTAACCTTTTTGCTTGGTTGTTGATTGCACTAATCTGTTTCTATCCTGCTGGGTCTTCACACTTTTGTAAGGAGTTCCTTGACGAGCACCCATAGTTTTATAAATAGCTTCTACTACATTTTCCATTTTTTGATTCAGTGAACCACTTACACTACTCACCACACAGAAGCACCCTTTTACTGTCACTAGGGTTTCCATATAAGGACATGGAAAATACAGTTTTGAAGTAGCTCTTCCACTACCACAGGAACCCCATAATTTGTACAGACTAATCTCACCCCCCCCATTTTTTTTACCCTGGTTGCAAATAATCAGGTTTCAAGAAAATACAGTGCAAAGCATATAAGTTCACCTGTTGTTTGACTTACACCTCCAAATACCATTTATTAAAGTTTAGTAAAGAAGAGATCCCAACACAATATTCTCAATAAGGCACTCCAATGCACAGCCTTGCTTTAGAAAAATCAACAGCTCTTGTTCAGAAAACAATTGTCCACAAGCAAACATCATTAGTTACTGGAGACAACCCTAATTTCTATAGATGTTATTTCACAACCATCATCAGCACTTTTATTTTTACACAGTTTTCAGACAACAGTATTTTACCCTGTTTTAGAAAACATCCAGAAGAGTGTCTGGCTTGGAAACAATGAACATCACAATTGCCTTGCTAAGGTTAAGCACAGGAAGGGTCTGTTTTTGGCTTAATAGTTTTTCTAGGTCACCCTATCAGATTTGCCAGCATTGTAAAATTCATAACTGCTTATTTTAATCTCCAGAGACACACTTCAATGGATTTTGCAACACAAGCCTTTGCTAGTAAAAAGGCAATGACATTTTTCAAAATATAATTTATTTTTCTCAGTATCTGGACATGGTATATGCCTACATCCTCCACCATATACGAGATTCTCTGGGAAATATACATCCAAAAATAAATCTTAGTAGCTGCAGCAACTCTTTTAAGGAAATCAGAGGCTTGGTCTTTCAGATAAACCAGCATAAGTATGCTTATTCTTAGGTAGAAAACAAATAGTAACTAACAGAGATTTTCCATCCAAAATAAAACTACCAACTGACTTGATTCAGTGCAGGGCATGCAACAATGCCTAACAAGTACATAAAGTGGAGTGAGTTCCTTTATCTTCAAAGATAGTTCCAAGTAAATGACCTTGCTAGTTTAAGCACAATTCTGACAGGTTACATGCCTCTCACCACAAAGTAATTGTTCATGCTTTTCTTGAACAGCAAGGCCTGGTGGGGAGGCTGACAAGCCTTCCTTCCTTCAGTCCAAACAGTCTGCAAACATGCACTACTAGTAACCATCTTGCTTTTTCATCAGTTTTCTGTTCACAATTATCACTTTCCACATAGCCCAGATATCCTGTTCCAAAATTATAGGTTTTCTCTCATGTAACCAAATGATACAGTAAAATACCATAATGCACAGAGTGCCCTCCAGAGTTCTCCCAACTATGATTTTACAGAATATTCAGTAATAAGTTCCCATCTGGGACCCTTCACTCTGTGTTGTCCCCTTCTTAATTCAGCTCTCCACTTTTAACCTTGTGAATAAAGGTAGGCATATATTATTCTGCCAGAATTAGAGAGTTAACATAATTAAAGCCAGGCCCAAATTCTACCACCACATTACATTGCCCTTCCCCATCTCAGACAAAGCAGCTATATTATAGAGCATACAAGAGTATAACAGACAATAGTTCCATAATGAACACATTACCTAGCCCCCTCCCAATTATTCTTGCTACAGATCTCTAGATTTCCTCTGGCACTGAAAAAATACCAAAAGACAATCCAAGAAATTTGTGTCTTCCCAAAAAGAGAGTTTGTAAGTATATAGTTTTGAGCTTAATTTGCCAAAAGCCTTGATTAGCATCCAGTATAGATAAGTGCATGGCAATGGGCATTGCTGAAACATCATTGCCAACAGTCTACTGTGGATAGTGTTCCTTTTTAATCCATTTCTTTAGGTATTGTAGGTCAATGTGAAACTTAAACTTGCCTTGCTTCACTCCTGTTGTTATATTATTAGTCCATTCCATCATTCATCTTGTTTAACTCCAAGCACCTCCATTATTTTTTATTCCTGCTATACTCTGTTTGCAAGAGTTATAAATGCTCTTCTTAAAGGATGACTTACTAGAACTGCTACTGGTGACATTTTGAAATGGCTTGCCCATGCTAAATAGCCTATTTCAAGAGTAGAATTAATGCATAGCTGCAAAATATCATTAGAATATTGATTACCAATTAATTGGCTTTGCTTATGCTCGCTTGTTTAACTCATGCAGTAATCTGCTGACAAATGCATTTTAGTTAGCATTAACAGAAATTTTCTGGAACTGCCTAGAAGGATCAGTTATATTACTTTTCCTATTGTTATTTACGAAGACTCCAATACAACTGTGAAAGTTACTTTGCACCTGTATAATATGAATTTTCCTCAATATTCCAAGCTTCTCACATGCTAAACAACCTATAATAAAAGGTTATAGTTCCCTGGCCTGTCTTTACAAATAAACAAAATCTGACATGCAAGATTCATTTCATTCATAAAATATGTCAGGAAGCAAATTCAAACACAGTATCAGGGATTTATAGAACAGTTAATGCTGATTTGGATAAATATGCCCCGGGATTCATGAAGCTTGTGCCAGGTGCAGGAGTAGTGTCGGTGTTCCAACACCAAATATGGTCACCGAGCGGTACAGGTACGAGCTGTTTTCACGTGCAGTACCTGCGTACATTATGCCGGCACAGCTCTCAGCTCCTGTATGCTAATCACCCCATTTTCAGCAGTGTAGCATGCAAATGAGGGTATTTAGCAATCCAGGAAGTGGTGCAGGCGTAGTGTAAACATGCAGAAATGTAAACTGTAAAAATCGGTTTACATTACTGCAAACATAAAATCGGAGCCATGTCAGCCAGCCAAACACATGTATTATATTGTTACTATATACCAATGGCTAAATATATAGCCATTGGCATAAAAAAATGTACAAAATGTAAAAGTAACATTTTAATTTTTCTCGTGCTGTTGCAAATTTTAAAGCGTAGGGCAGCGACACGCAAACGGGATCGTAAGAAAAATAGAAAAAAAGAAAAGAAAACTGCAATGTGACACATATCATGATTTCCCCATAATAGTCAATGGCAGGCATGTTACAAAACACCATGGTGCAAGGGTTGCTAAGGGGCTGTATTAGTGTTATACACGGTTTCTAGGAATTAGTAGGCAATCTAATGCAAATGAGAGGAGTTATACTGAATCACAGATTCCCCCCTGGTGTAAGGATGCATCTCACAGTGTAATGTTATAACACCGAGGTGTGACCATGAGATAAAGATGACATCAGGACCTGTAAGCACATTTGTTTGCCTGTAGCTAAGCAAAGCTAAAGGAAAGGGGTGTGTTTAACTGGCTTTAGCTTTGCCTAGCTGAGAGCACACAAGATAACCGAGTATGCATGTGAACGGAGATTAAAATGCGCTTAAACCCAGTCAACGGGTTTGCGCAGCACGCACCGGAGCTGAAACAGGAAGAATATAGGAAAAAATAAGGAAATGCTGCAGCAGGGAAATTGGAGTACAAATGAGTAATTAACACCTAGGAACCCACAGTGAGCCACTGACAACAGCTAACAAGGCTGCTAGTAGCTACCTGCAGAACAGGAAAGGGGAGGGGCTGTACTGCAAAGAAAACAGTAAAGTTTCACAGCAGAACAAAGTAGAATTGCATTATATCAGCTACATAACACACTTTGCAACACACAACTGGGTAGGGAAAGTACAAGACAATAAAGCTGGCAGGTGGATGCATGCCTGACAATGGGAGGGGATCTAGGGTTAAAAGGGAATTAAAGGGCAACATATGAATCAAGCCAGGCAAGCATAACTCCACACTACTGCCCCCACACTTGCAGTAATCAATGTAAAACCCATAAGTAAGATACCTTGCAGCTGGAATTGCACATACACAGCCAATGACATCAGCAGCATCTATAGCACAATAGTATAAAGTGTGAAAGCACCTCACGCTCACTTGTGTTTTCCCATACACACTGCACCACTGGTGTATATAAACAGGGAAGTTTTAATATGTACATGTTAGGGGCTGCCATTGCTTTGATCCACCAGCATGTAATGGAGACTGAAGGTGGTGAAGAGGATGATGCTGAAAACCACCGCAGGCACCAGAGGAGGAGAAGAATGTTGAGACCCAGGGTAACCTACCAGGGGCTACATGATCTGGAGGTAGGGTGGACAGGGACACCCTACAGCAACTTGTGGAGCTGGGCCAGCCACACCTCAGAGCCAGAACAAACAGAGGGGTACCCATCCCAGTGGATACCAAGGTATGTGTAAGCTTGAGAATACTAGCCACAGGTGCCATTCAAAGGCCAACTGGGGATATCACGGGGATCTCACAGGCATCAGTATCCAGGGTACTCCTCCAGTTCCTGGATGCCATGTTACCACATGCCAATGAGCACATATACTTCCCCCAAATGCAGGAGGAGTTGGCCAGCAATATGCATCTCTTCCACCATGTGGCAAAATACCCAGAGGTACTGGGTGCAATAGACTGCATGCACATACACATCAAGTCACCACCCGGTGAGCAGGGTAGGCGCTACATAAACCGCAAGGAATACCCTTCCATCAACTCCATGCCTCACAGCTGTATCAGGCATTTGCCAGGGGGGACATCCCATATGGCCATCTGGTGGGGGATGCTGGCTATGCACTGGAACCATGGATGATGACACCCATCAGAAATGCACATGCACCCGTGCAAGAATGCCATAATGAGGCACACGCACAAACCAGAATCATCATAGAGCATGTTTGGGATGCTCAAATCACAGTTCTGTTGCTTGGATGTATCCGGTGGAGCCTTGCAGTACTCTCCAGCCACATGTGCCCACATCTTCATAGTATGTGCCATGATACACAATATGATCCTGCAGAAACAGCTGCAGCAGGGACAGAATGGTGAAGGACCGCACAGCCCACCACCATTGCCAAGGGCCCCACAGGCAGAGAGGGACTCAGACCACGGGCTAACTGAGCCAGCCCCTGTAGGCAGAAGGAGGCATGCCCAGTATGCCCATGCCTTGGCAAGGATGGAACGTAGAGCACACACACTGACAGTGTAAGCAACTAGGGACTGACACCTTTCTCCACCTGCACACACAGTAAAAATGGATGGCACACACACAAGACTACCTGTAAATTTTCATGTATAGGCAGTCTACTGTGTGCATCCAACATAGGCAGCCCACAACTATTGCACACACAACTGCTATTGGCACAAGGTAAGTCAACACCTGAACAGTAAATTAAGCCATCAGCATGTATTGCTACTGTATGTATAGGTTCATAGGTAGGTACTAGGCTAACTGCCTGAGGGCATTCATAAGCCTAGCCAGAATGTGTCAGCTTTTGCCACCCCATTGATTAATTAACTGTCCCTCTATCGAGCAGAACCAATGGTGGGATCCTTGGGGTGTATCTACCATTCCCCATCCACTCTTCAAGGTTTCTCTTGAAGAGTGTTAGCAAGGAGCTCTGTATAATGTAATTAGCATGGGGAGTCTCTGTGACAGGAATCTGTCCCTCCAGCATGTTCTAGTTATTGTTGTGGCAAGGTTTAGCTCACTAGAGCGCGTGGCTCACTGTGACATGGATTTCCTTAGGTGGAGCATATTCATTAAGTCTGAGTGGGACATGGCTTTGTAGGCAAGCAGAGATCATCTTTGAGTAAATGAGATGCCACTGAGTACAGCTGGAGTTTATTCAGTCTGGCTGCATAGGACATATGTTTGAGGCCAGTAATCCTCTTTGCGAGGTACTTTTATGTTTTTTCCAGCTGTTGGAAGTGTCTTCTGAGGTACATCCCAAATGGGGTATTATACTCTGTGATGGGCCTGATGAGTGACAAGTAAAGGGGCACTATAACCTCAGTATGTCTAGATGTGAACCCTTTAGTAATTAGATGTCCTACATAGAAAGATGTCCTAACTACTTTGATGATATGATTGTCAAAGGAGAGATTACTATCTACCTTAGTCCCCAGATCTCTTATTATCTCGTCTGTATTAAAGGGGCTGCCACCTATGTAGTAATTTGTGGGTGTTTTTTTTTTCCAAAATGGAATGACTATACATTTTGTGGCATTTAGCTTGAGGCCATGACTTTGACACCCTGTGTCAGTCTCCGTGAGGCCCTTTTGAAGGAGGTCTGTGTCAGCTGGACTGTCAATTATGGCTCCCAGTTTGCAGTCATTGGCAAACTTGGTCTGCCATAGTCCATCTGTGTTTGCCTGTACCTCTGAGAAGTATATGCCGAACAGTAGGGGTACCAGGACTGAGCTCTGTAGGACACCAGTTGTGACTAGTTAAGAGTTGGACCTGGAGGCCACTAGTCTTACCGTGTGGGTTCTGTCTGTAAGCCAGCTGGCAACCCATCCTGTGACGTATTGACAATAAATGGGACAGTCACTTTGTGTACATATGTACAGTACATTGTAATGTACTGTAGTTTGTGAATCAACATATACAAGTCTACATATGTATAACTGTTAAAAATTAATATTAAATATATATATACATGCATGTCAGTGATGTGTGCGCATATATATATATATATATATATATATATATATATATATATATATATGTGTATATATATATATATATATGTATATATATATATATATATATATATATATATATATATATACAGACACATCTATAACCATATATATATAAACATCTATGAACACACTTTGTGACACAGAAGTAATCCAAAGGAATTGAAGTGTACACAAAACACATGCAGCTCTGGTATTATAACAATTAATATTAACTTAATTCACCATAGAAGGGATGGTTGTTGTGTATGGGGAGTTTGGGGTGGGGGAGGAATGATGGGTAATGAAATTATGAATCAAGGAGAGCTTGGGTTGGATGTTCAATAAGTGAACTGGAGGTGTATACATGGAGTATGGAGACAATAAAAAAGGACACAAAACCAGAACCATGCTCATCCCTAATACACCCTGTCAGGTCACATTGCAACACATAATTCCGCAAACATATGAACATTAACATGTATCATACATATGTACACCAACTGAATGTCACATTTGTTTTCAGTAGTGAGGAATGCTTGTAGTAAAAGGTATATTCTAAAAACCCCAACATTTGTACATATCTCAGATGCCTTAGTGGTAAAGTCAGTGAATGTGGTGTTTATGGTCCCGGGTTCAAGGGCTGTTTATTTTTTGAGGACCAGAATAAGGGCTGTTTGATGCAAGTTGATTAAAGCACTTTTAAGCGGGTTTGCGCATGTTTGCGTGACAGTAAGTGGCACTTAAACATGGTTAAATGGATAAGCACTTCACAGGTGTAACCTTTGCTTACCGTCACGCAGAACATGGGCAAACTTGCTTACAACTGCTTAAACGTGTGTTAATCACCCTTTTCCTAACAGTGCCTGCTCTGAGAAGTAAAATAATAACCACTTCCAGGATTAGAACCCACAACCATGTACACCATCCTCAGAGTAAGCTACCTGAGATGGACCTATGTCAGTTGTGTGGACAAACTGCCATGTACCCAATGAAAGGTGTATGCTATATATATATATATATATATATATATATATATATATATATATATATATATATATATATACAGAGAGAGAGAGATATCATATACACAGATGTACATTCTGCCCCCCCAAAAAAATATGAACATAACATATGAAGAGTATATGCCAATACACTATTACAAATATGTCATATGGACATGAGCCAAATAGGGTTAGTCACCAACACAACTACAATGGCTGCAAATATCCATGATAGAAATACACAGTTATCTTTTATTTAGCAAAACTTTATTACATTCCAATGTATGGCCAAAAGGATTCAAGGACTAACATTACATGCATGCAATACAGAAAGCCTTTAACAGTGCCTTAAAGAATCAGCCTGCAATTATCATAGTATTAGTCCACTAAGGGATAGGTGTTCACATAGGGAAAGAACCCCACACACATATAGAATATGTATAAAATCAGTTTCTACACACATGCATCTGCTATGTACACCCACCAACATCTCCCCCACACCCAAACTAATTACAACAATACATACTGTCATACCATTACCAATTATTCACCCACTGTATGACATCTGCTGAAACCGTGACATACCTGGACAGATAGCAAACAAAATGATCCCCTGCACGTAGGGAACTGCACGGCTCTCCGTAAATAGCTACAAGAAACAAAAATGAGCCAGCAGCAAGTAGACTGAGTAAGAAAAAGAGTAGTTTAATAAAAACTACCCAAACAGCATAATGGCATCCAAAAACAAACCGGTTTCGGCAATGGTTAAAAACCTAGCCTTCTTCAGTGTACAGCAAGGAGCCAAATCAAAAATGCTGTATTTAAACAGATAAAGCCATGCTGATTGGTTACAAAATTTTAAACATTTGCTGATTGACAAACAGCATAAATAACAGAAGTTAGTATGAATGTGAATACATTCAAAAAAATTTTTACATTTATAAGGACTTGAATACATGCAACAATATTAAGATTAGCTGTTTCTATCAATATATATTTTTAGAATATACATAAATGTGTATTCCAAATATTAAAGCACCAATTGTACATAATCCAATATTGAACAAAAATATATCAAATATGCATATATGCAAAGTGCATTACAAATCAGAGGACATACTGTAATATTAAGATTAACTATATCTGTATATATAATTAATGAACATATGTATGTATTCTGAATATTAAAACACCAATTGTTCAACAAACATGTATCATGTGTTCAAATTTTTGTTTATAAACAATCATTTAGCCCAGGATTAAATAGTGCACCTAATTTCGTTATCCATTTCTTTTCTTTAAGATTGAGTTTATTATGCCAACCACTCTTAGTGGTTCTGTCACCAATAATTTTGTCAATAATGGTAAAGTGAAATTTTGCAGTACTATGCGTGAGAGTGTGTTTGTATAATGCGTTGGTCATCTTATGGCATCTAATATCACTGAGATGCTCAGAGATACGTAGTTTAACTGGTCTTGACGTCTGCCCGACATAAAATGAGTGGCAGGTACAACATGCCAAATAAATGGCCCAATCTGTGTTACAGTTAGCAAAAAATCTAATGTCAAAAACTGTATTAGTATTCCTACTGGTAAACTCCTTAGTTTTCAACATATGCTTACAATTGACACAGTGGCCACATGGAAAGGAACCAATAAGCTTATCCCCCAAAATGGTGGTTTGATACACCTGTGGTAGAGTGGACTCATAGTGATGTTTGTAGTGATTAAAGTGACCAGCCAAATTCTTGCCTTTACGAAAAGAAAAAAGGCATTTGTTAGGGATAATGTTTTTGATTCTGGCATCAGCCTCCAGTATGTTCCAGTTGTCCCTAATAGTCTTAATAAAATTATTGGTATTTCTGCCGAATGTTGTAGTGAGTCTAAGTTTATTGGACTTTATGTGTTTCTTTTTATATGTTAATAAATTAGGTCTATGTAGACCAGATGCATAATTCTGAGCCATGGTCACATATCCTGAACTGTAGCCCCGCTCAATGAATCTGTTATGCAAGTCCTGAGCATGATTGACAAAAGTGTTATTATCAGAACAGTTACGCCTAATCCTAATAAATTGTGATTTAGGGATGTTCTTTGCAATATGTTTTGGATGAAAGCTGGATGCGTGGAGAATCGTATTGTATTGGGGGAATTTCCTATGGGTTTCAGTTGTTAAGGTGTTATCATTGTTTCTAGTTACTAAAACATCCAAAAATGTAATGGATTCTCGGTCATAGGTAATTGTAAATTGTATTCCCCATATATTATCATTCAGGTATTCCATAAATTCCTGAAGGTATGGAACATCCGATCTCCACACCATCCAGCAATCATCCAAATATCTACGCCAGATATCAATTTCTGGCAAAAACAAATTATGAGTGTCGTCATAGATCATAATTTGTTCAATATATGCCATAAACAGATCAGCATATATGGGGGCAAAGGATGCCCCCATAGCTGTACCTCTGGTCTGTAGGTAACATTCCTGGTTGTAGAAAAAAACATTTTTAGTCAAAACATGCTCAGTCAAGTTCAACAAGAGAGTATTGAACCCAGGTTGGTATAATTTAGATTCATTGAGCCAAAATTCAATAGCATCAAGTCCACCCCAATGTGGAATGTTGGTATAGAGTGAACTTACGTCCAGGGTACAGAGTAACCAATCTGAATCCAACTGCATATCATTTATGATACTCAGAAATTGAGTAGTATCCTGTATTCGTGATCTTACATATGGTAACAACGGCTTTAAATGCATAGTTAGAAATTCAGAAAGAGGTTCAGTAATCGACCCCATACCTGACACAATGGGCCTTCCAGGTGGATGTGAAAAATCCTTATGTATTTTAGGTAGAAAATAAATATGTTGTCTAGTAGGATCAGTAATAGTTAAATGATAAAGTGTTTTCTTATCAATAATACCATTATCAACAGCAGAATTCAAAAAGTCATCAATATCCTTTTTGAAAACTAAGGTGGGGTCCAGTGGCATTTTTGTATAATATTTAGCATCATTAAGTTGTTTATGTGCTTCAATATCATAATCACACCAATCTAACACTACCACTGCCCCTCCTTTGTCTGCGTTGATAATTACCAAATCTTTATTACGTACAAGTTCCTCTAGACAAGATTTTTCACCATCAGTGATGTTATTGCACATAGGTCTCTCATAGTTATGCTTAAAATGTAACTCACTAAGTACACTTCGCAAAAAGAGATTAACAGCTGGATGCATAGGAGGGGTAAATTTAGAGGTATGATATTTGAAACCTTCCATTTGTGAATATTCAGTGTCACCTTGTTCCTGAAAAAACAATTTTAAATTGATAAGTCTACAAAATGAAAATAAATCATTAGTAAATGAGTCTTCTGGAACAAAAAAGCCAGGGATAAAGGATAGACCTTTATTTAGTAAAGATATCTGTTCATCTGTTAGTGTGGTACTAGATATATTACATACATTATTTACTTTTTGGTCAGTATCTCCAACAAATTTTGCAGACTGGTGACTTTTTCTGTGCCTCCTACCCCCCCTCCTCCTCCTCCCCCTGTGTTCCCTAAAGGGGATACATAGTTTTTACGTTTGGGGGTGGGGGAATCCATGATAGACTGTGTGTCAGTATCTGTGCCAGACGAGGTTTCTAAATCAGTGGACTCAATATTGTTGCTGTGCCCTTTTAATATGGAGCGTGGACGTTTCCTTTTGGATTTAGAAACTTGCTTATTAACATTATGTCCTTCTTGGAATCGGACATGCCTAACATTCTTAAATGGTTGTCCCTTATCATAATCTGAAAGATCACGAGAAAACTTTTTAAGTTTTCTTTCTTTCAAAATGGTATCAAAACCATTGCCGAAACCGGTTTGTTTTTGGATGCCATTATGCTGTTTGGGTAGTTTTTATTAAACTACTCTTTTTCTTACTCAGTCTACTTGCTGCTGGCTCATTTTTGTTTCTTATACCTGGACAGAGCCACACTAACATGGCCCTATGTGAAATAGTTGCTGTTATACAATGGAACAGCTGCTGATGTTACAGGGTTTGTTTGAACGAATCTTGTTTCAGAGGGTTGAAAAGTAATTACACCAGGAAGTGTTACCAATTGCTGATTATCAGCACAGTATGATACACATTAACACCAAACTAAAGATGTCTGGTGAGCAAACTGTAAACCCCCTAACATTATATGCATAGCCATACAGTCTTGAGCTGGTCAAACAACCTGGCCAGACTGAAATATACGCAGAAGTATTAGGTACAGACAAACCTTGCACAAGTAGCAATGTTCAGAAATATAACAGCAGTACTCACATGTAGACCAAACCTTCTAGACATTCCACACAATATATTTGAGTTTGTCTCCATACAGCTGTTGCAATAGATTTCAGACCACACATCCGTGCTGTCTTCCTCACAAGTAAGGCAAAGGGACAACACCCAATTGGAGTACTCAACTATACTCTACTGTTGCCATGGTATTGGCTATTGGAGTAGCTACAGAGCTGATGTGCATGTAATTAACTACTTTGGAACACCAATTGGTGATCAGGATAGCACATGGTACTGATCTCTAACTATAAAAGGATGGCTTGTCACACATTCAAACCACCTGTATATACCTGCAGAACATTACAAAATACCCCAAAAAGTAATAAAACAAAGACCGAAATAAATAAAATACCACTCAATAACACCTCCAAATACCAATAAGGTATGTATAAATTGTAGTATGTCTGTGTATGTAGTACCTGTTCTATAATAATTACAGTGTAATCAATGCATATAGTGGAAATAGCTATATTGTAGTAATGTATTGTTGAGCAGTAGTTATGCCTGTAGTATTCTGTTTGTACTGCTGTAGGTCACAAGGCAAACTCCTCATACACCACAAGAGATGATATATTTGGGCTTGGAATTCATTAATTCTTTTCCAGCCACTGTCTGTGTTAGGGTTGGTCTAACAATTATGTGCTATAACAGGGGATAGTATATGTTGATATATTGTAACAGTAGACATATGTATGGGTGTATTAGTGAGATGAACATGTCAAAGGTGGGCTTACTTTGCAAATATGATTTGCATTGTGGGATATTGTGCCAATAAATATGTAATGTACAGTATCCTAGGCAGATCTGTCTTATCTGTATTCCATTTTACAAAGCATTTGTGTTATGTTATGCAAACATTAGTTATGTCTGTTGGCAATTACAATACTCAGTAACAGGATACATATGAATTGTATTCATCTGACAGTTTAACAGCATGATAGCAAAGACAACTGGAAGAGCTAGATAACTATCCATGCACATAAGACATATAATATCCACCTCTCTAGTATGGTTTGCAAGCAATAACAGCTGTGCATGTTATGCAAATGTGTTGTGACCCTTGTTACAGGGCTAGGCCAAATGGCTATGTGCACATCTACATAGAGTGGATATTGAAAATAGAGACTCATTGGTTGAACTTTCATGTTTGTGTAGCCTAACCTCTCATTGCCAACCTAACAGCTGCTTCCAAATACTGTATGCAAGGCTGTTCACAGAACTGCTAATGAAACAAGTTGCATATCATATTTAACTCCAGTGTAACATCTGCAGTGGGAGTGTAAGATGTAGGAGACTGCTGTTCATGTGTAATAGCTTTTTCATAGGTGATGGCTTACACTATCTGATTATATCCTGATCATGTTGATAGTGGCAGCAGAGTCTATTGATACTTGACTCTGTTCGGGAGTGGGTGTCCATGCCCAACAGACCTCATGGTTCTGGTGTATATGTGTGTATATCCCCAGAAAAGGATACAGACCTGTTGACACTTGCATCATCTGTAATCAACTATCAGGATGTGATGTGCTCCTCAGATGAGGATTGCTGTTAAACTTAGCTACTATGTTTCTGTAATAGCCAGTGTTTTCACGTCCATAACTCAAATATGCACTTGTGAGCATCACTGTCTAAAACATCTTCATAAGCAATAAGTAAACTAAATACAGTACTTGGTACTTGTAGTACTGAAAGCTCATACAGGCATGTCCACTAGCCAGCTACTGGTGTTTACTAATGTCAGCTTTGTGTATGTGGCCATCCTGGGGGAATGTAATCTCTATGCCATGTACACTGCCAAACCCACCTAACACCACACCCCACACATTGTCTGGGATGCAGCTACAGAGGCAGGCTGAAAGGCACTCCAGTCTACAGCCATGACTGGACTGGACTGGACAGTCATGCGGTGTAGGTTAACACATGAATCTCATCACCACGCTCAACACATACCCTTACCAGAACACAGTAAGGAAAACCACACATACCACCAGAAAGCACACACATTCACAGAGGCTTCCAAGTATCTGGCTAAGCAAGGGACCTCCCAAGCTGGAATAGACAAACAACAAAATACACAAACTGTATGACATAGGTTGCAAAACTGCAACTCCTCAGAACATGTGGCCAGAAACATGCCCAACAGTACTCATTTGTGAATGCAAAGTCTAGCACTATGTCACACACTAAGCTATATGAGGGCAAACATACTGTCAGCTGCCTGTCTGCCACATACCCATACACTCAGACCACCTTTTGAACTGTACACATGACGCTGGCATATTCCATGTTGTTGTGCAGGACCTGGCATGCAGTAGCCTGGACTGCATGGAAACACACATGTAGGAACTGTCAGGTCTTGTAGCCCGTGCAGGTATGTCCCAAGGCCTGGGTAGCAGTCTGCAATTGCCCAGAATGATACCGCAGTACAGGGACAAAAGGATTGTATTCCCCAATTGTCTAATGTTCTGGTGTAATTCAAAGGGTATCCAGTATCTCTCTGCCTGGGATAACATGGTTGACAGACCATGATGCTTTGCCAGACAGGGCCTGCACCTGTCATCCCTGGGAATCTGGATACTGGCTAGGACTCATGCTTCCCATATAGTGCCTTCATCATGCAAGGTTCAAGTGACAATTCCACTGCTGTAAAGGGACAGCCAAGCAATAAACTGCGTGCCTAGCTACTCAATGATACATTTTGGAAACTCAATATGGACTCACTTACGTCAATCCTTAACATGCATAACATATCTGTGCAGTGACTGAGATATGGTTCAAGGCTCCAGAGAGCACCCCTGCATGACCATGTTAGAACACATACCTCACCTCTTGGCCATTATCTTTTATTGGAACACACAGGCCACAGGTGTGTCCATATAGGTCCATAGGTTCATAGGTAGGTACTAGGCTATCTGCCCAAGGGCATTTATAAGCCAAGCCAGAATGTGTCAGCTTTTGCCACTGCATTGATTAATTAACTGAGCCTCTGTCAAGAAGAGCCAATTAAGTAATCCCAGGGGTGTATTTTCTGTTACCCATCCACTTGTCAAGGTTTATCTTGAAGAGTGTTAGTGAGGGGCTCTGCCTAATGTAATTAGGAAATTTGTTCCAAAGCATGAAGAGTCTCTGTGACAGGAATCTATCCCTCCAGCATGTTCTATTTATTGTTGTGGTGAAGTTTAGCTCATTAGAGCGAGTGGCTCACAGTGACTTGGATTTCCTTAGGTGGAGCATGTCCATCAATTCTGAGTTGGGCATGACTTTATAAGTCAGGCAGAGATCACCTCTGAGTAAGCGATATGCCACTGAGTACAGCTGGAGTTTTTCCAGTCGGGCTGCTTAGGACATATGTTTGAGGCCAGTAATCCTCTTGGTGAGGTACTTTTGTGGTTTTTCCAGCTGTTGGAAGTGTCTTGTGAGGTAAATCCCAAATGGGGCATTGTACTCTATGATGGGTCTGATGAGTGACGAGTAGAGGGGCACTATAACCTCTTTATTTCTAGATTCAAACCCTTTAGTAATTAGATGGGCTACATAGAAGAATTTCCTAAATACTTTGGCAATATGATTGTCAAAGGAGGGAATACTATCTACCTGGATCCCCAGATCTCTTATTACCTCTTATGTATTAAGGGGGCTGCCACCTATGTGGTAATTCATGGGTGTTTTGTTTTTCCCAAATGGGATGACTATGCATTTTTTGGCATTTAGCTTGAGACCATGACTTTGACACCAGGTGTCCATCTCAGTAAGGCCCTTTGATTGATTCCTGAAGGATATGTACACCCCAAGGCTAGTTGCACTTGCATAACTTCAGATGCATTATGCTGAGCAACTACCTCTGTGCCAAAGTGGAATCCAAATTGCACCTTGCTACAGATCACCCACCATGCCTCAGAATTCCCAACTGTCATATTGTGCTATAATGGGGAATATTAGGTTTGAGACAGAAAACCATAATAATGGCTACTCTCAACTATCCCACTATTAACTGGGAAGACTCCTCATGTACCAACACCTGCGCTCAATGCATGTTGGATTTCATCACCACAATGACCTAGATCACCATAGTCACACTAACAGGGCTAACAGTATGCTACACATAGTCAGTCTCCAAAGCCAATGTTATGCTTCTTAAGACAGAAGTGGTGAATGTCATGGCACCCATGCAGATGGACAATGCATGTGCAAATGCTGAATCCTACGCAAATGCACTTTAAGCACTCACATTAGTGCAATGATTGTGCTATTGAAACAGAACCAAGATTCAACCAAACACAAACAGGAAGACAAACTGGTGGTACCCTGCCATAAACTGTACCACAGACGGTAGAAACTGTTGCAAGAGTGAACACACATGAGTGGAGGTGATCCCTGGTCAGCCTCAGTAATATTTAGATACACCATATAAGACCACACAAAGCAGCTGTGAAACTAACCAGCCACATATTATTAGGCCAACCACAGAGCATTCTATAGCTGTGTCATAAATCATAATGGCAACGACAACACCTGCCCTGCTTCACAGCACTATGGCATGAGAATTACTGCACCTACAGAAATAACACTTGTTCATCCAGATAGGGTCTGTGATCACTTAAACCCACTCTCACCCCCCCCCAACAGGTACATATATTTATATATTCATGTACACTACAGAGTCCCTGTAATAACAACTATGCAGGTACAAGCTGCACTCTCTAATGCCATACATACAGCTTACATGGGACCTGTCAACATCCCAGGGTGTGTTGTACACAAATGTCAGAACAATTTGCTCTCCACCTACACACCATGTTCAGTCATAGCTGCATGTCAGGCTGTGTACACACTGAATGGTGCACAGCAACAGTTATCACACCCCACAAAGGGGGAGACACCACTGATAATGGGAAATAGTGCACTACTACCCTGCTGAGTCTGGTCTGTACAGCCATGAACCTTGATCAACTTATTTGATGTAGTCAGTACAGATGTAGATGACAGTAAGTTTGATTCACACATCATATCTTGACCTTGCCAGGTCTTAGGACATCATCACCCATACTGGGTTCCAGCTACACTCAGTAAACTACGTGTATATTCCTATCTCACAAGATTGGTTGGCAACTGGACCACTGGCAGAGCCAACACTACAGAAGGTGTCTGACTAATGCACGCACAGCAAACCAGTGCCAAATACAGTAATACAGGGTTCAGTCCTGGTACCCCCCCTCTTTGTTATCTAAATCTATACCACACAGACTAACACAGAAGGCATCTGCCTATTAAAGTTTGCAAATAACTATGAACTAGGAACTATAGTTGACTCAATGAGTGCTGTGGGCAACATACAGAAGGGCCTTTGTGGGTCAGATGTGTGGTGTCTGATGTATGGCCACAATCTCACTGCAAAGTACTGCATTGTCATCCCCTATGTTAAAACCTCTGTACCCATGAACTACCACCTAGGCAGTGGTCAACATAATGGAAACTGTGTGTGTATGGGATCCAGCTGGACAGTAGTCTTTCCTTTGACAGTCACTTCACCACACCAGTCAGGTAGTCATAAGTGGTGCCCCTAATCATGACAGGATGCCATCCATGAATATAGAGATCATTGTTCACCCATACTCAACACTCAATTGACCCATAATAGATCACATATTTCCTTTAAGGGTTATTGGCCATGTTCAGATGGCCTACACCGGCCTTCTGAAACCCTAGCTCCACTATGTAGCATGATGCCTACCCTGAATAAAGCCATGTCCAACCTAGAGATGTTGGACATGCTACACTTACACATCCTGATTTCAAATAAACATATACTTCATGGACATCCACCTTTCTAGTACAAGGATCATAACATTCCTGACAGATCCCTGTCCCATACACTTTACATACTCCTGCCATACTATGCATCCCTGTCCAGCAAAGCTGCACATTGCCCCTCTTTGAGACATGGTGTGATGACCGCATGGCAAATGTATCAGTAAACCTGTGGATCAGTTCTGTGGCATTGCTTGAACTGGCCACTGAAAGTTACTTGTCTGTTGGCTACAGCTAGGTATCCTTTCAGCCTATGCTCATAAATGGCCCAGGGCTTATAGCCTAATAGTTCACTATGACCATACATACTATAGTTGATATCCAACCTTGCAAATACCATCAAGCTAGCCAATGCTCCATATGTTTCACATGTGCATCACAGGTAATACATGGCAAGATGCTATACTGTTGTACAGTCCCATGTAGATGTATATGGCAAAACTCATACATGTCAACTTGCTGTGAGCAAGTCTGCAGGGTCACAGGTCATGTCCCTTAAGGCTGTGTATGACTATATATGTGACATATACACAGCATTAAGATCTCTTGCATTAATGTCAACACATTCAGGCATGTGCTAATAGGTAAAGACACCAGTACAGGCAAACAGACATGTCCACATCAAGACAACATCCACATGGAGTATGAGCAATGTCATCACTTGACACACATATATGGTGATAACATAAAATCACCAGTAAGTGTCAAATGTGTGTGAGTTAAACATGCCAGTGGTGTTAATGTCATGCAGATTTGCAAAGCCATATTTGTAATTATAATAAATGTGATACACATGTATGCGCAGCTGTACTTGTGTACTTCTCTGTGAGTTACTGTGACCTGTCACTGTCATAATGTCTTCCAGGTATGCGCCATGCCAGGCTGCCACCGTACAGCCACATGGAGGATGAGGTCCTCATTCCATACCTCCTTGACATCCATGAGACACTTTTCAGACATGTGCCACAGGATGCACAGCACCAGGATGCCCAGTGGGAGGAGCTTCACAGGAGGGTAAATGATGTTGGTGGCCACAATCGCACCTATCAGCAACTGCGCCGACACTGCACTGACTTAATTAGATGGGCAAAACAGTGTGCAGATGCAATCGCCAGGGAACAAGCTGCAACAGGTGGGGGTCCACTCACCCCAGCCCCCACTCACACATACTGAGGAGCTCATGGCCAACCTGGAACTCTATCCACAAGCTTCAGCTGGTATTGTAGAGGTGGGTGTCTCACAACCACTGAGCCAGGGGTTGGCTGGTAAATCACTACTGCACATATAACACAACTATATTTAATATAGATACATGTCTT
Organism: Protopterus annectens; assembly: GCF_019279795.1. NCBI lineage: Eukaryota > Metazoa > Chordata > Ceratodontiformes > Protopteridae > Protopterus > Protopterus annectens. Next base: position 1,615,289,073 of record NC_056737.1, read on the forward strand.
ACTGTACAATATTTAACTTAACATCATATGCAATGCATGTATGCACACATGCCACATACTATAGTTTGCTACTCTATGTATGTACAGATGTGCATACTGCATAATATAGTCTATTGTACTGGATTATGTGCTAACATGCACATTGCACCCTGTAGCTATCACACAGGTGTGGATAATGATCTTACTGCTCCAACACTCCTATTTATGTACCTCTGGCATTTCCCAGCGGCAGCAGCCTGTTGCTGGTGAGTTTGTTATTACTTATCAGGCTTGATAATGCACAGATCATAGTAAATGCATACTATCTGCCATGTGGCCATTTAACACACGTACACATAATGTATGGTGATTCTGTTAATATATACAGCTCAGACCTGCAATACATCACAGTGGTTCTCCATGTGGAATATTTGAAGACTATATGAAACACCTACACTAAACCTTACAAACTGTCATTGGCATAAGTGTGGACAGCTGTAAATACAATGGTGGAGGTGTGGGTCACTGTAGGGACATGTACTACAGATCAGCATTACACATGTGGGGAATACAAGCAGTACTATACAGAGAGCATATGTGTGCACACACTCTATATGTTTTGGAGCTAGATTATGACAAACCGACAGGATTCACCCTTGTGGAGTATACCCTTGCTATAAATGTCACACAATGTCATCTGCTATCTGTAATGTCCATGACATTTTGTGGGCTGACTGCAACACTGGTTAACTATCCTGCAAAACATGATATCTCACATCCCAAACATACCACCCTTTGTCTGCATAAACCTATCCTCAGTGGAGCATATGGCATCTACGAGTGTATGTCATATGGGACAACACTGACATATGAAATAGATGCCTATCACAACCATTGGACAAAACATGTTTACACATGGCCATGGAGGATGACCAGAGACATGAAGCAACACAGACTGTAGAAGGGATGTACATGTGTGTACACCCTGTTGTACATTGGCTAGACACAATACAACTATGGCCGTTGTGTAATGGTTATATTGCAGATGTGACATACTAAACATCATACAGGGCTGTGCACACCTTGTGTAGGCATGACATCAAAGCACCACACAACATGTCTTGAACATTTTGAATGTGTCACGACATGAAAACTTTAACCTATACAGTATCCAAATACATACATGTGTTGCACAACATACACATACAACCACATCAGGCCACTGATACAGTACATTCACCTTGCTGGTATCAGACAACACTGTCATGGTTGCTCCTCATGTGTGTGAGGTACACAGATGGTATGTGGAACATGGAGTACTGCAAAGTTACCCATGTCTGGGCATAGTTGCCAGACATCAGCAATATGATTGCAGATGTGCAGGGGTGTCATCTGTATACCCTTCAGTGACCTGTGGCACACATTCTACATTAGGTTTTAGTGTGTATACACCTCAGTGACATGGGTCACATTCCACATTAGATATGTATTGTATCTGAACACAGTCATGGCTATGAATTGTGTCTGTAACTCACACTGTATAGCAATAATGAAGCTACATGATGCCCTGCAATGGCTATGCACATCAGCTCAATGTGCAGTATGTCACTGTATACCTGTAGGGTGGACTAACAACACTGCATCAGTTGAAGGTCCATGCTAATATAACACATCCCTGTATTGGGACACCAGTACCTCACTGTATATTTGAAAGGACACCATTGTGTTAAACATGTATGCATGCCATTCATCACTTCAGCAGAAGACATGTCATACCACATGTGATTGGCAAGGTCATATGCCACACATCAGGCTGGTGTACTGTTAACCTGTGCTAGTCTGTGGCACCATTGCAAAGTAGGGACAGCCATGTCAAACATGTGTGTACAGCCACATGCACATTGTCTGTAGACTCAGCTCAGGGGTAAGCAGAATAATATTGAACAGACATGCACTGTTTATGGGGAGATATGCAAGCTAGGGCTTTAGCTTACCTATGCCAACTGTGCTAATATATGCACAATATATGCACAGGGGAGGTGTTTCTGTTACAGGTGTCAAGAGGTTTGCCTTCAGTGTCACCCTTACTGCATTCTACTTTGTGTGTCTTCCCCTTCAATTAACAACACCAGAGCTTAGCAGTTACACAGGTTATTGTAGGAATGGTTGTAACACACCTGTGAGCTGTCTTCAGTAATCATTCATCTGCAAAGTAGCCCCACCACTTAGTAGTTATGCCCAAACATCTATCCATAACTAAAGTACAGCTTACTGTACTTTGAGCATATCACCATATACACTTGGCAATGCTGAGGCTGCATTGCAACTGATGATGTACTAAGACAACAGTCACCTTCAAACATCAGACACTCCACACACACATGGAATCTAAGCACACACATCAATACATCTACACATATGCAGTCTCCATCAGTAAGAGGACTATCAGGTCAAGAGGATGCATTCCACACCTTCCCCACACCATGTGTGAAACCTAGCTGAGCATTACACCATAATGGATGTTCTATTCATGTACTGGTAGGACAGACAACCACCTTCACTGAGTAGCTAAGTGGACATTTATGCCAACAGCACATATCAGCAAGTGACACACACAGCAATATTCCATGTCATGATGCCACAAACTGTTAGTTGACAGCTCCACTGTGAAGCCAGGGCACTGTAATGGTCAATAGTGAGCACATCATATTTGTCACACACACCTCATATTTGCCACACACACCTCATGATTACTGAAAGAGTGCCAGCAATGTGCTCTGTTTAAGCTAGGCATTACACTTGTTCAAGCATGTGTGAGATCTGTGGCTTATAAACATCTCACCCCAGCCCATTGTGGCTATTGTGGTAATAGGGTTAATGTCCAGACAGCACACATCATGCATGGCTTGCAATTGTTGACATGGGGTATATGTAGGAGCTGTGGGTCACACATGGCTATACATGTCATGGACATATCACCTGTAACTACTCAGGAACATACAGAGCATAGCTGTATTTCCCTGAGTCTGTCAATACAGGTCATGTGTGTAAGGCCTATGGTCCTGTTATTTGGGTATGTTTGTAGGCATTGCATTTGGTGGACATGTCTAATGACATACATGCCATATGGATTGTTGTATGATATGATAGGTGTCATGGGTGACCAGTAGAGAGGGATTATTACCTCTATCAACATAGATATCAAACCCTATGTACTGTTAACATTCAGCAGCCATGGACCTATCTTCCATGTGCATGTGTGTAATGAATGTAGCCACCTGTATGTACAAAGGACAACAACAGCTATGGTATTTTCATGTATGGTGTATGAGTGTGGGATGTGCATATCCAGGGCAGGTACGTCTAGGTCATATCCGACCATGAGGGTGTTGTTTACTGGTGTATAGCAACAGTCAACTGTGTTACTGCTGACAACATTCAAGGGACCCTGGTATGTGTTCAACTGACCTGGTTAAAAACAATGGTATTATTGAATTGCATAACACATTATGCAACTGTGTCAGTACATGGGTACTTTGCACAGTTGATGTAGGGCTAGGTACAGTCCACCAGTTGAAGGTTATTTGGTGTTGTACCATAATATTTCATACCACATTTATGGATGTGTGTTGGTAGTCTGATGACAGGGTGGGGGATGTATATGAGGATACAATCTAGAATGCAGCTTATGCCACTGTCACCTGTACCTAACTCATCTGTGATGAATTATGTTGGAGTAGTGGTCTTTACTTGTGAGTAGCCTTTATGAATATGGGGACACCACCATCTGAAGTGGTCCATACAAGTGTTATGGCCCACATGTTTGGATCTGAGTTATATGGTAGTAGTGCTATTGTGCACTACAGAGCCTTCAGCCAGGTGATCCTCACTGCACAGATGTCAGTATTCCCCATTGTAGGCTCTACATTGAGCAAGTGGATTATGAAAGCCACACATCTAGCACTGGTTAGCATAAGCATCCAATGCAATTGTCTTGTAGGTGTCAGGGTGTTACTTCTGTGTTTACGACATTTGCCTTGGAATGGCACTATATGGGTAAATGCAACCTAGATATTATTCACACTCCCTTGAATGATGGATGCATGTGATATGTGACAAAGGCTTGTCTTCTTCAGTCATGTCATCCCAGAATGACAGACACTAGACAACCTCATAATTACAGCAGGACACTGGCTCATTGTTTTGGTCAAGCAGTTGCCACTCGTACCATGACATCATTGCGAGTGGCAGTATTGTGCTTGGTATCAAATGCTACATCTAAAGTGACGGACAGCAGCAGATGTTGTGTAGATGACCAATGTGAGATAAACTTAGTGGAACAGTCCTGCTAATAATGACAACTACTAACACAGGCAGGCTAGGTCATCTTGACACCTGCACCTCATTACCATTAGACAATGGGGCTCACATATTATGCTTGCTTGCACATGCCACTGTTCCAAGTATAATGCCACTGTCCACAACCTGATATCAATGTATGCCTTTCAGGGCAGCTATGTGTGTGACATATGCTGTACTTTGCATCCACCTGTGTGTCCCAGTTAACCAATTGTCTGCCACTTCCACACATGCATGATTGTGGATGCCTCACATATATATGGCAGTACTTCATGTACATGTATGCATGTGTATCACACAGCACAGACACAGATATATCATTTATGGGCCACATACAGGTATCTGTTAGTAAACCTGTATGATGTGCTTATATACTGACAGTTAAGATGTACATAGCTGTAAACCTGTGTGTTTACAATAGGATTCCATTACAAAGTTTTCTATATGTATGTGTATGAGCATGCCCACTGTAACCTTCTGCAGTTAGAATCAGAGTGCATCCCAAACAGCTCTGTGCTACTAAGTGTATGAGCGTGCCCACTGTCAACTTGTGTAATTGGAGTCAGTGCATCCAAACAAGCCCTTTGTTTCCAAGTGTATGAGCATGCCCAGTATAACCTTGTGTAGTTGGAGTCAGAGTGCATCCCAAACGGCCCTGTGCTACTAAGTGTATGAGCATGCCCACTTTCACCTTGTGTAATTGAAGTCAATGCATCCAAACAAGTCCTGTGATTCTAAGTGTATGAGCATGCCCACTTTAACCCTGTATAGTGAAAGTAGTAGTCCATTCCACAGATGGACATACTCCAGTACAGGGCTTGTTGTGCTACAAATACACCTCTCAGGCCTACCTATGTCTTACCTGCAGATGATGTGTCTTGTTTGTGCATACAGGTTGTAATGGACTCCTACTTTAAACACACAGGTTTACAGCTATGTACATCAATCTTAGAAGGGCATTCTGACTGCCTGGGAATGTGTAATCTCTGTGGTATGTCTTGTAACTGCATAGTACTGTAATAGTGATCTATAGATAGGCAGTAGTTCTGATCCCACCACTGGTGTGTGTGTTTGTGTCTGCATCCTGTCATGAGAGTGGGTTTTACTGCTTTCCAAAGAGAAACCACCTTTTGCACTGGCCTTTATCCTTGTCATCTGTTAAACCACCGTTTTCCTCCTTCCCCACTCCAAGTAATCGTTCCTGTGATGTCACCCAGCTCAGACGCAGAATCAGATTAACAGTAATTGTATGGGTTCTGTGGCACATCCCCCAACTGCTTACAACTCTACTAGTAGCCTTTACATAGGCAAGACTTGTAAGCACAATACTGGCAAGTGTTTGTATGTTTGTGTGTGTGTGTGTGTGTGTGTGTGTGTGTGTGTGTGTGTGTGTGTGTGTGTGTGTCTACCCTGTAGCCAGGCATGCACATGTGTTATGTCTTTTAACATGCTGCACACCAAGGTAGCCATCTGTGGTGAGTGGAGTCTACAAAATATTACATAGGTAGGAATAGAAAAGAATAAACAGTCAAGAATGACTACTGTTGAGTATGTTATTTTTCTGGGCCACTGTTGAGCAGTGACACAAAAGTGATCCCCGGGGTGTATTTCCTTACCCATCACCCCCCCCCCAAACTCCACAATCCCCAGGGTGTATTTCCTTACCCATCATTCCCCACCCCAAACTCCACATACACAACAACCATCCCTTCTCTGGTGAACTAATTAAAATTTAAATGTTATAATACAAGAGTTGCCTATGTTTTGTGTACATTTTAATTCCTTTGGAATCCTTCTGTGTCACAAAGGGTATTCAGAGATGTTTATATATATATGGCTATAAATGTGTCTGTGTATATACATATATATATATATATATATATATATATATATATATATATATATATATGTGTGTGTGTGTGTGTGTGTGCGTGTGTGTACACATCACAGAAATGCATATATATATATATATATATATATATATATATATTTAGTATGTATTTATAACAGTTGCACATAATGTAGACTTGTCTATGTTGTTTCACAAAGTACAGTACATTAAACGGTACTGTTCATATGTACACAAAGTGGCTGTCTCATGAGTTTTCAGTACTGTGGAATACCTGTAGTAATAGGTGTATTCTAAAAACCATGAAACATATATGTAATGCAGCTGTCTTAGTGGTAAGTCCAGTGACTATGGTGGGCATGGTCCAGGGTTCGAGACCTGCAAGGGTTGTTAATAACTTTGCTTAGGCCAGAATAAGGTGGATATAAATGTGTTTTTGCAACAGTAAGCAGTGGGTAAACATGATTAAAAGAAATGTAAAACTCACAGTATACTTGAAATGCCCTTATTTGGTAATTCTGCTGATGTCATTCATTCTGAAATACACCTTTGGGGAAGAAGTACTTCAGTAATGTCTGCAGCATGTACTGTAACTGTGTACTGCTGTAATGTAATAAACTAGTTAGGTGGGAGCTCGAATACCAGAGATGACAGGTGTGTATGTGCATGTGTGTGTGTGTGTGTGTGTGCGTGTGTGACTTTTATCCTCTGTAGAGGTGGTTGTAAGTGTGTGATACCTGTGGGCAATGTGGAGGGGGTTTTGCATATTTTGTATGTTGGCCGTACTCTATATCAGAATGTCAACCATACAGGGATAACATATGTACATTAGCTTTGAGGCTGGGGTGCAAAGCCATACCCATACATGTGACATCAAGGCCAGCCAGTTACAGTTAGCAACCCCGCTATTACCCAGAGCACACACTCAACCCTTGAGTCAAACGCACACACATGCCTAGGCAACAGCCAATATGTGGGTAGTACACTGCATATTGACCACTGATAGTAACTATGCAGTGATAGCAGTGGGCTACAGAGGGCATGTCACCCTGGCCATCTGTCCAATATGTACACACAGGCACACAATGCACCTCCGCCATGTTCCCCAATGGACACCTGCACCACCTATGGTGCCTTCACATGTGACTCACAACAGACATACCATGCCTGACGACATGCTTACAACTGCTTTACAGTGCCTTAATCACTCTGTATCCATTGGCCCTTGCTCTGCTTAGCAACAAAATAAACAACCTCTGCTAGGCTTGAACCCAGGACCATGAACACCATAACCAAAGTGATTTACCTCTAAGCCACCTCAGAAATACATAAGCCTGCTGTATTCACAAACATATCATCTGGCCCAGTCATTCAACAGTACAGAGAATGTATTCCAACATGTAGATGTATGTGTGTGTGAAAATATATTAATGTCTACACAGATACAAATATATATATATATATATATATATATATATATATATATAGATAGATATATTTATAAATATATATAGATATATATATATATATATCCACATATGTGTAAGCAGCTATTTATATCTATATAGGTATATATGGACATACATCTGTAGATAAGGTGGGAACATAGCAGAAACATATATGTCCACATGTACCATGAATGGGGTTGACAGGCACAAACAACATACGTCATGCACGAATAGGTATTCCCCCCACAGCCAAACATGTCTGCCCTGCAATACACTACCAACTGTTGCAGATCCCATAATCAGGACCTTACGCAACAAGGCCACAAGATGATTACAGAACCCCATCCCACCTGTATGATGTCAGGCTGGTATCAGTAAGATATCATGCAGTACAGTCAGGCTCATAATGACTCCCATTTTGCCGTCATCTGTTACCTTTGTTAGCCAGAGTCCTGTACTGTTAGCCTGTATTACAGAGATGTAGATTTCAAACAACAGTGGTCCCAGGACTGAACCCTGAGGTACTCCACCTGTCACTTGTCTGGGGATGGATCTGGAGATGGTTACACCTTCAGTTTGTGTTCTGTCAGTGAGCCATGTAGCAAACCATCAAGTGGCATAGGGATGTATGGCTGGATTAGTATGTTAATCTATGTTTCCAGATTGGTGTATGGTATTGAAGGGCTTGGCGAGGTCCACATAGGCATTGCGCACTGCCTTACCCTCTTCAACAGCTATGCAGACTGAGTCAAAGCAGACAATCAGTTTCAGGAGGCAAGAGTGGCCCTCCATGAGCCCAAACTGTGTGGGGTCCAGTGTTTGAGGGTCGCCAATGTCTGTGTTCCAAACCTCCCTGATAATGCTTTCCATGGCTATGCAGATCAGGCTCATCAGACTAATGTGACAGTAGTTCCAAGGATCCAAGGTGGATCCCCGCTTGTTGAGTGGGATAACTGCAGCTTTGCACCACTCAGTGGGCACCAGGCCTGATGCAAGGTAATGATTACACATGACAGTCTGATCCCATGGATGATGTATTCTTAGCTGTGGATAGTGCAGTTTCTGCCTGTGTGGCCGTGATTACTGGCCAATGGAACTCTGTTCATATTGCCATGGGCCCTTTTGGTGGTGAGAGGGGGTGACTGTGGCACTAAACCAATCCACCAGGATACTGGCACAATCCATTGGAGCAGTCTGTGTAATGCCATTCTGTCATAACTCAGAACACTTTTCAGCATTGCCAGTTAGATTCTGGACATAACTATAGAATGTTGTGTGGTTGTCTATGGAATCTGTGGTGATTTTAGTTACATAACCAGCTTTGGAGGATTCCATGAGGGATCTCAGCATCTTACTGTGGCTGGTAAGGGAGTTGTTTGCATCCTTGGAGTATCCTTTTTGCTTCAACAGTGTCTACCTTCTGTTGTATACTCTGTTAATGGCTGCAGACCACCAGACTGGCTTGCTAATTTGGGAAGTGAGCATTGTGGTTCCATGTGGGATGCCAGGAATCATGCACAAGTGGATGTGCTCATACAGTACCTTAGTGCAGGATTTATCAGTAGAACTTTCAGCTCTTGTCTCCATGGGTGTCACAAACATTGTCACTAATGCCTTGAGTAGCATGAAGAAGTTGACTTTGGAGAGGTCTTTTATGGACAACTGTATATACATTCCTTTCACATGTTCACTTTGATTAGCCTATGCTGGGATTACTGTGGAGAAACCTCAGGCTCATGTACTGTTGTGATGGCTTAGTGGTTAGTTACTGTGACTATAATGTACAGGGTCCTGGGTTCATGACCTGCAAAGGTATGTTATTTTGGTCCGGCCAGGACAGCGGTTAATGCATACAGACTAATTGTGGAAATTTTGGTTAGTCACACTCAATACAATTCAAATGCCCTACATTGGCAATCCTACTGATGTCAATCACTGGGGAGTAACCTTTGGGGAAATCAGTACTCCAGCAATCTCTGTGGTGTGTGCTATAACAGTGTAATGCTGTAGTGCGATATAGAACTCTGGTAGGGGTTCTAGTCTCACACATGGGAGTTGTGGATGCTTTTGTGTCTGTTCCTATGCCTGTGTAGAGAGCACTGCATGTTTGGCTAGTCACACTCACTACAATTCATTGGCCCTACTTTGGCAATCCTGCTGATGTCACCCACCTAGAAATACACCTCTGGGGATGCTGGAATCCAGTAATCTCTGTAGAGAGTCCTGTAACTGCATACTGCTATAATGTGGTAAAATAGGTAGGCGTTCTAATCACAGACCTGGCATCTATGTGTGTGTTTGTCTGTCTGTCTCTGCCTGAGTAGAGAATAATGCTTTTTAGAGTAGTCACACTCCGTACAATTCACATACCCAACTTTGCCAAAGCATTCAAAATTAGGCTGCTGATGTCACCCACCTGGAAATATACGTCTGTGAACCTTGTAGCCCAGTAATCTCTGTAGCACATGCTATAACTGTGTAATGCTATAGTGTGATGAGCTAGTTAGGTAGGAGTTCTATTCTGAGACATGGCAAGTGTGTGTGTGGTTCTCAGTCATATCCTGCGTGGAGGTGCCTGTGAGTGTCTAACAACTAGACTTGTTGAGGAGTGGGTTTTGTACTTTTACTATATGGTGGCCATATTATATGTCACAATGTCCACCTGACGAGGATTACAGATTTCAATCAGCCAAGAGACTGGGTTGGCAAGCCATAACCCTACATTTGATAAAAGGCCTGGTGAACAAAGTAAGCAACCCTAATATTACTCGGAATACAGTCTGAACCCATGTCTCATACAGAAACACACTTGACTAGAAGACTGCCACTACATTCCAAGTACCCTGCATATTGTTGACAGATAGTAAGCATGGTGTGATTGCAGTGGGCTGCAGAGAGCATGGTGCCCTGTCCACCAGTACAATAGGGACATAATTGCAGACAATGCACCTTCACTATGTTCCCCACTGGACACCTGCAACATATGTGGTGCCATCAAATTTGATCCTCAAAGGATATACAATGCCTTACTCACATGCCCTGTATGGACAGATGCCACTGACACCAGGGAATACCTGTATCATGCTATCAATGCAGGTGGCACCAGGCACCAGCACATTTGTAGGAGAAATGGGCAGGTATGGACCTCCCCTACATCCTTCCTGCACATCCCTAGCTATCTTCCCTACTGTCTTTCCCTCTTTGTGCCCCTTTTCAACACCTTCCTGCAATAAGCATGTCTACACCTGTTCATGCGGGGGTAAGCAGGAGTAAGCACTTTTAAGCAGCAGTAGGTGGGTTTCAGCCTGTTTGTGCGGGGGTAAGCACTGCCTACGCAGGTTAAGTAATCTAAAAGCTAACTGAGTGTGAGAAACTGTAACCAGCTGCTAGCACTGCTTCCCAACATGCAAACACGCTAACTAGTATTTACATATGCTTACTACTACTTATTTATGCTTATACCTGCTTACTAGTGCCTTATTCATTATGACACTGACACTTCGCTCCAGTTCACATTTAAATGTTATTATGCAGGTTATACAGCAAACAGATGTCAAAATATGGTCATATACAGAGTTCCAATGGAAAGTGGTATGTGCTGCAGTGGGATTTGAACCGGGAATGTCAGTTCATGAGGCAGATGCTCTAATCACTACACTATTGCTGTGCTGCATCATTTGCATATATACCCATATACCCATGGATCTTAGTTCCCCAAACACCCACCCCAACACTTCACTGACACAGCAGTCATCCATTCTCCAGTTGGAAACACAGTGTATCCACACCACTACACATTGGCCACGCCCTACTCCTCTGGACCCAACCCATGGGTTGACTCAATCCAAGTATCCTCAGACATCCCAACCTTTTAGTCCACGAACATTGGTGAAATGAGTGACCAATAGGACACTATTCCCAAATTTTGGGACACACGTCTTTATTTCAAAATTAGACTCTATACTTCATTACTTCATTACTCCAGTTAACAAGACACTGAAATAAATTAATAACTAAGACTATATGATAACACACACATTACACATGAAAACTAATAACGTACGAGTTTGGCAAAATTATATTACAAATAAGACCGGTTTAGTGATTGGCATTGATGTAGCCAGCAAATCACAGGAATGATTCAAATATTTCTTAATGAGAAAGTCCTCACATTTTATTTTTTTTGAGAATAGCACTAACTTCAAATAAAATGCACACTTCTGAATTTTTGCAGATTTGTCCCTTCCCTCTATCTTCTCGTAACTCTAATACTATAGTACTGCAAGATACAATGGAAACAAAACAACTTATTTTGCCTTGGAATTTTATATCCCAGGAAAATCATGCAAAATGTCGCAAATAAACAAATATATATATATATATATATATATATATATATATATATATATAAATAACAAGCATTTCATGACAGTCTAAGTAAAGCCTGCACTGTTACAAAGGCCATGCATTTTGCATGATATTGAGTAGGGATATATAAGCCACAGTGCAGAGAAGAGGGTCACCATCTTTTCTGTAATGAACTATAAATAAATGTTTATTTATTTAACATCTGTTAACCAAGTATGCAGACTGTTCCAATGAGTCAGGACTCCATTCAGTCATGACTTGAGCCTTAGAGGCCAAACAACACAACTAAACATTCATGAGAATCATACCTCTCAACCTTTTAATGTAAGAAGTCTGGCCAAAGCCAAATATAATTGGGGGGAGCAAAGACTGGAACATACTGGGATCAATTCAATAGCTCTGCTTGACAGAGGCTCAGTAAATTGATCAATGGGGTGGCGTAAACCGACACACCTTGGCTAGGCTTATAAATGCCCTTGGGCAGATAGCCTAGTACCTACCTATGAACCTATGAACCTATTACATTTATGGTTATGCACAGCCTATTATTCTATCTACTGTTGAAGTTTGTAGGGGCACTTTCATGTTATTTATGTCTGCAAAAGGAATGAATGTGGTACAGGGAGTGTACTTCTACATATAGATGTATGTATGTGTGTATGCATATATATTTATAAAGAACTCGCTGACCTCTACGAGGCAGTCCAATTAAAACCAGGTCAGCCAACCTGACACGCCTGCATCCATAATTTCATACCCATGGTTCCTCCACCCCACCCGAGTTCCACATACACACAAACCATCCATTCCCCAGTTGCTATCCCAGCCATAACACACCTCCACACATTACCCTCTCCCAGCGTTAGGGACCCTACACATATGTTGTCTCAACCCATGTATCATCAGGCTCTCCCAACCTTTTAGTCCTTGAACATACCTGCCCTGGCTTGTGTAATGGTCAGAAGTCCAAACAACCTTTAATTTTTGGGTAGTCCCACCAGGGACTACCCTGTAATTGTTTGTAAGGTAGACTTAGCAGATCGACAATGTTACTCCCACTGGTAGTATCCTGCCTGTGGTTTGTGCAGCAGTGATTTGCTCATCCCTACCCAGCTTGATATGACATAAGATGACAGCACTAAATAACACAGGAATTGCTGTTGTTTTCCTTCTCATTCTTTCTGTATGCTTTACTGTCACAACGTTCATTCTTCATATATATATATATATATATATATATATATATATATATATATATATATTATATCTGTACATACACACGCACATACATTTACATAATTATATACATTTCCTATGCTGTTGCATGACTTTGCTGGATGATATGTTTGTGATAACATCAGATTTATTTATATCTGCCATGGCTTAGTAGCACATCACATTGGCTGCGATGTGCAGGGTCCAGGGTTTGAGCTTTGCATAGGCCATTTATTTTGTTGCTGGGCAGAACATGGACCATTGGATACAGAGTGATTAAAGCACTTTTAAGCAGTTGTGAGCAGGTGTGTGCGGGTTTGCGTGACGGTAAGCAGTGCTAACTTCCGATTACAGTTTCTTAAATTCAGTTAGCTTCTACTATGCTTAATGTGTGTAGGCACTGCTTACACCTGCGCAAATGCAGTTAAACATGCTTACTAGTACTTATATATGTTTACTACTGCTTATTTGTGCTTAAACCTGCTTACTAGTGCCTTATTCATTATGACAGTAACACTTTAATTAAATTCAATTAATTAACATTTAATGCAGTACTCCAGTTCACATTTACATGTAATTATGTAGGTTATACAGCAAAAAGATGTAAAAATATGTTCATATACGCATTCCACATGGAAGATGATATGTGCTGCAGTGGGACTCGAACTGGGAATGCCTGTTCATTAGGCGAATGCTCTAACCACTACAATATTGCTGTGTTGCTTCATTTGCATATATATTCCTTGTTATCCTCTTCAGCCTTTTCAGCTGCTTTAACCGTAGCTAAGCGATGGGCAAACCCGTGCACCTATTGTTAGCTGTACTCAGGGTTTTAAAACAAAATAAGTGGTTTCTTCATTTTATTTCTGTGTACTGTTGTACATATGGGGACTGTTGGTGGGGATATACGGACACCTATGAGTGGTCTCGCTCATTTATTCAGACTTCCTGCTGTTGTACATTGTATGGGCGACACGCCCCCTGCACTTGTTCACGCTTCACGTGCATTTAATGCAGTACTCCAGTTCACATTTATATGTTATTATGTAGGTTATACAGCAAAAAGATGTACAAAATATGTTCGTATGCACATTCCACATGGAAAATGATATGTGCTGCAGTGGGACTTGAACCATTAATGTTTGCTCACTAGGCAGATGCTCTAACCACTACAGTATTGATGTTAACGTTGATTCTGCATGTTTTTTTCTATTTGGATGATTTTGACGTGTAAGCTACACTAAGCAAAGGGCAGCGATGCGCAAACACTCTGCACTTCGCTTACACTTTAAATATCAAAGAAACAAAAATGTAAAATAGGGACATGGGGAATTTAAATGTAATAGTTCTAGGGACAGGGGCTCAACATTCAACTACATGCTTGTGTGTTTACTCCCTTGATTTTATTTCAGTGTTCTTGGACACTCTTGTATGCTTTGCATGCATTTCAGTATCCACGGACACTGAAATAATTGCTTACTATTAGAGGCAGGCTCTAATAGTAAGCATTGTAGGTTGTGCAACTGTGGGGGCATGTTTAAGCCTCCGTGCCATGCTTAAACATGCCCCCTGCACTCGCACACATTTCCTGTGCACATAGAGGGTGCAGCAGTGTGCCCTCATAAATATTCATATGGTGCTGCCGCACCATCTCTAAGGAGGATGCTCAGTGCAAGGCTAAAACCGTCCTTGCGCTGAGCTTCATGAATCCTGGGAACAGTCATTTTCTCAGCTTTTAACAAAGTCAAATGTGCATCTTTAGTTTCCTGAACCCTTTGTTTTCTAGTGAAACATAGATAAAAGGTTTTAGTTGGCTCACAGTTTACATGAATTTCTCTTTAATAATTTCTAATGTCTCCTTTTCTCCTTGTTGGGGTTAAAATGTTAAATACCTTTATAACTTTCTCACCTGCAATATGCAGACATTTTGCACACTAACTTCTCTGGTTTCTCAGCAGTTCTTCATGATGCAATATATAGCTCACATTTCTGAATCTAAAGCTTCCAGTTTTCAGACAGTGTGTCATGCAGATTCAGAAATATTAATAGTTACTGTGGATATGATTTCTAGCAGTGCAAAAAAAGTGAAAGAGCTTGGTGACTCAGTCTTTTTCTGTCAAAATGTGATACAAAATATGAAAACGTTAAGGCCTGAAACTTAATGCTGAAGTCAAAAAGTTAAAACTGGTACTTATACTGAAATACAAAACCCTACAGACTTGTATGGTTACTATATTAAAATTAAACCAAATTAAATACTTCACAAACTTCTTGTCAGGGTTTACATCACCAGTCATAATATGGCATACTGGCAGTGGTCCTATTCCTTTCCCCAGCATTTCTTGGGGATTACAGAGTGGATACTTAGAAGGAAGGCAGCTCTTATTATCACTAACATCACTTTTTCTTCTAACACCATGTAATATATACATGTCTTGGTAAAGTATAATCAAAAATGGAGTACAAAAGGGAGACAGAAGCACAAGGCACCTTCATACCAACAACCTGAGCACTGGCAGTTATATGACATACAGCCAAATAAAGGAGACACTGACACTTAAGTAATACAAATAATTTCCTAAAAAAACAGATACAGAATAGAACAAAGAAACATACAAGAGCAACTCAAAGCATGGCTTGAGACACAGCAGTAAAATGCAATTGTCCAGTTCATAGCCTTCCTAATATCAAGCATGGATACATAAAAGAAAAATTATACAAATTATTAATAAAGCTCAACATCTAATACCTGTTCCTAAAGTAATGCAATAAATGTTTCAGTCACACAAGATTTTTTTTTCATTCAACAAGCAATACCTCTATCTTTCACTTCAAACTCTTATTTGCTGAATAATTTCATAAACTGTTTAAACCAAGTTTTAAGTAGTAAAATTTAAAAAAATGAAAATTAAGCAGGCATCTTCCATTTCATATATGCCAACATAAATCCACAAATATTGCCCTATAGATGCTATATCTAATACCCCTGTTTATATTACACACCTAATATACCACATGCTCAGTGCAGCGTGTTTCACCCAGTTAATTTTCAGTCCTATCGATAACAGGAGTCCAACAATCTTTAAAAAGAACATTCAAAAAGCAGCTCAGGAATACTTACTTTTTGATATGAATACTCATTCCTACAGCAATATTTTTCAGTCAGGCTGCTAGTGTTTAGATGAGTGTTTAGTGGAATCTTTTCCTGACAAAGTGCTTCTTTCATTACACACATAAACTGGAAGACATACATTATTTATCACTTCTTTCATAGTTATTCTTAGTTTCATAAATTTCTCAAACCATGGCATTAAGAAAACCCTCTGGCATCACTCTTTTATAAAGCTTTTCTTTCTGCCATCCTCTCTTACTTCTTCCAGTGTCACCTTCTGCACTCTAACCTTCACCCACAATTTCCTCATCCACTCTTCATTATCTTCATGCAGTCTTTTAAACACACTAGTTTTCCACTCATTCTATCTTCTGTAAATCCTAGGAGTCTCATTACCATTTTACAACACATTTACCAACTTGCTGATTTACTAAGAACAATAGAAAATAAATACATTTGTGGGATCACTGTGCTCAACTCACTTCACTAACTGAAGTATACATTACAGCCCATGACACTGGATTTAATTTATATCCTATTAATATTATGAAAAATCTGAATTATTTTTCCTTCCCAATGTATTGGATAATAAATAAATAAACAAACAAATACATAAATAATGGGAACAAAAAATGTTTTAACTAAAAACTTTCTCCCTTCTCCCCATATGATGTGTAGCCCACTAAAGAATCATACATTTAGCAAACTCTAATTTAATTTTCAAGTTTTAACAAAAATCTTCATAATTAAAATCAGTTCTCAAAGTTGTCTTACAATTATAAACTTAATCCATTCTATCACACTTTTTCCATGCTAACCTATACATAGAAACCTTTACACTTGCCTTTATTTATCTTAGTAATTCTCTTTCCCGTTCACCACACACTGTCAACATTCTTACCATATCATAATGATTATACCTTTCAGCCAATAAACACAGATCATCCACATAACTTTTGTTACTTTTATTCCTGCGACATGCATAGTCCTCATATTCATATTCTCTGCTAATGCCCTATAACATCTACACATGGATGCTGTCTAAAAAGCGGACTTAAAGAACATCTCTGACATAAAACCTCGCCATTTTTTCATGTATTAACATTTTTGTCATCATCTTACTACACTGATTTGTTAACCAACCTGTAAGCCTTTTACACATCTATAATTCATCTAAATGTCTCCATAATTTCCTGTGCTCAGTGTTATCAGAAACATTCACATTATCTAATAGAAGAGCATCCATACTTACATGCGTCTTCCATTCATGGTCAAAATATCCCATAATATTAACACAGAATTAAACATATGTCTCTTGACTTGAGCTGTAGCTAGGGCAGGATGAAGGCTGAAAAGTGTTAAGGGGCAGATGCTGATAGTATTGTAATACATTGCCAACATTCAGAAATGAATGCTGATACTGTATTTGCAGTCACAACTGAAGTGTTTCATGTGTGATAGCTTAATGGTGTCAAGTCAGGTCTTACATTTGTAACAAAGGAGTTTACTATGATTTCATTGCAAAACAGCTTTTTGTCCTCAACTCTGATTTTTTTTTTGTCCCTCAACTCACAGTTGAGGATGGTTGGGAAATTACACAGGGTATCATTATATTTAGCTACAGTTCTGGTCACTATACAGAAACTGCACTGGTAGTGCTCCCCTATACAGCAGAGACATATGGTAGTATCACAGCTCCTAAACTAACCTGGTGCTCATTTTTTTCACAAGAAAGAAAATAGCATTTAATTCCAACTTTTTGTACAAAACCTTTCATATTTCTACCACTTCAGCCTTTGTAGTAATGAACCTCCCTTGCCCCTCATCTCTTAACTTCTTCACCAACCTGTGCACCTTCAGTAACCTAAGTCTTAGGGTCAGAACTCTGACATCAGAGCATGTTAGAATACCTCATTGTCAAAGCTGCCTTCCTAAAAATCTTCTTCCATAATATATTCAAAATGTCCTTTTTATCCTCTTTCATTTCCATTCCAAAACCTGTTTTATCCCTCCCCTGTACATTGTATGGAAACCCTAGACCAAAGTCAACCATGTTTCTTATAATATTTTCTTATTTCAACAAATGACATTTGTTTTCTGCATCACCACGTCATTGATCACAACCTTACAGGCATCCCAGTTATCCATCAGGTAACTGCAGGAGGAATGAATAATTTACTATTACACTCTTTGATCATCCATTCATGTTGTAAATGCCAACACTTTGCAGAATATTGTCCTGAATGTCTACATTCTGTTCAGTGGGTCAATCTCCCTGTCTAAAATCAATAGTTACAAGGTATGGTCTGAGACAACTATAAAGAATTAAACAAATCCTGCACAAAGTGGTATGATCAAACATTATTACTAACCTGTCAGTGTGTAAACTGGAGACAGATAAGGATATCTCATATCTTGAAGTCCTCTTTCTTTTTATTGCTACATCCACCAACCCAATCCACTTAAAGAAGAAGAAAAAACTTTACTAATCTTAGAAGCTCTAGAAATATGCTGCCCCTCTGTGAGTCTGTCTGCTTCTTTTTTTGTTGTTTGTTTGTTTGTTTATATTAGACTCTGTCTTCTAAACCTGTTATTTTCCAGACTCTAGCTACTGAAGTGAGACCTTCCTGGAAAGCCAAGATATCCAACATCATTGCCTTAAATGTTCATGTTGTTAGTCTTGTGGGTTATATAAGCTGTTTAGTCTCACCACCTGAAATCCCCATTGAAACTTAACCATAGCATACCTAGCCACGATATGTATTTATGGGAAATTATAAGCTGTTTAGTCTCACCACCTAAAATCCCCATTGAAACTTAACCATAGCATACCTAGCCACGATATTTATGGGAAATTAATGTCACTGAAGTATTTTACTGCGGTGGTGGTGCTGCGGTAGCGTTGTCGCCTCACAGTTAGACGTTGCCCGTTCGATTCTCAGTTAGAGCTTCTTCTGTGTAGCAACATGCGTGAATGGGCATTCCTTCGTTGAAGGCTGTGCGTTAGGCCCGGCAAGCCAGTATGTAAAAATCTACTGCCAATCATTAACGGACCGGAGTTCCGCTGTGGTGACCCCTAACCGGGAACAGCCGAAAGACACAACCAAATGTCACTGAAGTATTTTAATGGATTAGTATTGCCACCACCTGCTTTCTTGTCCCAGGGTATGCTGAATAATTACCATGTTCAAGGCCAAATTATAAAACCTGCTGATGTTCCCGCTACAAGAAGTACATTTCTTTCAGACTTAGCAGGGAATGAGGTATATTTTAATAAAAGTGAAAACATGGGTTCAGTTTATAATGATAGGGTGCCCATTAACATTCCAAAAGAGTATCCCCCACATATTAACTTAGGGCATTGACATTTCATTAACTAACCTCTTACTCTCCCATAATCCCTCATTCCCTCTGAGCATACAGTGGTTCTACTCCTAGCCTTCCAGCCAGGTTTCCATTTGTTTCATGTTAATTGCTTATAAATGTATACAGGCAAAACTATGTGCTTCTTTTTCAATATGATCTCATCCAGGCTAATAGCAATTATACAGGTATTTACCACATTATTTAAAATTTATCTGGACTAGTTTAGTCCAGATACAGATTCTTACTTTTAGCACTTAAATTTGCTTATTTGTGATCAGCACTTGTTCAGAACTTGTAAGCACTAAATAACCTACTAATTACTACAGCACTCAACCTTCCTCATTACCTAGAGGAAAACAGTTTTTGGTACTTACTTTCCTCACTTGCTTAGAGAAAAACAGCTCTTGTACTCACCTTTCTCACTTATCTATTGGAAAATAGTTTTGTTTTTTATTCAGGCATGTCCAAGGGTCAGCTCCCAGTGTTCTCTCCTGTCTATCTGATGAATCTGGGCATCTTGGGGCAATGTACAAATTGCCTCATGTACACAGACAACCCTCTCCTCCTACCACCCAACACTACAACCTGTGAGAGATGCACTTATCTAGCCAAACTGAAGTTAAAGCTCCCTCCAATCAAGACTGAACTTGACAGTCAAGAGGAGAAGGTAAACACTTGCACCACACCACACTCATCACATAGTTTCACTAAATCTAAACCACCAAAATCCACACATAGAAACACAAAAACATTTGCGGAGGCTCTCAATAATAATCTGCTCAAGCAACAGAGACCTCCAAAGCAGAAATGCAAGCAACCTCCACCCCCCCCAACACAACCCAAATGACACATAGCCCTCAGACTCAGTGTGCCACTCAACCACAGCCAATAAGG
Organism: Protopterus annectens; assembly: GCF_019279795.1. NCBI lineage: Eukaryota > Metazoa > Chordata > Ceratodontiformes > Protopteridae > Protopterus > Protopterus annectens. The sequence continues at coordinate 1,615,309,663 of NC_056737.1, forward strand.
CAAAACAACGCACCCAACACACTAGTCATAGGCAACTCTATAGTCAGGCACACTGATGTCCCACTCACCAGGCTAAACAAGGAGAAGGTTACTGTCGGCTGCCTATTGAGTGCCAGGATCCGTCACATAACCCACGCACTCAGGTCACTCCACAACAAGTACAAATATGACTCTGTCATAGTCCATGTTGGTGTAAACGACCTGAGACGTACCTCCCTGGATTACATGAAAAGAGACATGGAAGAGCTCTCCGATCTTGTAGCCCAGGCAGGTATGACCCTAGCCCTGAGTATCATTCTGCCATCACCCATAATGATGCTGCAGTACAAGGACAAAATGATTGATGTCAACAATTGGCTAAGCTTCTGGTGCCATTCTAAAGGGATCCAGTGTCTGCCTGCCTGGGATGACATGGTCGACAGACCATGATGCTTTGCCAGAGATGGCCTGCACCTGTCACCCCTGGGATTCTGGATACTGGCTAAGGTTCTTGCCGCCCCTATAGTGCCTTTTTTAGGCAAGGTTCAAATGACAAATTCACCACCGTAACAGGAAGAGGCAAGCAAAAACTGAGGGTGATGCTACTCGATGCTAGAAGTCTAAATCTCAAAATGTACTCACTCGAGGCACTCCTTAAAATGGAGAACATCGATATCTGTGCAGTGACTGAGACCTGGTTCAAGGCTCCAGAGAGCACCCCATGCACTATCAGGCTATAACTCATACCATACTTTTTGGCCATGTAACCTGGAACAGAACACCAAAGGCGGAGGTGTGTCCATATTCATTAAGGTTATCCACACCTCCAGGCTAGTTGCTCAGCATAATGCAGCCGAGGTTTTCCAAGTGCAACTAACTCTGGGCAAAACTGCAATCCAAATTGTAGCTTGCTACAGATCATCCACCATGCCCCAGGATTCCCACTCCTCTTTTCTTGATGTACTGGAAAATATTAGGGTTCAACCAAACACCCTAATTATGGGCGATTTCAACTACCCCACCATTAACTGGGAAAACTACTCATGTACCAACTTCTTCACTCAATGCTTTCTGGAATTCATAAACTCCAATGCCCTGGATCAGCTTATCCACACCCCCACCAGGGGCAACAATATCCTAGATCTAGTCATTACCAATATGAGTGACCGGTTTTCCACATCTGAAGTCAACACCTCATTGGTCCGATCTGACCATAAGCTAATTACCCTAGATATCCACATCCTGCCTCCACCCCCCCCCCCCCATTAAAGAAACCATGGTAAAAAATGTCTCCAAAGCCAACTTCATGCTTCATAAGACAGAAGTGGTGAACTTCATGACACCCATGCAGATGGACAATACAGTTACGACTACTGAATCCTACACAATTGCACTTTATAAGCACTTACATGAGTGCATGGATCATGCTATCCCAAACAGAACCAAGACGCTATCCTCCGAAAAAAAGGAAGCCAATCTGGTGGTCCCCTACCGTAAACAAACTGTACAACAGAAGGAAGAAACTCTTAAAAAAGAGAGTAAAATCCCACGAGTGGAGGAGCTCCCTGGTCAGCCTCAGTAAGAAGCTGCGATACCTGATAAAATCCTCCAATGCTAGTTACGAAAACAAAATCACCACTGATTCTAAAGACAACCACAAAGCATTCTATAGCTATGGCAACATTCAGATCTGCTCTGAGTTACAGCACAATGGCACTAAATATACAGACCCAACTGATATTGCTAACATCCTGGCAGATAGGTTCGGTGCTAACTTTACCCCCCTCTCACCTCCTAAAGAGCCCATCTCTATACCGGAAGAATGCAAAGTTCCTGTAATCACGGCTGCACAGGTAAAAAACACACTCTCCAAAGCCAAGAACACAGCATCCTTGGGACCTGACAACATCCCAGGCTGCATTCAACATGAACTACAGAATGAACTGGCACCCCACCTAAGTACCATGTTCAATCATAGCCTCACCTCAGGCTTTGTTCCTGCTGAATGGTGCACAGCAATGGTTATCCCACTCCACAAGGGGGGAGCCACCACGGACCCTGGGAACTACCGCCCCATTAGCCTGATGAGCCTGGTCTGCAAGGCCATGGAACGTGTCATCATGGAACTTATAAACAAAGACATTGGTAATCTCCAAACTCTGGATCCCACCCAGTTCGGGTTTGTAAAAGGCAGATCATGTCTTCTAAACCTGATAGACTTCCGTAGACAAGGATAAGGTGGTTCACACAGCCTATCTAGATCTTGCCAAGGCTTTCAACACCATCCCCCACTCTGGAATTATAGATAAACTCACTAGACTAGGTATAAATCCCTATGTCACAAGATGGGTTGCCAACTAGCTCACTGACAGAACCCGCACTGTGAAAGTAGAAGACTCCAAATCTGACTTCAGACCAGTGACAAATGGAGTACCACAGGGTTCAGTCCTGGGTCCGCTCCTGTTTGGTATCTACTTCTCTGAAGTACTGGCTAACACAGAAGGTCTTTGGCTAATGAAGTTCGCAGATGATTGCAAACTAGGAGACATAATCAAAACTCCTAATGATGTGGACATCCTACAAAAGGGCCTCACTGAGACAGATACCTGGTGCCCAAGCCATGGCCTCAAGCTCAATGCCAAAAAGTGCATTGTCATCCCCTTTGGTAAAAACTCTGTACCCATGAACTACAACATAGGCGGTAGTATACTTAACACTGAAAGTGTGATAAAAGACCTTGGGACACAGGTGGACAGTAGTCTCTCCTTTGATAATCACATCGCCACAGTAGTCAGGAAATCCTTCTACATGGCACACCTCATCACAAAAGATTTCTCATCCAGTAAAAAAAGAGGTCATTGTTCCCCTCTACTCATTACTCATTAGACCCATTATAAAGTACAACACTCCTTTTGGTATGTACCTCACAAGACATCTACAATAACTGGAAAGGCCACATAAATACCTCACAAACAGGATTACCGGCCTCAAACAGATGCCCAATGCAGACCGTCTCAAAAAACTCCAGCTTTACTCCATCTCATATCGCCTACTCAGAGGTGATCTCTGCCTAACATACAAAGCTATGTCAAACCCAGAGCTTTTGGACATGCTCCACTTAAAGAAATCCCAATCCCTCCGAGCTACACGCTCTAGGGACCTAAACCTTGTCACCACAATAAACAGAACATGCCAGAGGGATAGATTCCTGTCCCAGAGACTTCCCATACTCTGGAATAAACTACCTATCTATATCAAACAAAGCTCCTCATTAGCACTCTTCAAGAAAAATCTTGATGACTGGATGGGAAATAGGAAATTCACCCACTTCTGTGGCTCTGCTCAACAGTGGCACAGGAAAATAATTTTCTTGGGTGGCAAAAGCCAGGGTACCTTTTTGGCTGGGCTTGTATAGGCCCCAGGGCAAATAGCCTAGTACCTACCTACCTACCTATGAACAAACAATAACTATTTACATGTAGTAATTTCCAACAGTGTATGGAGCATTTTAAGCTCTTTAGGTGGACTCAGAAGGTTATTTCCAATTGTACAAAAAGCATCTGCTGAAATATAAAGCATGATCTGTCCCCTTCCCCTCCTTCTTTAGGTAAACAAACATGTCCACCCTAATAATCATTGATGCACATCCATCTCCACCCCACAATTACATCATTCCAACAAGAACCATTTAATTGCAACAAGTCAGAGACAATTAAAATGCAAAAAGCACAACCATTGAGATATACTCAGCTCCACCTCCTGTCTGATCACTAAACCACTGAGATTTGGTAGCAATGGTCTTTTTAGTTGTGTATTCTAGATTTAAAATGTCAGTAGCATTACATAAATAAATAATTTCAAACTGAAAACAAGAAGAATAAAAAAGAAAAATGAGAATACCCTCTCTGTATTAAATTATTGGACTGCTGCTTGTTTTTGATAAAGGTACAATTTATCTACTAAATCATGCAATTTGCTTCCCCTGCAGAAAATTAAGATAAATATTTTCTTTGTAATAATTCAGATGTGCAATTTGCCAAAAGAGGGTGGGGAATTACTCCCTCTAACTTTGCCAGAGATTCTTGTAAAGTAACTACATATTATTATATCAACCGAGTCCCTACCATATATCACATATACACAGCAATTATTGCAAACATGGAGTTGGAGAGAGCTGAGCTTATGAGCTTGTGTTAAAAAAGTCCATAACTTCCAGCTACAGTTTCTTCTCATAGTTGTTTGAGTTTAGTGAACATGAAGCAGTGAACTATATGAATTTCCTCCTCTGTGCATTAGATTGTCACCTCCCACCAGTCTCTTGCAGTCTGCAGACTTGATTAATCCTGTCTATATCTCACAACTGTAACAAGAACAACAACAAAAGAATAAAGGATGGACATAAGGAAACATCTACTTTTTTATTCAAAGTCACAGGTACATATTTAAGACAACCAGTTCATGTATTTGAGACAAGCTGCCCATCACACTGATCATTTTAGCATTGTAAGTTGCTTTCACATGGGCATCCACCCATTTCCTGAACAGCATGTAAGGCTTTTAATTCATTTCTGTTGGTTAATATGAGTTGCTTCCTGTGCCTAGGGTACAATGACTGATTCTTTCCACCTTTGTTTGCTTATTGTTTGACTCTGAGAAAGTCACTTAACCAGACAGTACTCATAAGCCACTCCAAAAAAGGGACAGATTGTCCAGTGGACTTACCTAGTCAAGAAATAGGTAAAAAAAAAAATAAACCTGATTCTCCTGAAATACCAGTTTCATTCAGTCCTGACTCCTCTTTCTTCTTCCTACTGTGCCACTGCTCTCTTAGCTTCCCCTGCCTCCAGGAGTGCTTTAGAGTCAGCAGGAAAACTGTTTTAAAATATGCTGGATATACCAGTTTACATTTAAGCTAATGTAGACTATACCTTTACACTACTGGCACAAAGGCAGTTCTCTTGCATCTATTTGTGCCTGAGTAATCCTGCTTCCAAAAAAAATATTTTCTGCTGATAAAGCAGGGCTTTTCTGGACTGCCAGAGGGCTGACAAAATGTTTACCTCAATAACAGATTCAGACGCAGTGGTGCAGTGGTTGTTGCCTCACAGCAAGAGGTTCTCTGATTCGATTCTCGGCTGGGGTGCCTTCTGTGTTGAGTCTGCATATCCTCCATGCATCTGTGTGGGTTTCCTCTGGGTGCTCCGCTTTCCGCCCACATTACAAAGACATGCATCTGGAGTGTTTCTCTCTGGGCCTTCACAGAAAATTGGCTTAATTTCAAGTCAGACTTTCCTGGTAAACAAATGTCAAATAAATAAAATAAACATATGTTTCAAAATGCACACAGATCTGCCTCTTCCACCTAACCTGTAGATGATATGAAGGGGGTCCACTTGGTGCACCCTGTCAGTCAGGATCTCCATCTTCAAATGTCCATCCACTATATTAACTGCTGCTGGATGAATGCAATGCAATCATTGTTTCTATCTTCTCAGGGAAGCCAATGAAATGAAGGTTTTCACATCAGGGTCTGTCCTCGTAGTCAGCTGAAGCTCCAGTTTTAACATTTTTGCTTTATCTGAAACAGTTATTCTTTTTACCTCCTTTACATGTTATTTTATTTATTTACTATTTGGTAACCATGAGGTAGATTCAGTTGTCCAGAGACCACTTTTAGCCACAACCATGGCATCAGTTTGTGATTTTATTTCCTGTGAATGAACTGCCACCACACAGCCTGTCTCCTACATGGTTGGCTCTGTGGACTTTGTAAGTGCATCCATTTTTGCTTAATTTTTGCAAACATTATTGCAGTTTGAACTAGAGAATGTGTTTCTTCTACATTGCCAATAATACTATCCCTGACTGAGGCATCTGCACTAATTGCGAGCTGGTCAATATCTTAGAGTCATCAAGCAACAGGACTCCACATGGTAGTCTGACTCTAGATTGTCATCCAGATTGCTTTAGTTTCTTTTTGTTATGTTTTTCTGAGAAAATCAACTTGAAGACGGACACTAAGAGAATGCATTTATTCCCCAAGCTGAGTTATTCTGTAAATAACCATTGCTATGATAATAATAGGTTTTGGTAAGTCCAGTTTATATTCTGGGAGAGCACCGCACATGGAGAACATCCTGAAATGAACTTATCTTCACTCAAAGCCTATCAGATTTGGAAAGTGTCATACATTCATGTTATGTTTGCTAATTTTATGTTACTGTGAGCCACTAGGCCATGGCTGAAAAGGGACAGTATGTCCAGCCCACTTGCATACTTAACAAATGAAAAAATAAATAAATGCACAGATGTATTTCTGTTTCCAACTGTTGGACAGAAGTAATTATATCTTGAATAGGTACAGAGAATAGAGGAAGATTTGGGAGAACTTAATAGTTAAAGAATAATTGTAAACAGGAAATTGGGAAAATATGACAAGCACTGGGACCAAAGGAAATTTTTTTATTAGCAAAAGGGGAAGATAGGTGCTCTGGATATCGACAGGTCTGAAAGTGTAAAACTGGGCAGTGCCAATGAACTAGTGTTTCACTGAAAGGTGAACATTAATTTTGCAATGTTAATCATGAAATATATTTCCATATGAGCTGATTTGTTTATATGCTTCTCAGCCAAGGCAATGTAGTTAAGAAATGTTTACTGAATCTTTTTGTTACAAAAATATTGTGTGGACAGGGACTTAAAACTGTTCTAGGCATGGGAAAATATTGAAACATTTAACTAATGTGAAGTATATAACACAATGATCAAAATATGGGGTTAAATATATTTAATATTATGTTTTGGTGGGAGAAATAGTTCATGTATTCATCATATATTTATATCTGTGAGAGGTATATATTTCCAGAAATCAATACATTTTACAAGCTATACAAATCATAAAGCAATATGTCTTGATAAAGTGTAAAGTTAGAAGCTGGTTTGTGGAAAAAGGATTCACAATTTCATAGGTTATTACTAGAGTATTTAACAGAGAGATCGTTTGCTGCCTAGTCACCATACATTTCACTATTTAGTCCCTCTCTCCTTGAAGGACAGAGGGGGGCCAGTCCTGGAGGAGATAATTTATGATTACCCATCTACTCATGTAGGTTGTGCATGAAGAAGGTTAGGGTGCTACTCTGCTTAGTATAAAGGGGAAGTCTGTTCCAGAGGAGAAGGAATCTTTGAGAAAGGTATCTAACACACCAGCAAATCCTGCTTATATTACAGTGGAGGTTATCTTTTTAGCAGATTTTCATGGTGTAACAGATTTTGTAAATGTTTAGGAGGTCACACAGGACAAGGTATTTGAGGCTTTTTAGACAAGGCAGGGATCACCCTTTAAGAGTCTGGATGATACAGATCAGAGAAAAAAACAGAGAAAACACTTTAAGTTATCTTTGTAGCTCATACAACTTATTCCCTTGATTGTCTTGGTGAATAAGCAAGTGGACATATGCATATATATTCTGTTATGGGACTAATGCCAGAGAGGTGGAGATGGATAATAACTTCACTGGAATTAGACAATATACATTGATAATCAGCCCTATGCAGAAGGACTTCCTGACAGATTACGATAAATGGTGGTCAAAGGAGAGTGTCTACAAAGGGGTCCAGATTTCTAATAACTGTCTCAGGTTTTTTGGGGGGGTTGTTTATGCAGCACGTACATAGGGGCTTGTGTTTCCCAAAGGACACAATGCTCACATTTTAGCATTTAATTTTAGACCCTGGTCCTGTCACCAATGATTTGAACATGTTAAGCCCTCTTGGAGGGTCAGATAGTCCTCTGGAAAAGTTAATGATAGCTCCAAATTTACAATCATCTACAAACTTGGTCAGCCATAGAAACTTAGCATCAGTTTTAAACTCAGAAAATTAAATACTAAATACTTAATAGAAATGGTCCTAGCACCAAATGCTGGGGACCCTGTAATAATAAGTATTTTAGAGGACAGCCTGCTCCCAGCCCAGATTGACTGGGTTCTGTGAATGAGCTAGTTTGCTATCTTGTGGGTTACATAAGGATTTACATTTAGTTTGATTAGTTTATTAATAGTCCAGAATGTGGAGTGGTACTGAAGGCCTTTGCCAGGACAAGCTAAGTGGTGTATACAGATTTTCTCCCATCAAATGCCTCAGTGACTTTTTTAGCAAAGTCAGCTAAGTTTAGTAGGAAGTACATTTCTTTTTACAAATTCAAACTGGTTTAGATCTAGGGACTTTAAGCTGCTAATATCTTTGTTTTTGAGTTCCACAATGATGTGCTCCATTACTTTATAGCTAAAGATGGTAATGCTTACTGGTCTGCAGTTGTCAAGATCAGTCGTGGGTTCACCTTTGTGAAGGGGAATTACAACAGTTGTTCTCCACACTTCTGGCACAAAGCCAGTTTCAAAGCAGAAGTTACAGAGATTAAGCTGTGAGTTGGTAGGACTCTGTTTCATGCTGACAAGAAAGCAACCAGGCACACTCTCTGAAATCATAGCACTATTGTTCTTGGCTTTGGAGACTGCCCTTAGGACCTGATCTGAGGTGATCTATGGTGGGTGCAGACACAATGGCACGTGGGATGGAAGTATGGGGGAACAGAGGGGTAAAGTTCACACTAAATGCATCTGCTAGTCTGTTTGCTACATCCTCAAGGGCTGAGTATGTTGTATTGATATGCATCAGTTCTGTACAGTGTTGAGTACTGTTTTGAGATTTTCCACCATCATTGAAAAAAGCTTTATGGTTATTCTTTAAAGGGGTGACAATTTTCAATATAGTTGTAGGCTTGATTTTTGCTCTTAAGGTTTTATTTAGCCTCTTAAGGTTGCTTCTAGACTATGTGGTATTCAGTCTGTTCCTCAGTCAAAGAGTTTTTTTCCTTTTGTTATATACTTTGTTCATACGAAAGTTCCATCATAGGGGTTTATTTCTAAAATTATCATTGCATTTGTATTAGATCAGGGGTGTCCAACCTTCTGGCTTGTCGGGGCCGCATTGAGTGAACAGAAATTGTCTTGGGGCCTCATATATAATATATCATATAGCTAACTCTTTCGCTGGCACAGGTGACCAAAGTTGATCTCCTGGCTGTACTGTAGGTGCATTCAAACAATGAATAAATGTAATGAATGCCTAATATTTGCCTTAAAATTATAATTATAATTCTCTAATCTAACAGTTAACTCTAACATCTTAGTTTTATATATATATATATATATATATATATATATATATATATATATATATATTTTTTTTTTTATACAAATAAACAGATATTCAACACAGCACTAGCATTTCTCACTGGGAAAACCACTCCAGCAGTCCAACTACATAAAATGTCAACATTAGCAGTCCTACAATACTATAATCCACAAAAATAAGCCAACAAATTTGCAATAAAGTGAAGAATTTACATTAATGGCTTAATAAAACAATTCTAAATAAGCTACAAGAGGGTCTCACCCAAACAAATGACTGGTCCCAGAAACATGACTTCAAGCTAAATGCCAAAAATGCATCATCACCCCCTTTGGGGAGAGTGATGCTCCCACAAATTATCACATTAATAACAATGTTGTAAGCACGCAATCAGTTGTGCGGTGCTTGGGCACCCAGGTTGATAGAAACCTGACTTTTGGCCACCATGTTGTCTCCTTTGTACAGAAAGCTTTTTACATGGCCCACCTCATTAGTAAGGGTACCTCATCCAGGGACAAGGAGGTCATAATATCCCTGTATTCTTCCTTTATAAGAGGCATTACTGAGTGCAAAGCCCCTTTTGGCATGTGCCTCTGCAAAACTCCCTGCCAAAAGAAAGACTACAACCATTTCTGACAAAAAAGGTCAAAGAACTAAGTTCACTTAGTTTTCCAAACAGACTAAAAAGCTTCTTACTTTCTTCTGTCTCGCACTATAAATTTCATCACTGGCTTGCTTTCCAGGCTAAGAAAGATCCTGCCTTAAGAGACTTCCTCCACTTCAGAAATACTGGTTATATTTAAAATGCTCACTACAAAGACCACAGCCTTCACTGCAACATAAACAAGCCACTCTGTATGGACAGGTTCTTGACACAAAAACTTCATCTTCTGTAAAATGCTCCTCTCATTATCAAACAATGTAGTTCAGCAACACAAAAACTGGATGGATAGCCATAAATGTACTCCTTGAGTAAGCAGCATAACCTTCATCAAACTGGACGGAAAATCCACATACTAAAAACTTTCCTAGCTGGATGGCTAAAATCTAATATTGGTTACTCAAGTCTACTTGCCCAAGAAGAGGGGCCTATTTAACTAAGAATTCCATTTGCAAAAATATATTCAGTATACATATTAAACCTCTCTCACTTTCACACACACACACACACACACACACACACACACACACACACACACACACACACACACTCAGACACACACACAGAGCCCCTACTTCTAAAATAGGCAGCCTCAGTAATCACGACACACACTCACTGAATGAAATTGTCTGGAAGTAAATATATCTAAAAAAAAAAATCATACTAGAGATGGACTCATCCATCCAATTTCTGTCACCAAAAGGACCATCAATAAATTAGCAAACAACTGCTCAGCAAAAGGTAAATCAATAAGAAATTAAACCCTCTAAGATCATACTACATACTGTAGTAAACATATAACTTCCCTCCAATCTAAAGCCATTTGACATTCAGACATTTTAATTTGTGCAGAAGTTATTCAGAGACTGACAGATTACTGAGCTGTCACATTAGCACTTTGTGCTTACGTCTAAACCAATGAAGCATACTTGTCAATTCCAATAGAATTAAAGTAGCTTAATAAGAAGGCTATTTGCAAGGTTACAGGACAGTTTATATTGGCAATAAGCAAAGATATTAAAAAGGCTCTGTTTCTCATAATTATGCTGAAAAGTCTTCCAAGGTAAATACAACCTTCTGATTTAGTATGGAACCGTACCTCTCAACCTTAGAGCAAGATATCTGGAGAAAGAGAAAAATAAAAGTGGGACACAGGCCCCAAAATAGTTATGCATCACAGACACCATTAAAACAACTGTAGCTGAAAACATTATACATCACTTATAATCTTTCTATCCCATCATTGTCAGTTAAGCATTATATGGCTTATTCAATCCAGCCTTCTTTTGCAACAAATAAAACAATGCTTTGAAATGACAAATGGATTAAAAATAATACATAAAACACATTGCATCCACATCCTGCAACTTCCTACCTGCAAATCACCACAGAGTTTTCACTGAAACTAGGGCTGCTTATTTCCCAGGAATGATAGCTCTCCCTAATTAAATCTAATAGGACACAATCTACCAGGATCTGGACTACCTGAAATAAATTAAATTATGGCCTGCAAATTGCAAGTGCACTTTATTTACTTAAACTATATTTCTAAGATCACTTACTGTACTTTTTCAGTAACATCTCAATATCCATTTCCAAGTCACTTTACAAGACACTGGCAGTGGTAGACTTGGCATCCTCCAGATCCCTACAGGGCCACACTCATACTGCTAGCATTGTCCATTAAATATAAATATCCATCCACTGCAAATGGCAAGAAGCTATGTCTTAAAAAATCTACTTTTGGCATGCCTAGTACCAAGTATCAGGTTTTGAAACAAAGAAACATTCTCCACAGTCCATAAGTCTCTGTCTTTAATAATCATCTACTGTTGCAGCCCTCCCAACACACAAACACACACATACACTCTGAAACCTACAACATTTAAAAAATGACATTGTGCCCACCTGATTTGCCAGTATTGATGATCCACCAAAGCTATACTTACTGCTGTCCAATCTGCCACTGCTTAGAACCCACCAATGACAAACAGTACTGGGTGCTTTTTTGTTTGTCAGAAAAAAATAATTCAACTTTATATGCTACAGTCCCACAAAGTCAATCCACTACTGACCCACTGACCCTAGACTACTGTCTCATTCTTACTCCCTAGAACTGCATTAGCTTGGATGACTAATTTTATTTCCTAAACAAAAGGCACACATTGGAAGATGAAGTGAAAATCCATACAGTTGAGAGGTATGATTTCATATTCAATACAACACTCTCTCTGTCAGGAAAGGTGCAATTTAATGAAAGTGTACTTTTAATGTATGATATATCTGTGAGCTAACTTATTTGTGTTCAGTAGGTAGATTGATAGTCATTAACCTCTTTGTGCATGTGTCTCTCTCTCTGTCAATGTCATGCACACATACACACACACGCACTCTTCTTCTACTTTCACATACACAAACATTCTGCTTTCATGCATGTGCTCACAGACTCACTCACTCCGCACTTACCTATTAACACAGATAAGTGCTGACCCTTTCAAAGGCAATGGCGGCAAATCCATACACGAGTCCCTCTTCAGCGAGAACACACACACACTGATTCTTTGGCATGAAATAATGGTGGGAACACACAGATCCTTCTTTGGCACAAAAAAATCTAAACTACAAGGGTGCTTTGGTGCATGCGCACACTGACAGAGTTATAGGTCACGGGCATGAAAAAACAAAAAAAAGTGTTTTGAGGCATGCGCATATCGATGTTGTAGTTAGAGGTCAGGGGCCACATGGAAGAGCTCTGAGGGCCGCATGCGGCCCACGGGCCACAGGTTGGACACGTCTATATTAGATAGAGGCTGATATCCCTATGCATGCATTAAGATGTGAACAGAAACTATTTGTAAATGAAATTTATTTTCAACCGGGTCCAAAAGGGGAAGTTCTTAAATTGCATGTGGTCATCATCTAGCTGCAGTAGATTTGCTTTTGAAAAATCTCCAAAGACTGTAGGATTTGTGGGCAAATTGCATTTGGCCCTCATGGTAAATGTTACTGAACCGTGATCATATCTGACCATTGATGGTGTAACTATGGTATAGAATTATAATGGGGCCATATCTGTGAGAACAAGATACAATATTTCTGAACATTTGCACTGATAAAATCTATGGAGTATAGATACATATTTGTAGTAGTGTAAGCTTCCCAGTATGTGGATGGATAGTTGAAGTCCCCAAGAAGAATAGTGTTTTGTTCAATGGGAAGTAACCCCAGTTTGTTTTATTATGCTTCATGGGATGTGGGTGTCATAGAAGGGGTTCTGTAGCTGTCTGCAATATGGCAAATGGTCTTATTGATAGTAATAAGGTTTAGAGGAGCTTATGGTAATTGTCCTGCTGTATAAGTCTTGAAGTGATGGTATTTTGTAGTAAGATAGACACACCATCACCTGTACCCCAGTCATTCCCAGTGATGGTTCGGAATGAGTGGTAGGCATTGAACTCTGGTAGGGAAGTAGGGTATGCTATTGCTGCACTGGAACCATGTTTGAATAATGATGCAAATATTGATAGTTCTAAGATCAGGAAGGTTTATAAGGAGGGCAATTTCTTAATTAGGCTTCTAGCATTGAACAACATTACCTGGGTTGACAGATGGATGAGACTGACATTGCCTTAAAAATGTCAGTATGGGATTGGGATGGAGAAGATTTTTGTCAATATACAAAAACACTGGAGAGAGAGACAGACATGCAGACCATCCCTGGAAAACAAGATTATCAAACATCTCCTTCCAGACTGAAACACACTGGAACAACACACATAATTAGGTCAGTTGTTGAAGTTAATTATTACTTGTATATAGTTTCATAGGTGTTTACTAGGCTAACTACCACAATGGTCCTTTTAAGCCTAGCCATGCATCCCAAATCTCTGACAAGTTCTGGTACCCTTGACAAGTGTAAGCAGGGGCTTGGGAGATGAAACATTTACAGGTTGCCTGTGTCCATTAGAGACATAGATACCAAGCCAGGAATGAATTTCTTGTTCCCCATCTAATTGTCCAAGTTGCACTTGAATTGGATTAGGGAGGAAATCTGCTTCACATGGATGGGGAGACGATTTCAGATATGGGGTAGTCTCTGGGATACATACCTGTCTCTCCAGCAGGTCCTATTTATATCACAGGCAAGGTTTAAGTCTTTAGAATGGGTAATTCTAGTGCTGTTTGTTTTGTGGATATGTAGGAGGCCCATTAGAGTGGGTCTGACAATGCCCTTTATACCAAGAATAGATCTCCCCTCAACAGCCTGTAGGAGACAGAATGCAGAGATAGGGCCTTGAAGTGGTCTGCATAGGACATTTAACTTGCACCCTGTATTCTTTTAATGAAAAACCTCTACAGATGTTCCAGTTGTTGGATATGCCTGGTTATGTACGTACCAAAGGGGGCATTGTACTCAATACTAGGTCTGATGAATGCCAAAAACAGTGGAACAATGACTTCCTTGGACCTGGATGCCATACCTTTGTTTATAAGTTGCACAACATAGAATGATTTCCTCACTACTGTTGACACATGATGGTCAAATTCTAGATTACTGTCTATGTGTGTCTCTAAGTCCCTGACTACTGTGTCAGCTCTAAGGGGTGTGTTGTCAATATGATAGTAACCAGGGATGGATGACTTCCTGAAGTATACTATTATGCATTTCTTGGCATTTAGATTTAGTCCATGGCTCTGACACCAGTTGTTTGTGCTAGCCTATCCTGGAGAACATTTGGGTCAGTGCCAGATTCAATGACAGCTCCTAATTTACAATCATCTGCAAATTTAGTCAGCCACAGACCACTGACATTGGCCTTGACTTTAGAGAAGTAAATGCCAAAAAGGAACTTCCAAGGACCGATTCCTGAGGGACTCTACTTGTGACTGGCCTCTTTCTAGAGGTGGAATACCCAATTCTAACTTCCTGGATCCTGCCTGTGAGCCAGTTGGCTATCCACCAAGTGACATATGGGTTTGTACCTAACCTCTTGAGTTTCTCAATAATACCTGAGTAGGACATTGTGTGAAATGCCTTGGCCAGGTCAAAGTAGGCAGTATGAACCATTTTGCCCTCATCCATTGCTTTGGTGACCTTCTCAAAGAAGTCCACTAAGTTTAGTAGGCATGACCTGCCCTAGCTGAAACCAAACTGGGTTGGGTCCAGTGTCTGGAGGATTACTATATCATTATTGATCATTTACATGACAATTCTTTCCATGGCTTTGCATATAAGACTAGTGAGACTTATGGGCTTGTAGATCCCAGGGTCTGTAGATGGTCCATATTTGTAGTGGCATAATGTTTGGAGTTGGTAGGATGCCTTTCACATATATTTGGAGAGCTCCATTGTGTTAAGGCTGTGTGTCTCAACTGCTTCTCTCTCATTTGCACAAAACCAAAGCAAACCTCTGAACGTCTTACTGCAGGAAATCTGGACAAAGCCTAAAATAATGGGGTATCAAAAGCCCATATTAGGGACAAATCTTAAATATTTCTCTTATAAATTTAGAATGTTGCTAGAATAACATGATTTGTGTAGGCAAGTATTTTCTCAAGGATATGAAATTTAAAATTCAAATGCCATTATTATGTGACTTTTATCATCAGTGATTTGCCAGAAAACTATAAATTATATGAGGAACAGACCAAAAGTATGAGACAAAAATAATCTAGACATTCTGGAAAAATGTGGACATTGAGAGGTACTGTATACAACCATGTCATGTGTGTGCCTTGAGAGAAGGTACTTGAGCACTCCTGTGAGCTGCTGAATCCTGTGACTTTAAAAAAGACATTCAAGTATCAATAACCATTAAAACCGCATAAAACACAATCCGGCATTAGCCACTGCTAAAAACAACCTGGCCAATTCAAGTAGGGAGGCAAAAAGAAGTGGTAAAAACAGAATTTATTCCAAAAATGTTTCAACTGTTAAGCGCTTTCATCCCCTTACAACAGGACTTCATCAGAACTAAATTGCAAGCATAGAATATCATGTTTAAGTTACAATGTCTTAAAGTCATACACACCTCTTAAAATAATAAAATCAACTTACCAATAATTCATGTAAAAAGTTCAAGTGTGGTGCTTCAGTAATATATAAAAGTGTTATAATTTAGGTGCTCCGAAATGAAGCACAGCACTTATAGATATATTATCATTTAATTCAGGGGAGGTGTTGGTACTTAGCATCAGCTGCCATAGGAGTTCCTTATATTCAAGTGTTGTCTCCCACATACCACCCCTGGCGTCTTTAACTACATGCTCTAAAATAGCAAAATTTAATTTCTTAAAAGTATTGCAACCTAATGTATGTTTATATAATGCATTAATTTCATTACATTTATTAATATCATAAATGTGTTCATAAATCCTAACTCTCAAAGTTCTTACTTTCTTCCAGTGTAAAAACCTAAACATGTTGCACAAATACCTATTTAAACTATACCATAGGCCTTACAATTTCCTGATTTAAAATACACAATCAATCTGAATTCACTATCCAAAAGAAAACTTTCTTTTTCTAAAGTATATGGATACTGCTAGCATTTGCCACATTTTCTTGTCCCATTTTTAGACAACATTTAGTTGCAGTTCAGTTCTGTTGAAGTCCTGTTTGTAAGGGGATGAAAACTCTTAACAGCTGTTGCATTTTTGGAATAAATTCTGTCTTTACCATTTCTTTTTGCCTCCCTGCTTGGTTTTTCCAGGTTGTTTTTGACAGTGGTTAATGCCAGATTGTGTTTTATGTGGTTTTTTAATAGCTGTTGGATTCTGACATGTGAGTGGCTGCTCAGTGCTGCACTTTCCTTATTCAGCCTGTGAGAGGTGCATGTCTGTGTCTCATTATGGAGTCACATATGACTAAGACATTACCATGTGTTGCGGCCTGTCCAGGTAACCTTAAGGGCTTACACCTGCAAGATGAATGACCCTTTATTTTAAGGATGGTTCTGGATAGTGCTGTATGCACAGGTGGTGTGTAACTGATGCTTAGGTTTGTTGGCTCATCCTACAACTCAGAGGCCTTTGAGGTTTAGGGGGAGTGTTGTTAAGTGCTTCAGTTTAGTAAGGTTGCAGGTATGATGTGGCTGTTAGAACTGACAATCTGGTGGGTGTGAACAGTGCATTTTGCTGAGAGGCTGACTTTCAGATTTAGACAACTGTTACACCAGTCAAGACTGGATTCAGTTTGTGGTTACAGGTATGCATGAAGTAGTTAGTGCACTGCATCTGGGTGCCTAGTGATAACAGAGTGGCTTAGATGCCGACTGCGGTCTCAGTGTTTCCAGAATCTGGGATACATTGGTGAGTTGATTACTATGCTAATAAGGTTATATAGTTTTACCTACACCTCAGTAATGCCACAGGTAGTATTATTAGAGGTATAGCAACCATGATGAGCTACAATGAGAAGTGAAACAAATTAGCAAACTGGTTTAGATGCCATAACAAACAGAGTATGTAAGTGCAGTGACATGGATCAGCAATCCGGAAAGGATGCTATGAGTGCAATGAGCTGAATCAGCAATCAGTGTTGGATGATACAACAGTAGAAAATACAAGGAGCAATAAAACAGGCTAACCATCTGTCTTTAATTGATATCAGAGTACAGGCAAAGAGAAGGAAATGGGGGGGGGGGGTCCTAAAAGAAAGACCAGCACTGGTTAAGTTTTTAGTAGAATCTACAACAGAAGCTGCTGTTAAATAAGGAATAATTAGTAGAGTAGATAAAATATTACTTGATAACTATAATAATCAATCAGAGGAGGTTAGAAAGGATTGGGAAGAGAGACTGGATAAGCAACTCACAAAGAAACAATGGGGGGTATATGTATGTCTCCCAAATATGCAACAAAATCTAGAAGATTTAGGATTTTTGCTATGAAATGTTTACATAGGTATTTTTATACCCCAAGTAGACTCCATAAATTTTTCCTCAGGAAATGTTGGAGGTGTGATTGGGAAGAAAGAGGTAATTGGGAACATATTTTCCTGGAGTGTAATGAGCTGTCAGACTTTAAAGATTCCCTGCAGACTACTCTATTAGAGATACTGGGTGACCAAACCAGTGTATCTAGGGAAATTATTTTTCTGAGCTATGATACAGAATCGGAGCTGCCTAGACATAGTAAGGCCTTGTTGAGTCTATTTATGGTGACTACCAAAAAAGCAATTACTAGAAAATGGAAATCAAAGTCTAAAACAACTGTACTAGAAGTAGTGAATATAGTAACAGAGATAAAACAACTGGAACTGAGATCTTTAGAAAAGGGTAGGAACAAATTACATAGAAAAATATGAGAACTGTGGAAACAATACATACAGGGGAGGAATGAGATTTTTTTTTAAAAAAAGGCAGGATTTAAATGAGCTATGTAATGTTTAACTGACAATGATTGGGTAGATTAGAAGTGATATATAATGTTTGCAACTAAAATTATGTCAGTATGATTTGTTTCCATTTATATTAATGCATGATTGCCTATGTCATAAATGATAATTTAATAAAGATGTTTTTTGTTTAAAAAAAATCTGTCTTTGATGATACAACAGCACATTGTATAAGAGCAGTAAGTAAAACAGCAATGTGGCTCAGATGCCGCAAGGAAGAGTACAAAATACCAATTTTAAATAATAGCACAAATTTAATAACAGTGGTCTTAATGGTAAGTTTTACAACAATACAGTCAAGCTGCATAAAATGGGTATTATAGCATCAAGAGTGTATGTCCCTGGTACTAGCAGTTATTTATTTATCAGATAAGTGATGAGTCAGCAGTATTCATTTTGTCTAGAACAATAAATAGTGCATAATTCTGCGCAGCAATGCTCTACAGAACTCAGCCGCATAATTAGTCAGCAGTATTCATTGAGTCTAGAACAATAGTACATAACTCTGCACAACCATGCTCTGCAGAACTCAGCTGCAGGCAGCTGTGAATGAAAGTAACTACAGCACATCACAATATTTGCTGCACAGGCATTATTATAATTCTTACAGCACTTATCTAGGGGCACCTGAAAGGACACAACCTCTTACACATTTGTTGCAGAACTAGATGGTGTGAATGTTTGTGGCTGTTAAAAATATAGTTTTCAGGCATGCCTAACCCTGCTGTACAAGGTGTAGCACTTCCCAGGTGTTGTGGGACTGGGTTTGAGGTAAAACACAGCAGTTCAGTTGAGACGTATTTGTCTAGTCATGGGGAATCAAAACAGAATGGCAACATCCACATACATACAAGTTCTCTCTTTTACAGAATACATTTGGTTAAGCCCATGTGTCTATTTTTGTTCTGGAAAGGAAAACTGTGAATTATATGCCTGTATGAATGGTAGTGGGAATTTAAATATGGATTTAAGGTTTCCCATTTTAAGATCAGGGATGGCACATGCATTCCTCAAAACTACAAATATTTAAGTACAAAAGGAGTGAATATATACTAAAGCTAAATTGCTGTATCTGTGAGAATTCCCTTTTCTCCAATGTACAGCAATCTTACAGGCATTCTATAATAAGTAGTAGTACTGGTGTGGGGGTGCAACCCCCCCCCCACACACACACACACACAAAATTGGAAGTGAATGGGTTTTATCTCCTTGCAAAATTGTTTCTGGCATGTGAGTTTCACACTTCATTGTCACTTCACGTAAATCAAATACATTTTTCATAGTTTTAGGCTTTGAGTCTTACACTTTCAATAGAGTACCACATTTTAGAGTTTTATTGCAGAGCCTGAGTAGGCAAATGAGTACAAATAAAAAAAAAAATATTATTATGAAAGATGTTAAACAAAATTAGAACAATAATGTGACCGAAAAAGAAATAGTGTTGTTGTGAAAGAAAATGAAAGGAAAAAATGTAGTCACAGGATGGATTATCACATGAAGAGTTTTGCATCAGCTAAAATACAAAGCCAGATCAGCAGTCAGGGTGGGGCAAATGGGGTGACTATCCATAGCAGAAGCTGCCAATTAGGTGGAAGTGAAGTGCCATTAGTCTTTCCATTAATTTAGTATCATAATTTAGTATGCCAGTAATCATTTATTTAACCATTTAAATATTCTTGGCTGTTTGACTCTTTAATGAATAATTACATTTTCTGTAGTCAAGAGCCAACCTGTCAGCCTTGGCAAAGCTTTTTTTTTTTTTTGCCTCTGGACTTAAGTATGAAGGCACACCAATTTACCTAGCTATTGCTCTGTATGAAACATGCATTGTATAGGTGATAAGGTAGAGGCTTTGTTCCTTCTAATGTAGTGGAAGATGAAAAGAAGAGACAGATGATGAATTAATAAATGACTGACAATGAAATGTTCTTTAGTAGTGCTGATGCTGTGATTTAGTACATTTAATAGTATATATGTCAAAATGTTTACTGAACATGACTGCAATATGTGAATACGACTGATGTAGAGAGGCTGGGAGGGAGGGTTATTCTGGCACAGATGGGGAGGATTCATTAAGGATTCATACACTGAAAATGTGCCAGGGTGAGATGGTTTGTCATGAAGTAATGTGTTCTTCT
The DNA here is from genome assembly GCF_019279795.1 of Protopterus annectens. Lineage (NCBI taxonomy): Eukaryota > Metazoa > Chordata > Ceratodontiformes > Protopteridae > Protopterus > Protopterus annectens. Next base: position 1,615,330,034 of record NC_056737.1, read on the forward strand.
GGCCTATACTTAGAATAAGTTGTTTTTTTTTTTTTTCTGTGAATGATAAACTAGAACAGATGACTTTTTAAGGTGGATGTTTTTACTGCTTTATGTAAACAAACAGAGACGGTAAGATAGTCATAGCTACAGGCCTGTTAGTTTGATAAATATGGATCTGAAATTGATTATGCAGCTTTAAAAATCTGAAACCTGGTCAAAAAAACACTGAGGAATGGAACAGAGAAAGGAACCCAAAAAATAAAAACCTTAATTGTATTGTTCAAAGCTGGATTAAATGTTTTTGGTTATTAACAATAGTGGACTTACAACCTTGTTTCACGTCATGTAAAATATATTTAAGATTAAGTTTATGAACAAAAAGTTTGAAATCCATGACCAATTCATTGTCATTTGCTCATCTGGTGGGTATAAAAGTAAAGCCTTTAGGCAACACTGCAAGTTCATCACCAGTAAAAACATGTTGTAATAAACTGTATTCTGGGCAGGAATCACTGACAAATGTTCTCCATTCATTTGCCTTTGCCTCTCCTTTTCCTTTTTTCCTGCCCTTGTGGCTCCAGTGATTGGTGGAATTCTTAGTAAACCAACAACATTTAATCCTGTTTTGAACAATACACTTAAGGTTTTTGTTTTTTTGGAGTTCCTTTCTCTGTTCCATTCCTCAATGATTTTTCAACAAGGTTTCAGATTTTTAGAGTGGAGTTTCTTGGGTTTCAGGTGTTTGCTTGCCTGATTATGAAACGTCTTGAAAATAAGTTGGCAGAAAGGTATCTGAGATTATCAGTAAGTTTCAGATATATGAGATCAAGGGCAGAAATGCAACAAGGATATCTGATCACTTGTGGAGTTCCTTAATCTGGTGCCCTCCTCAACTCTAAGTTGAGGAGTAAAATAAAACAGAGAACCAAAGAAAAATCTCTTCTGCTGTGAAACTGTAGTGGACCACGTCCTATAAATGTAACAAGTGGCTTGCCACAGTTAAGATATCACAAGTGGTGACAAACACATTATTGCCATTCATTTCTGAATACAGTTACTGCACTACCACACCTTTAGCATCTGCTGACGCCGGGACTTGTGTTCTATGGCAGCTGCTTCCTTCACTCATCCCTAGCTATACATCTGTACAAGATACTCCTTTCTTGATCTTATCTATATGATTGTGTATCAGCATGGAGTAGGATGCTTGGAAAGTATGTGGTCTGTTTTGCAGGAATAAGGAACCTGCCATGACTTTAATTTTACATATACTGTTTCAATATTTTGTGCAGTTTATAGATATGGAGATCTGGTAGAAATTGTATACATTTTATTATTGGCTGGGAAATATGAAGTTAGTGCTTATTTTTGTTGTTGTGTTACCAGCTTTTGTTTTTAATTGCACTAATGCTCTCCAGTTCAATTGCCCTGGTTTTCTGGAGATTTTACTAATATTAATTTTGCGCTTTAGTTTATTATGTTTTTCTTCCATTGTAATTTGTTCAATTTTACTCTAAGTTCTTGCATATCAAAAAAAGCATTATATGCATGTGTGTTAATTATATATTATTGACAAATTTACCTGTTTATATAGTTGGCTTTTTCTTCTCTTTTTCTTTTTCTCTTTTGTAAAGGAGATTAAGGCTTACACTCTATAATAAAAATGATGCTGAAATTGTATTTCCAAGATAGCTGCACATTGATCAACAACTTAATTTCAGCTATCCCAGTGTGAAAAAAGAAACAGTGATAAGGGACAGTAACTCTGCTGGTTTTAGTAAATTCACTTACTGGCTACTAAGTTCATTACCTGGATGTCAGCAAAGAAGAATAATAGACAGCCTGAAATAAAATCAACCAGAAACATTGAATAGAAAATGCTGACTGGGAAGAATTCTGCAGCTGTTCAAAAAAAAAAAAGCAGTTCAAGCTCCAGCCTTGCTCAAAGGCATGGCTTCCAATAATCTGGAGGAAAAATAAATCAAATGTGCTCAGACCTAATTAAAATAAATGAAACATTGAAGGAGTATATCAACTCAAATAACAAAAGGCTGGAAAAATGGAAGAAGCTTTAAACAGATATTCAGATAAATTGATAAAACTGCAAAAATAAGAGACTGGAATGAAAAAAAAATCAGGCTGAGTATGCGACTACTCAGCGAAAGCTGTTTCAAAAATTGTAAATTTAGAAGACAGCGCACAGAGGAAAAACCTGAAGTTTTCTACTCTACCAGAGAACCTGAAAGGAACAGACTGCATTAATTTTATGAAAGTACAAATAAGAAGCTGAACTAGTATTCCACAACATGATTTGTTAATTAAAATGGAACATTGTGTGTATGCTCCATATCTGGCCATAAGAAAGCAGCCAATACCTGTATTAGTAAAGATGCAATTATTTCAGAAGAAACAGCTGATCCTTACAAAATTGTGGCAGAGGGGCAAAGAATAAAAAATAGAGCCAGTAGAGAGTTTGTGGAAAATGATCATTCACTGTACACCAAGCAGAAGAAAAGCAAAGTTGTCCCAGCAATCAGGGAATGTCAAAAGGCAGGTGTAATATTCAAGCTGCTGTATCCAGCTGTCTTCTCAATATTTTTTCCTGAAGGATCAATGTAATTTTTTTGATGCAGAACATGCTAAGGGGGAAATACAAAAGTTTGTCCAATAAAAAGGGAGCCACCAAACAGAAGGGGACTCTGCTTCTCATTCTTCTGCCAATAAAGTTCATGGAGAGTTTTTGCCAGTGAAACATTTTTCAGTGTTACAAAGAAAAATGCTTGAGAGACATAAAAAAAAGCACAAGAGTTGGTTAGAATAATCGGGAGTACCTTGGACTTGAACCAGAGTTTCTAGATGGAAGATGGAGATGAACAGGAAGAAGACCAGCAACATTGAAATTAGTGAATCAACATGTCATTATAAGGCATCAATCACATTTTTGAAATATGGATTTACAAGAAAAAGTGGAAAGATTGCAATTTTGTTGACATTATTAAACTTGTGGGGAACTGAATAGCATACATGTGTCATGTCATTAATATTTGGAAAGACCCTAGAAGGAAAGGGGAAAGGTGCCTTTAAGTAAAACAATTTATGTTCTTAGTATTTGTATAAAACATTTAATGATATAAATTCCTTGCTATATAATAAAGTATTTTCAGTTATTGTTGTACATGATAACTATACTAGAGCAAATAAGTACCCTTTTCCTTCTTTTTTTAGTTTTAAGAAATGCAGGCATTATAACATAAAAGGAGAAGAAAGCCTTAATAAAAGCATGTTTAAGTTAACATGCTGCAATCTTGGGTTCCTGATATGGGGATGGGTGCAAAAGTGCACATTCTTCTCCAACTTTTGTATAGGTGAATGTCAGGATTATGGCCTTTAGCTTAATCTGAACACAATATTTTGTGTGTAAGCAATAAGAGAACACTGAATATAATAAAATGTTTTCCTTTATCAAATAAATGTTCATTGTGAGAAGTCTGCAGCTAAGGGCAGTTGTACTTTTTCTTCTTATGTTTCCATGATGACAAGCTGACTCACAAGAAGGCAATAAAAGCCAGAACACTTTTAAGGCTAAAGGTTAATGTTTTCTGAAAGCATACAATCTATTTTTCACATGTGGGAGGGGAATAAAGACAAGACAAGTACAGACAGCAATTAATGTAGTAGGAGCATAGGTGGTAATATGCACCTTAGCATGGATCACTTTAATTTTAGGTTAATAATGACTGGGGTTGCAACTATCCATTTGGGAAAATTGTTTCTATCAGGAGGGATAAATTTCATTATTTGAAGATGTACATAGTTGTGTTTGTTTTATGTTAATAGATTACAGAGTGTTCAGAGGTATGTTTGTGTTTTTGTTTGAGAGTTTAAATTAAAATAAAAAAGTCTTGCAAAATATATAAAATATCAGCCTGCCAAACATTAGTGTGTGCTTGTAACACAAAAGCTGGAAATAGACATTTCAAAAAGCTATCATATATAATGGGCGGTAATAATGACTTCTTATTATAATGGCTACATTATCCATATTAATTTGGAACATGAATTGCCTCACAGGTATAGACAAAAAGAAAAGTGTATTGAATAATATTAAGAAATATAGAGTGCAAATATCAACCCTACAGGAGACAGTCGACACATTTGGAAAGAAATGAGCATGTAAATTTTATAAAAAAAAAGATTTCAGGATGGATATTCAGCAGACTATCAGGGACAAATGAATAGGGGAGTACATTAATTGCTAGAGGAGCTCCAGTAGTGATAGAAGAGGAAAAAGAAATTCATCAACATATTTTTTACGGAAGCCATGAACTCAGTAGTAGGAACCCATAGAGAATTTACATATTATTTCTCAAGGTACAATAACTGGGCTAGACTAGACAGAAACTCTTTTTCACAGGCACATCTGCACTTAATTGAAAGCTTCAACACACATTCATCAACTATTTCAGATCATGTGCGAATAATGACTAAGATAAAAATTCAGGGTAATGAAAGTAAAAATGAGACACTGGTGTTTCCCCACCTACCTGTTAAAAAGAACATAATTTAAGGAATAGGTAGTGGAAATTATTTAAGAGTTATTAGCAAAGATAGACTTTTTTCTGAAGTTATCACTAGTGAGAGGAATAAAATGAAAGTATGCTTTAAAAGTAGGTTAGAAATAAAAGGAAAAGATACATCTTTAAGAAGTAAGAGGAATCATTTAGAGGGCTGACATAGCTTAAAGTCTTGCAGAATAATGGCAATCTCATGGAACAAAAAGAAGTGAAACTGCAGCATGCTAAAGAGAAAATAAGGGAGTATCTGGATAATATGCATGAGTTTAGAAAGGTTGCTGTTAAGCAACTGTTTTTTGATAATAACTACAGAGCACAAAAACTTTTTGAGCAATGACTTAGGCAACATAAAGTAGAAAGGGTTGTTGACAAACTTAGGTAGTCTATAACAAGAAAAATAACTAGAAATCCTATAGAAGTATTGCAGATATTTTGGACATTTTATGAAAATATATATAAAGCAAAAATGAGTGGAGAACAAGATAGAGCACAAATGGAAATATTTATGGAAGACTTAAGTATGCCAGGGTTAGAGGCAGATGAGAGTCAACAATTAGCAGATACAACAGGAGGAGATGAGATAAAAATGGTGATGTACAATCACTCTACAAGAAAGTCAGAAGCAATACATGGTATTTTGTGGAAGTTTGGGGGCTAGGAGAGAAGAAAGTGATAACGATCTAGAATGTTTTGTATTTTAAAAGGAGGGAAAACACCAACAGCCTGGAAAAAAAATGTGGTGGCTGTAGTATCTAAAGACTGCAAAAACCCATCAGATCCAGCTTCATATAGGCCCATTTCAATTTTAAGTCATGATTATGAAGTGTTTATTTCTATAATAGCTCGAAGCATAGCAAAGGTGTTACAAAACTGATAGATATGGATCAATGTGATTTTGTAGAGGGAAGGCAAATATATGACAGCATTAATAGAACAATGACAATCCAGAGGGAAGCAGAGTATAAGAAAATACCACTGTTGTTGGTGGGTTTTGATACAGAGGAAGCATTTGACAGAGAAAGCTGGGATTTTATACCCTGATACAATAATAAGGTTATTTAGGAGAATATACAGGGGATCAGAGGCAAAAATTAAAGTAGGCGAACTCTGTCTATGAACAGAAGAAATTGGCAGGGGTGTCCTCTTTCCCCTTTATTATTTGCTTTATATTTAGAGACACTGGCAAAGAAAATGTGGGACTCAGAATTTCAAGGATATAATTGGAATGGTAATCAAGAAGAGTTGGCTTTATTTGCAGACAATATTATTTTGCACCTGATAAAACAAGAAAAGGACAGCTCAGAGCTGTGGAACACTGCAATAGCTTCAGATCTTTTAAGGCTGTAAAATGAATGAAGATAAAACAGAGTCTATAGCTGTAAACTATGTAGCCACACACGAATTGGTCCATTATTACCCATATTTATGGGGATACAAAAAATGAAGTATTTAGGAGTATGGATTAAAATGAATTATGTTACCGCAGCTAAGGATATGTGGGAAAAGACTAAACAAAAGATAATAGAAAACCTGAAAAATGGAAGCTCTTGTTTATGGATATAGCTAGCAAGATATAAGCAGTGAAAATGTTTTAGTCCCTTTAGGTTTATATACAGGTCAGGCATATTTTTGTCAATCAGAGTTGATGCTGTAGACAATAATTAAAGAGTTGAAGGCATTTATCTGGGAGGGGAAGAATTAATCTGTGGGATAAGTTAATCCTTCCAATAGATAGAGCAAGGTGGTTTATGATTACCTGATTTGAAGGGATACTTTAGAGCTACACAGCTTGTGCTCATATACAGAGCACAAGCAGAAAGCTGTAATTTAGAATGGAAAGGGATGATGATGAAAAGCGGGGAAGTTCAAGAACTAAAGAGAGAGTGAAATTTTGGTTGCAGATCCTGAGGAAAAATAACAGCAGCCACACAGAACTTTATATTCATAAAGTTGCAGAAAGTATTCTAAAGAACTAAGCCAAAATGAGAACAGATAAAGGAGATTTTGTCAATCAGTAAGGATTACTGCGATTAGGGGTACAGAGAATAGACAGGAAGGGGCTGGAATTTGTTGAAGAAAACTGGAAAATGAACTGAGCTATTGAGAGCAAATAACTTGAGAGGGAAATGTAATAGACTGAGAAGAGGTCAAGAAGACATTTGGACTGCAGGTTAGAGACTGTCATCCCTATCAGGGATTGATATTAGACTATAGGCAAATATAAAGGGATAGAGGCATCCTGAGTCAAACACCTGCTGTAATAGAGTTTCTATCTGAATCTAGACCAGAAACTGCTGTTATAAAGGGATAATTAGTACTGTATAAAAAATATTGCATGATAACCATAGGAATCAACCAGAAGAGGTTAGAAAAGATAGGGAACAGAGACTAGATAAGCAATTTACAAGGAAACAATAGAAGTATGCAATAAATTTAAAAAGATTTAGGATTTTTTTTTGTGTGGAAGTGTTTTCATAGGTACCTTAATATTCTAAGCAGACTCCTAAGAATTTTTCCTCAGGTAGATGGCAAATGTTGTTGCTGGATGTGGTGGAGAAGAAAGAGGTAAATGGGAACATATGTTTTGAGAGTGTAATGAGTTGGCAAACATCAAAATGCTCTAGAGAGTCCTCTGTCAGGAATATTGGGTGAGCAAATGGATGCAACTAAGGAAGTGATTTTTTGAGCTGGGATACAAGATCTGAATTGGCTAGGCATAGTAGGGCCTTGCTACATTTAATTCTGGCAGCTGTCTATAAAGCAACTGCAAAAAAATGGAAATTAAAGTGTAAGACAACTGTATTTGAAGTGTTAGATGTTGTAATAGAGATAAAATAACTGGAAGTGGGATCTTTAGAGAAAGGTAGGAGCAAATTACATACCAGAAATGGAAATTGTGTGAACAATGCATGCAGAATAATATTTTGGAGGAGGAAAGAGATTTAATGGAAGCCAACAACTGAGCAATTTATATAATGTTTGATATTTATACAGAAAACATATGTGATGTATGTTTGCAAGTAGGAATATGTTATTTTGGTTTGTTTTCTTTCATTTAAATGTATATTTACCTGTGTCTTAAATGATTCAATAAAGGTGTTAAAAAATGAAGATGAAATTGAAATTAAACTTGGGATTTTTTAGGTACGGTATGTATTATTTATGACTGTGGCGAAAACTAGGGAACATAGTATGGGTCCTTGTTATATATCAGCTTGGGAGAGCATGGGGAGAGAGTGGTGAGTTAAAGAAGTCTCCTGTGTAGTGTTTGTTCAGGTACTGATGGAACCAATTTAGTATAATGAGGACGAATGCAGGCTGGAAAAGATCCTCCAAATTTATTGACACACAAAACCACAAAATAGTAATCCACAGAATGAATGCCTTCACAGTTACAGCGTTTTCGTCCGAATGGACGAAAACGCTGTAACTGTGAAGGCGTTCATTCTGTGGATTACTATTTTGTGGTTTTGTGTGTCAATAAATTTGGAGGATCTTTTCCAGCCTGCATTCGTCCTCGCTTTCGTGTTTTTTGCTTTGTTTAGTGGAGTTTGGAGTTTGGAGCAGTTCTTTACAATTTAGTATAATGTTACAAACTGTGTAAGCATTAAGGGAGTAGAGGGGTTCAGAGTGAGAAAGCATGAGTTTCAAGCTTTAACTAAATCAACACATACTGTACCTTGAGAGGCAGAGAACAGGAGAAGTAGTATTGCATCCTTTACAGAAACCACTTTGTTTGGAGCATAATAGTACATTCGGTTTGACATAGTTTTTAGCAGACTGGAAAATGCTCCCCCTCCCCCAGAAATGTATTAAGAACAGAAGAATGGTGGTGTTTTATGCTTTTGGCATGTAGATAATGATGGAGAATTTCAAGTGATCAGTGAATGATCCTGTAACTAAGGGACGTATTGGTGGTATGCTGTATAGGTATGGAAGTTAAAATGTTGTAATCTCCGTGGTATCCCTGAAGTCTCAAAACAACCCACTAAACAAGTATAGTGGGTCCAAAAACAAAACAGTGTAAGAAACATCTCTGTGTGGAAGATTTTCAGTCCATATATCTCTAGTTAATCACTGTATAGTAATAGGCAAGTAGAACCAACAGAGAGTTCTACAGGATGAATTACAGGACTACCAGGACAACCGGAACCACAAACAATCCATCTAACCAGGAGCAGTAGCACCTTCACAGAGACCAGTTTCTTCAGGAAGACCAATATCGACAGCACAGACATCAACCACCACACCAATACCAAAGCCAGCACCAGTACCAGAACAAGAATGACGACCACCACCAGAGCACCCGAGCTTGTCCCTCTTACCAGGTTCCCCCATACCACAGCCACAGTGAGGAATACTACTACACCCTACCGAGATTCCAGAAAGCAGAAGAGGAATTCCAGAGGTCTCATACTCTATCCACAAACTCCTAGGGAGACAGGAGAACTAAACAGTGGACAGGGGTGAGGGAAATACAATACCTGGGTAATCCCAACTGGAATCCCCTCTACAACCCAGGTCCCAGGTTCAGACGGAGGACCCAGCCACAATAACAGGTACAATAACAGGTGCCACAATAACAGGTGCTCCACTTATCTGGAACCACTCTGTTAAAGCACTGACTGAAGATGAAAAAAGTGTGTTGTCCAAAGGACTTACTTTTGTACCAAGCTGCAGGAGTGAGGTTGCTTAGGTACTGATAGACTTTAAAATGTTTGTGAGGAAGCTCAACTTAAGGTTACATTTTCATGGCAAAAGTAATGACATTGAAAATAAGCCTATTGATGAAACTATATAAAGGCTTAGCAGCTATTGTCCACCACTACATCAAACAATAGCTGCTTTCGAAGTGAAATGTGAGATGGATATGAGGAAACTGCTTAAAAAACCTCCTAAGAAAAAACTTTATAACTTAACACAGGGAGAAAGAAAAGCATTGATTGAGCTAGGCAATGATAAATCCAGACGAGTAATTAAGGCAGACAAGGGAGGAGGTATACTTGTGACTGATACCACTAGCTACAACCAAAAGATAGAGAACATGCAGGAGGATAACAGATTTTATGAGTTATTTACCATGGATGACATAAAAAGAGCATATGATTTATGGAACACTAAGCTCACCACATTACAGGAAGAAAAACACACTGAAAATCTTTATAATTATTTATGGAGCCCATGCCCACGTTTACCTTAATTTTTTGAAATACCAAAGCCACACAAGAACAGAGAAGACCCACCTTATAGACCGGTGAAAGCAAGTGGAGGTTCCCTTACTGAAGCCACAGCCATTTACCTTGATTACTTGCCGAAACCTCTAGCAGAAAAGAATAAGTCATACGTAAGAGATTCAATGGATTTTTTGAGGAAAATGAAAAACATTACAGTGGAAGCTGACAGTATTTTATTAACTATTGATGTGGAATCCTTGTACACAGTGCTCCCTCACAATTACTGTATAACAGCAGCTATGGAGTCTTTTAAGAAACATAATCAGGGTACACAGGCACAACTGCAAAAGTTAAGCAAGCTCATTAATCTTGTACTGGACGTCAATGTATTTACTTTCAATGGCAAACACTGCAAACAAAAAACTGGTATAGCAATGGGGGCTACCATGGCCCCCAGCATAGCTAACATAGCCCTGGGCAAATGGGATGAGGACTTTGTGTTAAACAACACAGACTACATGCAGCATATCGCATGCTATTTACGTTTTATTGATGACATCTTTATTGTTTGGGAAGGTGACACCTTGCAGCTTGGAGATTTTATCACCTTACCTCAATCAAACAACCCCCTTCCTGAAGTTTACCTCTTCCCATAGCTATACGTCAACCACTTTCTTAGATATGCAGATTTCCAAGGACACCAACAATAACAGAATCACCACTGATCTATTCAGAAAACCAACGAGGGTTAACTTATTACTCCACAGTAAGTCTACATCCTACAAAAACCAAGTATAATATAGTGAAGTCTCAAGGCTATAGATTAGTTAGAATTACCACAGAGATGGAACCATTTTTGAGAAACCTGAACAACTTAAAAAATTATTTTCTTGTGAGAGGCTATGAAAGTCAGATGTTAAAAAACATCCTGGAACCCATTATAGAACTGAAAAGGACTGAACCACCTTCACTCAACCTCCCCAGCAGAAGAATGTTAAGTAATTCCACAGAGAGTAACAAATGCAAAAATAGCTGCATCCTGACATACACATTGGATTATCACAGTATCAAAAATGTTATTGAAGAAAACTGGGACATTGTCACAGGAAATCCTTTTCTGATTAACATCTTAGGTGAAGCCCCATCATTTGTTTATAGGAAGGCCAGGAACATTAGAAGTTTTGTTGAATTTAAACTTAGACCATATGAGAAAAGCACTAAAATATGTTAAACTAATTGTACATTTTGTATATTTATACAGCAAGGTGATAGTTTTTATTGCCCTTATTTAAAGAAAATCATGAAAACTAATGCAAGGGGTGACTGTAACACTACAAAAGTAATTTACAGGGCACAGTGCAATGAACGTGATGCATTCTATGTGGGCAAGACTGTAAATAAACTCAAGCATAGGATTTCATGTCATCTGTCAGAAATCCGCTCTGGATGTAAAAATAATGCACTAGCTAAACACCTTTCTCTTCATAAAAGACTCACAGGTTTTAAGTTCCAGATCCTGGATCGCATAGACATGGGTGATCTTGAAGGAGACATCCCAAATATTCTGTAGAAACATAAACTCATGTGGCAATTAAAGCTGAACTCTTTTAGGAAGCCTGGACTTACTGTTAAAAGTGCACTGTAACTCAGAAAATTGCCACATTGCTTACATGACTAATTGTATTTTATTTTATTTTATTCTACCAGTTGGTTTTAAATACCATTTTAAATCAGTTGTAATTTAAGTGTATATTTTGTTTCCATTATCATACATACATTTTTTCTTTTTATTTTTTCTGGGTTTTTTTCCACTTTATTCAAAATGATGTGTAATAACAATACTAACTAATTATACAATTATATATATTTTTATAAATAGCTTTTAGGGTTCTTGTACACAGACCTGAAGAAGTCTAGAGGGATGAAAGCAATCTTTGTTAACAATAGATTATGAAAATAGAAATTGATTTTTACATGCAAAATGTGTATAATGTGTATTTATATATATTTTTTTGATTCCCAAATTAACTAAGGTTGATATATTTCCAGCCATGTAGTATATTGTCTTGGATAAAATCACAGACTTAATAATCTACTAATAATCTGGTTAAATAAGAGGCACCACATCATTATAAATTTTATTATAAGTACATAAGGGTTATAATATTAGTATGACAGCTACTAAGCATGGCAGGACCAGCTTGAATGTCACACTGATGGGGGAAGGGATGTGAATTTACTACTTCTACTACTATTGTCTGATCTGATTAATATACGGTGATTAACTAGAGATATATATGGACTGAATATCTTCCACACAGAGAAGTTTCTTACACTGTTTTAAAGTTAAAATGTTGCATGCATAATGGAGTCTATGCATATAGGCCAACAGAGCCAGGGTGATATTAATTTAATTAATTTAAGCCATTTGCTTGTGGTAGATATTGAGATGGGTTTGCAGTTAAATGTTAAGCCAGGGCTAGATTTAGTAACAGTATATGGGTATGATGATGTATGAGTGATTTGATTCATTTAAACTTTTATGTCCACAGTAGAACCATGGATTGTTAAATCCATGGCTGAGTGAAGAGACAGTGTATTTGAAGTCCTGTGGGAGGTGAGGAAGGAAATCTGAGAAAGATGGGGTATAGGACTTTACAATATTGTGTAAAAAAACTAATTACCAAAGTGAAGACCACATTTGATTTTTTTTTTCTGGCATTTCCTCATATATTTACTAAAATTTGGCATTGCAAACAGTTATCTATAGAGCTTCACCTCATATGTAGCTGCACAGTCATTGCATATTTCAATACCAAATGGTGATTTCAGAAAGGAAACATTTCACTCAGCCACTGCAAAATAAATTTTTATGACAGAATTGTACAATGACATTTCAAAGTAACATGACTATCCTGAAAGTTTTATCCAAAGATTTTACTAACCTCATATATATGATATTGTAGTTAATTTGGCAAACATGTCTTTGTAACTTTACCAGAGTCTAATATTTCTACACCAGTTTTGAAAAACACCATCTATGGGACCTTCAAACCCAAAATGAACATTCTGAAAGTTTGCCTCAGAATATTAACAAAAACTGCCAGACATATAAACCTTCATTCAAATTCTTCAGACATATTCTCATAAATTTACTGAAATTGACAATTTAGACCAAGTCTGCAAACTGCCATATATTTGTTGTTACCTCATGACTACTGCTCAAGAAGCAATTATTATCTATTTTATGCATTTGTGTCCCAAAAAGTCATCTTCAACATGAAACATTTTTCATTCAGCAATTGAAGAATCACATTTGATGCTGAACTTGTTCAATTGTACCTTTTAAGTACTGATATAGTACCATAAGCTGAGTATTATGAATGTGTTACACAAAATGTTACTACTAAAGTTACAGTTGTGTGTGTGTGTTAAGCTGGAAAACATTTCCTTGAAGTCATACTACATTTTGATATTTTTGCAACAAATTTACACCATATTATCCATGAAACCTCACTGTATGAAGAGTTTCAGTATGAATGTGTCCCCAACCGACTCCCAAATTGATCTTCAGTGCTTATAATCTAAGGTTACCTATTCACATAAAAAATGCTTGTTGTACAGGCTTATGAATTCTGCTCAAGTGTCTGTTGCAAAGGGTTTCTCTCCCCACTGCCTGAATACACGTGTTCATCCTTTAAAGGGAGTCACAGTAATACAGCAATAGTGTAGTGGGCAGAGCATTAGCCTTACGAGCAGTCATTCCTGGTTCGAGTCCCACCCCAGTACAGTTGTTAGTGGTGGAGCCTCACATCTTCACAGTCTATAGTTTGTACCTATTTTTCCATTATTGTCTTTATGTCTTTTGTGTTTTCCCACTGTCCATGTGAACTTCCTCTAAGTACTATGGTTACCTCTTACATCCCAAAGGATTACTGTTGGATTTGCTACTCTAAATTCTTTATGCAAACAACCTTTAACTTCCTCCTTGTCTTCATGGCCTGGATAATGGCTGGAAACATATCTAAAACTTCAGTCCACTTACCCAGTTTTCAATTGATTATCTACATAAACCTTTGTTCAACAGTTGAGCAGACTGAAGCTCTAAGGCACAGAGATGCTTCCTCTTTTTTTTCTGCTGATAAAGATTTCTGCGGTCAGGTGCAAAGTGCATCCAAGGAAAAAATATGTTGTGTGCAAATGTAGTAAGTATTTGTTATAATAATGGTAACTGTTTGTTTACTAGTATATATAATTGAGATCCTACATAGGAAGTTCATCTTGGAGACATGTTGTGGATATGGGTACAGCCCGGTTCGAGACTTACACCCTCTCCCCCAGATTTTCAAGGGCTGGCGAGATCTCACCTGATGCTGCCAGAAAAGTGATGCTTTCCATATATTTATACATACATACACATGATTAAACACAATACAGTATTTTATTGTGGAAAAGATTACATTTATTAATGGGGTAAGCCCATGGACACACAGAGTTCCTTTTCATAGGATTATAGGATCATAGGAAATTACTAGGCTATTGCCCCTGAGGCCCTTACAAGCCTAGCCAAGAATTTAGCCCATGTTCCAGCAAGTCAGCACCATATGCCTCTATCCAGCAGGGACACAGGTGGAATCCCAGGGATGTATTTTCTGCTCCCCATCCAGTTATCCAAGTTGCGCTTAAAAAGGTTTAATGAGGTACTCTGCCTTACATAGCGAGGGAGTCTATTCCATAAAAGGGGGAGTCTCTGAGACACAAATTTGTCCCGCCAACAAGTTCTATTGATGTCACACACCAGGTTAAGGTTGCATGTACAGGTTACTCGAGTGGAACTTGACTTGCGGATATGCAGCAGTCCCTTCAGGGCTGGGTCTGAGATTGCTTTGTATGCCAGACAGAGGTCACCTCTGAGGAGTCTGTAGGAGACTGTGTAGAGGAACAGGGCTTTTAGACTATCTGCATAGGGTAGATGTTTGAGGCCCTGGATTCTCTGGGTGAGGAACCTCTGTGGTCTCTCCAGCTGCTGCATGTGCTTTGTGAGGTACATGCCGAAAGAAGCATTGTATTCAATAATGGGTCTTATAAGGGAAGAATACAGGGATGCTATGACCACCGTGTCCCTGGATGAGATACCCTTACAAATGAGGTGGGCCATGTAGAAAGCTTTCTGTACAATGGAAGCAATATGGTGGACAAAAGTCAGTTTGCAATCAACCTGGGTGCCCAAGTCCCTCACGACTGATTGCATGCTTAGTGCCTTATTACCAATGTGATCATTTTTGGGGACGTCACTCTCCCCAAAAGCGAGAGCAGTCTCTCATGAGCAGTCTCTGGTTAAGTGACTTGTTCAGAGGCAAATAGAGACTGTGGAAATCAAACACAGGAATACTGCAGAATCTAGTTCTAATACCACAGTTTTAAACCTCTATGCAAAGCTATCATACTAATGAAGTATCTGCAGCTCGTGCACAAAAACAAGGCATTCAAAACTATGTTTAATTTATTCATGTCAAACCAGGCAAGTGAACTGATTATCACAGGCTCACTTAGCCATGACATGGGTCATAGGGATAAGGGCGAATAAAATATATAAGAAGAGCTTTCAGAGTACACAACTGACCACTATGTTTCGGAGAGGTGAGAGAAAACTTGAGAACCTGGAAAAAAAAAATCACTGAAACTGACAGAATCTGAAGACTGCATAGACAGTGACCAGACGTCAGGAAGAAATCCTGGACCTTGGACCTGAAATGCAAATGTCTTAAATCAGTCATGAATTCCCTGTTGTTGCTGAAGCTGCAAAAAGAAGTCTATACAGTGCATAAACATTTTTAATTGGTTACTTGGATGTCACATCAACTCTTTCTAACTTATCTTGCCTCGTATTATTAACAGTTAACTTTCCATGTAGTCTCATGAGGCTCCCTGATAATTACTTGCAGTTTTACAACACCGGCACAATTCTAAAACATCATCTCATCATACCTTTGTTTGGTGCGTGCATTTTGCTTACATTTCTGTATGCTGATATTCAGTATTTAAATGTTACTCATTTAGAGTTAAACCTAAAACATTTGTGTCCTATTATCTTTGCTTTTTTTGTCTTTGCAGTGACTTTATACATTTTTCTGGCATGCCTTACAAATGACCAAAAATCAAAAAAGCAATACTTGGTTTGATCAATGATACATACACAGATCATATGTACAACAATGATTATTACTGAAAATGTTGTCTGTTGAGTGTAATAATACTGTTTTTCTCACTTTCCTCTGTTTAGATTGCTGCAGCTGATTACTGCTGCAAATCAAATATCATTACTAACAAATGCTTTCTTTCTGTTTCTTTCCCTATCTAATCTTCTTCAGTTTCCCACAGTAGACTAACACAAACACACACACACACACACACACACACACACACACACACACACACACACACACATGTGCGTGCACCACTATGCCCACTTCAAAAACATCCATACGTATGCACCCACACATGCACACTCACACACACAGGAGCATACATATTTATGGGTCGTTGCATTTTTAACAAAGGTACTTCCATTCATTTCTCCTCATCAACATGGTTTCTGATGTTTTGACATTTGTCTATATACATAAAAGGCACTGCCTCAGGTCCCAGGATGAGAGTTACGTTTTCTTCAGCTCAAACCAATTCCAGTGCTACATCACCTACTGTGAACAGTTAAAAGTCACCAGTTTCACATCCTTACACTAAAAATCTACTATCCCCGTGGTGGTGGTGCTGCGGTAGCGTTGTCGCCTCACAGTAAGACGCTGTCCAGTTCGATTCTCAGCTAGAGCGTCTTCTGCGTGGAGACATGCGTGAATGGGCGTACCTTCGTTGAAGGTTGTGTGTCAGGCCTGACAAGCCGGTATGTAAAAAATCAACTGCCAATCATTAGCGGACCGGAGTTCCGCTGTGGCGACCCCTAACCGGGAAAACCTGAAAGACACAAACAAACACTAAAAATCTTGTTTGCAGAAACTCCCACAATATAGCCACGTTTGTGTTTCTGGCAGAATGCAAACTCCCTATCACAGTTCTGCTATCACACTAAACTGGGTTGAGCTTATTCAGCCAATCAAGTTTCTGAACAGCTTCTGCTGTTGTTGTAAAGGAGGTGATATCAGGAAACATTATTTCACTTTTCACAGGATTATCAGTGTCTCAGAAGAACAGGGACAAACCTTGTGATGAGAGATCAAAAGAGGAATTTGAAAACAACTATGCAGAATGTCTGATGTGTGTCAGTTGAGATTCCCAAAAAGTGTCAAGAATAGTCCATGGAGAAGATTAGAGTATCAACGTTGGAAAAGCAGCATGACATGAAAAGCACTGTTAGGAAGCTTTTAAATGATAGTCATCGTAAAATGAAATGCCACAAATGAAATACAGTAAAATGCAGTGGTTTTGGTGTTATCTTTTTTTTTCTAAGTTTTATGTTGAAAATGGAAAACGTAGGTATAGTGGGCTGAGTGAGACAGAGTGTCACCAGAATTTTTCAGAGGCATGGTTTACAGTGCATAGTAGCTAAAATCCTCAGAGTTTGTATTTGCAGAAGATGAGAAGTGAGAAAGCAAAGAGATATAAAGGCTTTAGATTCATGTTAAGAATGAACCAGGTTATGGTAAATAAGAATAGGATGGCAGAAGAGTGACAACAAAGTAAGATGGGGAACATTACAAGTGATTTGATGAAACTGCTCTGCTTTCTTGTACATTCTGCCCCCTTTACTTACAGGAAGTGGCTGTGCTGGAATGCACAAATATAGTAAGTCTGGAGAAATAACACTGCAAAAATATCCAGATAATGAATGTAGTTGCAACAAAGAATGTACAGTGGATAGCCAAGCATAATGTCTAGTACTATTTCTGCCACCTGCAGGGTAATAATTTAGACCACTGCTGGTGCTAGCAATCTAATGAGAGTAATCATAGAATCAATCTTATACAGCAGTTTTTAATATTTCCCTATAAAGGACATTTTAATCATATGTTTTTCAGTCTATTTTTACCTATGGGTTGTACTATCGTTCAGCTCTGTCTGACTCATAATAGTCTTCAGAAGATTATTATGTCACTTCATAATATAGAGTTAGACTAAGGCGATGAAATATGAACAGACTGACCAGCAGCCCTTCAATAATTACACAGGCAAATTTTCATTTACTACTAGTTAACCAGGCTACACTACAGATAAAGCCTTAAACAAGGGGATTTAGGTGTGAAACCATAAATATGTAGTGCGAGTATTTAAACAACAGCATATCTGAGAAATGCTAAACATCACATCCTATCCTTAAATGGCTCATCCTTTTGGTGCTGGCCATGCAGGAGCTTACATGAGTCTACAGAGAGCTGTGGTCAGTATGTAAAAGTGCCTACATCAGACAACAGCAGCAACTATGGGATCCAAACAGGCAATGTGTATAAGTGCCTGTGTCAGACAGTAGCAAACACTATGGAATCCAAACAGGCACTGTTAATTGTATATTTATTATAGGTACAGGAGACATCGTAATCCTTTATTCTGCAGCATCCAAACTTTAATTAATGTTCTTTCACAGACATATTTAACAAATTACACCATCCCAGGATATAAATTATCATTGTTTCCAAGTCTCATGAAAAAAGTCCCCCTTCTTTGTTAGTTTTCAGTTCTGCTGTCAGTATGGTTTTGGCAGAATAGATTTACTTACTATCTAAGAAAAATGAATGTATAGAGAAAAATTTCATTTGGCACAAACTTATTTTAAGCTATGTTGTCTGTAACAGTAAAAGGAGCTGGAGAAATTGAAGCCTGACAGTTGCTACACATCCACATGTAGTGCTGACTGAAATGCCACAGCTGTGCACAAAACCACTGATTTTTATTCAAACATCATTAGATATATTCATGCAGAAAATTAAGCAATCATTTTTAGAATACAGTGGTCTCAGTAAGCCGATCAGAACAGATTTTACTGCCAGAAGAGTCAGGAAGCTCTTCATCAGCTACAGCATAAAGCCCACTGTCTGAACAGAAGCTTTAGTTCACAATCATTTTTATGCATACTTCATTGCCTTTGATAACACTGCAATAAATGTTAGGAAGTTTATACTAACTTAAAATCAGCACTGAACTAGCACAAACATGAAAAGAGAATATTGCATTAGAAAGTGTTCTTTTCCCTCTGTTGCCACACATTCATTGTTCAAGGACCGGTGTCTCTTGGCTTTCCATACACACAGTCATTGACATGTATGCTTGCAGTACTTTAAGTACCATATTGGGAATGGCATGCAATGTGTTCTTCCACAATTACAGGCATTGGTCTGACTGTTCTACCACCAAAAATGCAGAAACTGCTGCTTGTACATCCCAGCACTGCTAAAACTTTTCTAAGAACCATAAAAGTGTCACTGACTCACCTGTAATTATCATAAATATAAATCTGCACTTTCCCATTGTAACCACCTCAGGCAGCCTATGCATTGTATTGGCACAGGCACCCTTCCTATTTACCCTCCTACACAAACATTTAAAAACATTTAAAAACACACACTGACATACCTATCACCTGTCCATGAGTTGACAGAACATCCCTGATGTAGCTTCATATTTTGTTCTTGCCCTCATAAATCACAGATGCTTACAGTCAATAATGCCAGACATTAGAATTTTATTCCTCTTAATGTTCATTAAGTGTATCTTGAGGCTAGATTTGTTGCTCTATTAACATTTTAAGTGAATCCAAGCAATAGTCTAAAGCTTTCCCTAATGTCATCTACTGTTCCTTCCAGCTTTGTCCCAAAACCTTATCACAACTATTTACCGATATGGCAAATCCCCCAGGGACACTCCCCATCTCTCTCAACAGATTTTACAGAACAATTCTAATGTTGCCTCTTATAAATGTCCTGCCCCTCATGGACTATTGTAGTAAGGGAATAATGCCAGACATTAGACTTTCATACAAATTGATATTTAGTAGCAAGGTGACTGAGAATATAAATTATGTGCAAGTCAAATCTTTTTTTATCTCTCATGGTCTATCATAGCCTTAGCAATCCAGGTTATGGAGTGCTTGCATTCCAGTTGTGCTAAATGTTTTTCTTAAAAATGTTTTTAGCTCTCTAAGCTTTGTAGTTTATCTTTAAATACAGATTAATTTCATTCATGTTACAAGGAAGGATTATTTTTCAGAACTCCTATTTGTTTTAGTGTGTTTTTATGGATTTCAAAGTTTTTATAGATTTTAAACATCTTTATCTTTTAAAGTATTGAATCTGCAAATGTTTTTTAACATACGTGAATGCAAAAATTGTTATCAGTGTTTTAGTTCAACTTTTAGGTTTCAGTTTGTTTTATGATAAAGGGGTTATTATGACCTCAGTTTCAGTGTGTGATTTCTTTGCTTCACATTTTCATTAAATGTTGCATAAAATACATCTACATCTACATCACAAAGAATCAAATCTAAACTCAATAAAATGGTTATATGAATTCTGTGATGACTGCAAACAGAATCATCATAATCACACTGGATGGCTGCCAGTATGACTACCAGTAATGACAAAAAACTTTGTCAGAACTGAATAGATTGTGTAAATCTAAAACAAATCTATCAGTAAATAGAAAGGTTAGCATTTGTGTATATTGCACCACCTTGCATTCATAGAAATTTCACAACTGAAAAGAAAGCTATAGAACTGGTAAACTCTACAAGGACCTGGACACCATTTATGGAGACTATTTAAATTTTAATCCTAAATATCAGTTACTGCCAGAAATGTTTACCATGTAATTTATACTACCCTCTGTAATTTATAGAAACTGCAATGTTCTGCCTCCATTGCACCCTTTGTCCAAATTTCTGATAAGACCTATCCTAGAATGCAATAATATGTTGTCGGTATAACACATCCCATCTTTTACAGATCAAATGGGTGCAGACGTATTTCACCAGGAAGGTATACAATGATAATGATTTAATATATAATGAGACTCTGGTGTCACTGTCTGTACTTCATTAGGTATAGCTTTACTAGCAGCAGACAGTCTCAGATCTTCTAACCATAAAGGATGTGTTAAAGTTAAAACTCTGCCATCTGTCAATACACCATCCATCTAGAGCTATGCAGGAACAAATACAGTTCAATACAGTAGAAGAAGAAGATGTTATTCAAAGTACATTTTGCACGATTGTGGAACTAGCTATCACTACACAAATAGTGTGACTTACATAAACACATGGGCAAGGATAAATATCCATGAAGATACTATTGTAACTCAAGTGAATGTAGGGAAACCATCTATGAAATGATGGTATACTGCATGAAATGGTGGTATACTACAGGAAATAGTGGCATACTGCATGAAATGGTGGTATTGCTGCATGAAATAGTGGCATACTGTATGAAATGGTGGCATACTGCATGAAATAGTGGTATTCTACAAAATTATCTTACACATGAGCCAGTCTGCCAATCATCTAACCATGATGGGGAAACTAGCAAATGCTAAATACCACTGAAAAAAATATTTACAGTTCTCTAGTACATATTCTATTTCAGGGTATTATTGTTGTAAACCAGTGAAAGAATTTAGACTGAAAATTTAATCATAAAGGTTTACAACTAGTGTTGTACAATGTGCAATTGTAATTATGTTATTATATCCAAGTAATGTCATATTTTACTACATCCGCTTTTTTGCTCATCAGTTGTCTTGAGGAATTTTCATGGGTAAATAGTAAGTAACAAAGGTATACATTTTCCTGTCTGTCAAGGACATCAGTCTTTCCAGAGTTTTGCTGTAGAGTTTTATTCATTGATTGACTGGGTGATTGGTTGATTGATTGAGTGACACAGTTGGTACTGTGCACAGAAGTTGATAGTGCACCTGTGGAATAACTTTCAGAACTGGAGAATTAAGTAACAAAAATGATTTCACAATGTTCACATTACTGGACCAGATGCCTTGTAACAAAAGCTGCAGCTGTGTGTAATATTCATTTAGTTATCAGGAATGGTATACATTATGTTGCTATGTGCCTTTAAATGGTACTGTGCATCTTATTTACTGAAGTGATCACTAAATAGATGCTCTGGACATCCCACCAATGTCGGAAAACATTATGAAACATTTTCTAAGCAAACTAGTTATTTTTTTTAATTTCTCCAAATATTGAAGGTTCCTAATAATTTGATAGGAATAGACCTCATTTCTAAAATTTGTAATATTTCATTCTATGCTGTTGGTCAAGAGAGCTCTTCTCAGTCCCTACAATATACCCAAAATTGCCTCTTTCTGTAGTTAATAAAGAGTTAAAAATATAGGCAACATATTTAAATATGTTTGATTGTTTTATTAGCCCTGCTGTTCCTACTACTACTACAATGAAGGCTACCTGTGCGTCCTTTATTCAACATTGTTCTAGTTTATGCTTGCATACCCTGTTATTTCATATATTCATGTCTCTTAGCACACAGGATGCTATAATTGCTAGGTGAAGCTATTTCAATGAACAGTGCTACTTTTCCCTTTTTTCTTCAGCTATAGTATCTGTTTTTTCTCGTTTCTGCTTTCTTGATTGTTTAGAACAGGATGATAAGTAATTAGTTGTGCTTTATGTTTCTATTTCTTTCTAGGTACCTGTATGTTGTATTGTTTGCACAATCACCAGTGTAACTGTCTTGCCATATTATTGTGCCTTTTACTATATAAACCCTCAATGACCAGTATCACAACCAGCAACAAGATTTGCATCTTTTTCTACATCCCATACTACAGAACCTAAATTTCTCTGTAACTCTTTATTTCTTTTCTAGATTTTGTACACCATAATGTATGTAGTCCTGTTATTAATCTTTCATCTTTCGGTTTAAATTCTCCACTCCTTAGCTAGTCATATAGCAAATCTTAATCAACATTAGTCTGGTCCAGCAATCCTCTACACTTGCCACTATGATGGTGGGCTTTTCAGTTTGCTTCCCTTTTCTTCTGGTCATGTCATTTATATTCCTTCTTTTGTTTTTCACACTTTCTGTTGCTATCTGTTTTCTGTCTACTTCTGGATTGATTTTCATACACACTCCTTTCCAACAAGCTTCTGATAATCTGAACAAAGATATTTTCATAGACTTGTTTTGTTACTTTTTTAAAACTTTCATTATGTTTAGATCTGATGATATCAATAAATATATAAGCAGACCCATGACTATAATGACCTATATATTTAGCCAGTTTCAAGAAGGCATATAGCTCCTTCAGAATCATGCCACACACTGTTTTATGTATCATTTGATAAGCATGAAGAATTTTTCTTGTTCACTTGTCCAAATGATCCATCTACTTTTGGGGGCCAGTCAATCATGGCAAAGCTTTAAAACAGAACAAGAAAAACAAGCCTATTTATAGCTTGAACTTTATTCCTAGATGTCAAGGCAGTTTTTTAAATTACTTGTAATTTTCCTGAAATATTCTTTAATAACCTTCATTCTCATTTGTTTATGCTGTATTGCTGATCCTTCAACTGTTTCCAAGAATTGATATATTGCAACTTCTTTAAGATCTTTTGTAACACATTATTTCCCCAGGTTGATATTTTCATGAAGTTTCAGTTTTCTTGCTATAAATTGATTTTACATATTTATCAAGACCAAATGTCATTTTTACATCATCTGAAAAGTTTTAACCATATGTAATTATGATCTGAGTTGCCATTAATAACCTTTCATTTTTGGTTTAAATTCTCCATTCCTTAAGTATGTACCTGTTTTGACAGCATTTAGATGGAACAAACTGAAAAAGAAGTTAGTCACCTCTTTCCTCATTTAACCCTGTTTGGTTCATTGGCACAGAAAGCTGCAGTTTATCTTAGCATATACAGAACCCTTTATTTTCTCCCTGAACACACTAATTATTGATATGTATCACTAGAAAGTTGAATTCATCCTGTCATGGAAAGGGTGGTATGCTACCTGTCACTCGTCCCTCTAATACAGATGACAAGCAGGCGGGGTAGTTCATTTATATGCTTTATTACACAGAAACACATCAGGATGGATAGTAGCAGCATCAAATATAAACAAACTGATTAACAGACAGACCTTACATACAGACATGCTTACATCTCCACAGCTTACTACAAAATGGCAGTCAGGCTCACATGTTCTCAGTATTTATACAGTACACTTGTGCAAGCCCTTGGATAGCTTCTTAAAGAGACATAAACACCTTGATCTATATCCTCCCTCTTAAAAAGATTGCCCTTAAATGAAAATGACATTGCAGTTAAGCATACATTAATATAGACATTAGAAACAGACACAATGTACATGTCCAAGTTGCCGTGTATCTAGAACATGGTCTGGAGATGCGACTGGATTTCATAACATAACAATCATGACTAGGTTTAGCAGCAAGGACAGTCTTCAGTGAACAACATGTATCAGAAACTTTGGGATTCATCACAGGAATGGGAATACTCTCTAGAACTTCTTCTGGAACTGGAACACTGGACAACTCACTCTGAGATAAAGAGGCTTTCTCACAGGCAAGGTGATGTGGTATAGGCTCAGACACTGGTATCAAATGTTTCCGATTCTGCCTAAAGACTAGTGATTCCACAGTGTATGATCTTGGCTCTGGGCAAATATTCTTCATGACTCCAATCCGATCATAACCTTTGGACATTTGCATCCTTACCACTTCTCCTTCTCATAATGGATTGATCGGTTTGCTGGTCTTATCGTAGTAGGACTTCTGGGTTAAACGCTTCTTCAACAGACTTGTTGTTTTTGACACATGGAGCCAACGATTGACTACTGGTTGGTAATGTGGTTCTGGTTTGTCTCGACAGAAATCTCTGAGGAGGTGAACTAAGATGTTTATCACAAGAAATATTTCTATGATTTAAGAAATTCAGGAAAAGATCACTATTGTCTCATTTTGATTTCTCTAGTAACTGCTTTGCCCTTTGAATTGCATGTTCTGCCAAACCATTTAAATGCAGATACTCTGGGCTACTTGGCAAATCTTTTGAACTGTTGGATTGTGAACTGTGTGCCGCTGTCATAAATAACTTTGTGTGGACAACTATGAACTGCAAAATAATGCTTCATCTTAATAAAGACAGTATTGGGTGCTAGATTGGGAAGTAGGTCAATCTGGAACTAATTGGAATAAGAGTCTACTAACAACAAGTAATGTTGACCATTCCACTCAAAAAATTCAGTAGCTACTGTTGACCATGGTAGTTCAGGAATATGGTTCAGATGAGGTGGTTCTTTCTGTTGATGCAGGTTAGTACAAACTGAACAAGATGAAAGTACTCTCTTAATATCTTGTGACATAGAAGACCAAAATACTAATCCTCTCACCCTTCTTTTGGCAGAGTCTGCTCCTGGATGACCTTGATGTAAGATAGTGATGTATTCTTGTTGCAAAGACTTTGGAACAATAACTTTAGGACCTTTCATGATGATACCATTGTCTGCCAAAATCTCATCTCTGTATGGAAAATAAGGTTGCACTTCTGGAGGTAAACTAAATTGCTTTGATGGCCATCCTTCTTTGATAAAGTGGTTGAGCTTCTGTAGAATTGGATCTGTGACCGTATGATCTCTCAGCACACCAAGATGTGTGGAAGAAAAATTTCTCACTTCCATGGCTTCAAAATCAAAGCGCTCATTGTCATGCTGTTTAGTGGTTGATATGGGTGATCTGAATAACGTATCAGGAAGATAAAGAAGTTTGCCTTTCTTGTAGACAAGATTGATATGATACTTTTCCAATCTCAGCATCATGCATTGCAATCTGGCTGGAGCTGTATGCATAGGCTTTCTCAAAATAGTGACTAGAGTTTGGTGGTCTTTTTCAATCTGCATTGGTCTACCATAAACATAATCATGGAGCTTGGAACATGCAAACACAATTGCCAAAAATTCTTTATCTGAGCATACTGCATCTCAGCTTGGGTAAGAGTTCTCGATGTATAGGCAGCAGGTTGACCCTCTTGTAGAATGACTGCAGCAAGACCAAATTTCAAAGCATCACATGAAAGAGTAACTGGCTTGTGGACATCATAATATCTGAGAGTAGGTGGACTGGCAATTCTGTTTCATAACATCAAATGCTCTCTGGTGTTATTCTAACCATGTCCAGGATATGTCTTTGTGTCAGTTCTCTGAGTGGTGCAGATATCTGACTGAAGTCTGGAATTAACTTGCCTAGGTAGTTAACCATGCCAAGAAAATGTTGCATGGCTTGAACATTGTCTGGAGCTGGCATCTCAAGAATGGCTGTTTGCTTAGAAGGGTCTGGTTGTAGGCCTGAACTGGTAAATAAATTATCAACATAAGTGACACTTCTCATAGCCTGAATTTGCATTTCTGAGGGTTCAGCTTAAGATTCACTTGATGTGCCCTTTCCAGAACTTTTCTGAGGTTTCTGTCATGCTCAGCTTCAGCATTACCTCTTACTAGTATGTTGTCTACTATAATAAAACAAGGATACCCAGAAAAAATTTGCTCCATTGCACGTTGAAGGACTTTACTTGCTAAATTTATCCCAAATGGCATTTTCAGAAATCTGTACTTTCCAAAAGGAGTACTGAAAGTGTCACATGACTCTGATGAAGCCCTAAAAGAGACTGGGTAAAAACACTTAGTCAGTTGTGTGAAATTATCACAATAAAGTGGAATGTCATTTTTACCACTGGTGTGGTCCGATATTTATTTATTTTTACGTTGTTGTCAAGGTTTTACCTGTGCTCTAGTAAATATTTGCAAAATAACTGTACTGTAACACTGCACAAACATGCAAACACTTCATACACTTCTGATAACTCAGATAGGCTTAATTAATATGAAAAATATTTGCTT
Source organism: Protopterus annectens (assembly GCF_019279795.1). NCBI lineage: Eukaryota > Metazoa > Chordata > Ceratodontiformes > Protopteridae > Protopterus > Protopterus annectens. Next base: position 1,615,356,662 of record NC_056737.1, read on the forward strand.
TGTGAAAAATGCGGTCTTTTGCTTTCATTTTATTTGTTTTATGCAATTCGTACTTTTTTCAAACATTTTCCATAGTAATTGAAATATTTCTATCAATATCAGACATTTTGACTTATTTAAATATTGTTTAGAGTGTTCTGTATGCTTTGTTTCATATTTGATGAATAAGAAATATTTTGAGCAAGTTTTAACATCTGAAATTAATTTCTGACCTGTTACTGTATATTCCACCAAAACTATCTAGATTCCTCCCAGATACAAAGTGGAGAAACTGGAGCTCTTTCTGGCCACAAGTCATTTTAACCATGCCTCTTCTGATACCATGTCACTCGTCCCTCTAACACAGATGACACGCAGGCAGGGTAGTTCATTTGGATGCTTTATTACATAGAAACACATCAGGATGGATAGCATCATCATCAAATATAAATGAACTGATTATCAGACAGACCTTACATACAGACATGCTTACATCTCAGTAGCTTACTACAAAATGGCAGACTCACACGTGCTTAGTATTTATACACTTGTGCAAGCCGTTGGATACCTTCTTAAAGAGGTATACACACATTGCTCTACACTACCTGATATAAAGGATACAATGTAGGTGCTCCCAGTCACAGGTTCAGTTGGATTATCCTGACTAGCTGCAGTTATGATTATTACAGTATAATATTTTAAGATTTTAATTTTACTGCTTGTCACATATTTTTTAATACTTGTCCCATGTAAACATGGCAAACAACATCCACATATCACATCACAGATACAATGATGTACTAATATTTATACACAGTGAGGGACAATATTTATATAAAGTATTTATTTCAATTTTAGGCACAATGCTCATAGGATAGGAATACAGCACATAAGCTATAACCTATTAGCTACCAATAGGAGTAGATATGTAGAACAGGTATGAAAGAGAAGACTAAAAGACCCTATTGTAGCTTGGATGAACAGTCTATGGCATGCATTTATGAACCCAGCTTGAGATAATCGACAATGATATCTGTGTTAAAGCAGATAAATACTGCATGTCATGTTACCTGAATTTCGATCTGACAAAGCTCTTTTAAGGGTGAAAGTGGTCATCTATTGTTTTTCAGTAAAGAAGTTTTATTTCTAAACAAGTTATAAGTGCTTTTCTATAGTGCATGATTCTCTTTTCCTGATTTTTGTAAGAGTCTCAGCCAGCAGCTTTGTTGCTCACAAGTACCAGTTTCCCCCGTGGCCTATGTATACATGTATGTTTTACATTATGTTGCTTTAAAGATGCAAGTCTCTCTCTCTCTCTCTCTCTCTCTCTCTCTCTCTCTCTCTTGTTATATTTCTCTCTCCTCTTCAGTCTCTCTCTCTCACACACACACATATACACACACACACACACACACACACACACACACACACACACACACACACACACACACATTTTTTCTCTCTCTCACAGACTCAAGTAGAGTAAAAAGTGAATTCTGTGTATCCTTTGTGGTCTATATTAAACCAGCTATTTAAACTTATTTGCTCAAACATAATGAGTGAACAAAATGCCAAAATCAGGAAAAATTTTAAAATAATACACTAATTCACTAACAAAACAATAAGTTTTGCATCGACTTGCATTTTCAGAATATAAGTAGTATGAACATTTAATTTCTGACATTACTGACTTCTGTAATCCTCATCAATTTACCAGAATATCAGGAACAGGGCAAAAATATCAAGCAAAATCAGATAAATTCTTCAAAGATAGGGTCAGTTTAAAGGTATTATTCCCTGCATACCTCTCAGCTTCCTTGCTCAAGAATTATAGACATAGTAACAAAATAATGTGAGGACCAGAATCAAGGAAAATGTTTTAATATTCTTCTAAGTCACTTAAAAAGTTAACAGAGCAATAGGTTTTGCCTTTTTACAAAAGGTCATGAAAATCCAATCCCCAGAATATATGTTAAAAGTAAAAATCTGAACAATAAGAGATATACAACTGTAATATCTGGCATTATTGACTTGTCTGCGATCCTCAGTGATTTACCAGAAAATTAGGGATAGGGCAAACAATATGAGGCAAAATCTGGGATATTCCACAAAATCAGGGGCAGTTAAGAGATATGGTCACTGCAGTAGCACATTCAGTCTTCTGCAGCAGCATACATTTTTGTGGCTATTATGTACCACTTTGGGTGATAACAGCTGGTCACCAGAAGTGTCTGTCTCTTTAAGGAGGAAATGGCACATAGCTCTCAACTGTACCTCATTATGAGGAGTATTCTCCATTTTGAATGTTAAGATTCCATGGTACACTCTGTTCCACGATAAAGAGGTCTGCCACACTTTAATTGTTGTGATTTTCTTTTTAACAACTATAATGGTAAATAATATTGAATCATATTACCTAATCAAAACAACCTTTTAATAATTATGAAGATACTGTTATTAACCATGTTGTAAACTTCCTAATTAAAATTCAATAAGTGTTCTGTGTTCCAAATTCTGTCCATTCCATCCACATTTCATCCACACTGTAGTGTTTCACATTTTGTAGATGGCAGATTTAGAGTTATAGGTGGCGGTCAGTCTAAAAACATAAATGGAAGGTTGGGGCTGATCATACTAAATTGATCACTTGTTTGGCTTGGTGGGGTGGAAGAACAGAGCTTAGTGTCTGAAAGCTCCAGGTTGATGTTCACTACTGTGATTTGATGTTCATTCAGTTTTTTTCTGACAGAGATCCAGGTAGGTCTGTGGGCAGTGGTAACAATACACACTGCCGACAGCACAATACACTTGCATTTATTTATTTTTTTATTTAACTTTTATGGAAATGGATGTGGGAGCACAAAGTGGAAATAAGTTAGTGTCACATTTTCTTTCTCTTCCAGGTTAGACATCAGGAGTACAGAGAATGTGCATATCTTTTTCTGTTGGTAATGTAGTGATGTATGAAAGCAAATTTCAGTCACAGGATCACTTGGGGGGAACAGAATCAGAAATGCAGGCTTTATGTTTATGTGATTCCTTTACAATCAAAGGTAGTATACCATCTCAGAAAGAATACTTTCCACTGGATAACTATGTATGTGTTTTTTTTTTTGTGCACAATTATCTTATTACTTAAACCTTGTCTGTGATATAAATAGGACCTGCTGGAGAGACAGGTATGTATCCCAGTGACTACCCTGTCTCTGGAACAGCTAGTCTCCCCATCCATGTGAAGCAGAGTGCCTCTGTAACACAATTCAAATGTAACTTGGACAATTGGATGGGAAACAGGAAATTCATCCCAGGTATGGCACCTGTGTCTCTATTGGACACAGGCAGCCTGTAAATGGGTCATCTCCCAGGCTCCTGCTTGCAAATATTTCATCTCCCAAGCCCGTGTTTACACTTCTCAAGGGTACCAGAACTTGTCAGAGATTTGGGATGCATAGCTAGGCTTATAAAGGCCACTGTGGTTGTTAGCCTAGTAAACACTTGGTTAGAAGCGCTTGAATTTTTTTATTGTGAAGAGTCAATGGAAACTTCCTTAAAGCATCATTTATGTAAGGCCAGTGAATCCAGCCTTTCAGATGGCTTTTGCTGTTTTTATTGCTTGGTTTCAGCTTGAGGGACTATATGACTTCTTTACAAAAGGCCAGGTAAATCCCATCCCCAGAATATATGTTAAAAGTAAGAATTCCATACATTTCACTAGGAGAAATATCCTTTTTCCAGTGGTAACATAAAATGTGTACCTGGCCATACTTTCATGCAGCTAAAGCTGTGGGGTCAAATTCAGAGATGTACTACACTGGAAAGTATAGGGTATGAATTACAGTCTTAGTTGTGTTTTGTAGCTAAATATTTTCTTATTGTTTGCTGAAAGTTTAGTAAGGATATCTCAAAGTACAACAAAGACATTGCCTTTCAAAGGCAAAAGCTTGTAGCATTAGTTCAGCTGCTTTTGCTGTCAGATTGGCATTTTTGCATTATGTTCATTTTATTCGTTTTCTACTGTGGGCTCTGATGTGAACTTTTGCTAAGCATGATGAGTACAGTAATGGCCTATAGAACTTCCTTACTGAGTCATAATTACATCACAACTCCTGAATACAGACATTCTGCTGGTGTAGAGGATAAAGCCCTGACTACAACCTAAGCAACATGGGTTCAATTAGCAGCTCTGGCAATTGCTGGACCAGCAGAGAGGAATGGGTATTACCATCCCAGGGTGGGTGGACAGACCTATTGGTGTCTACTGTGTCTATCCCTAGTACAGGCTGGGGAAGACACACTGGTAGGCATGCCTAAAAGGAAGGGTAGAGGGTAGAGACATGGCTGAACTGCTGTGGAAGCAGTGTAGGGTACAGAAGTTATGTGCTATGCTACCCCAGTGAAGTCGGAGACAACAAGAGTTCCACAGAGACAGGTCATTATAGTAGTTTAGAGGACAGTAAAGTCAAGGTAGGTATTAGTTATGCACACAGTGAAGTTAGTTTACGTATCTGAATTGAGAACAGTTACATTTTGCCTTCTTGATATAGATGATTTTTTAGTTGGGAGCAGAAAATGGAGTATGAAGTGATGTTTTTTGAGATGATGAGAGAGTAATGGTAACAATTTGTCAATACGAGTTACTAATAAACATAGAACAATATGGATAATATAAGAAATTCCATTGTAGATTAGTGGATTAATAGTATACTTTGGTATGATATTTACAATGCTAAAATTTACAAATCATTTGGGCACATAGTCTATCAGTTAATACTTCTATACAGGCTATTTAGGTTATTTAGATTACAAAAATAGGCCAATGACTTTGGCATCAATGAATAGTTCCCACCATTGACTGTATCCCATATGCTCTGTTGTGTATGTGAAGATATCTCTAGCAAATGGTTATCTGCAGACAATGTAGCTATATTAATATGTGAAGGAGTTTTCCAGTTCCTAGTCATTAAATTTCTGGCTATGTTAGATAACTGAACAATGCTTCTACCTCCATGTACAGGTAAGGATAATGTAGTAAGGTAAGCTGATGTGGCCAACAATGAAGGAAAACACGATATATGAAAACAAACTATTGGAAACAAAGGATTGAAAGGTAGCTCCAAACACTGACCATGAATTGGCAGTCTGAGAATCTCTAGCAAGGGGTTGCTATGCTTATCTCACAAGCTGTACATTCAGCCAACAGTTTGTAACTTACACTGAGACTGCTCTGTGGAGCCCAGTGTCTGTCATAAATAAACCATTCCTCCTGTATTCCAGGAGGCATTTTGTTACAAAAAATGGTGACAGAGTATACATACAAGGTAGCCCTCTGACACTCTCTTAAGATTTAACATAATGCTCCTCTGTTGATGAATGTGTTTCATCTACCTAACAAAACAGTGTAAGAAACTTGTCTGCGTGGAAGATTTTCAGTCCATATAGCTCACTATATATTAATCAGATCAGACAATAGCAGTAGAAGTAGGGAACTTAAACTCGCCTTAAGTAAAAAAAATAATAATAAAAAATAATAATTGTACAGAATTACTAAGTATTCAAAAGAAATCCAAGCAAGGCAGGCAGTGTGTTTCCAGTCGAATATCCTTCATTATGTACACAGGCAAGCAATCCAAGTAAAACAAAAATAGAGTAATAGTTTCCTCACAAGCTTTCTAAATATATATATATATATATATATATATATATATATATATATATATATATACTTTTATCAGGCAAGGGAGTGGTTTATTGTGCTGTAAAACAAAGTGTTATTAGTACACATGTTAAATTCACATCCCTTCCCCCATCAGTGTGACATTCGAGCTGGTCCTGCCCTACTTAGTAGCTGTCATAATAATATAACCCTTATGTACTTTAAATAAAATTTATAATGATGTGGTACCTCTTATTTAACCAGATTATTAAGCAGATTATTAAGTCTGTAATTTTATCCAAGACAATATACTACATGGCTGGAAATATATCAGTCTTAGTCCATTTGGAAATCAAAAAGTATATATAAATATATACATATACACTTTGCATGTAAAAAATCAATTGTAAAAATCATATTCTATTTTCATAACCTATTGTAAACAAAGATCGCTTTCGTCCTTGTAGACTTCTTCAGGTCTGTGTAGAAGAACCCTAAAAACTATCTATAAAAATATTATTGCATAATTAGTTAGTATTGTTATTACACATCATTTTGAATAAAGTGGAAAAAAGAGAACCAGAAAAAGAAAAAATAATAAGAAAAAAATGTATGATAATGGAAACAAAATATACACTTAAATTACAACTGATTTAAAATGGTATTTAAAACCAACTGGTAGAATAAAATAAAATAAAATAAAATAAAATTAGTCATGTAAACAATGTGGCAATTTTCTAAGTTCCAGTACACTTTTAATTGAACAGTAGTAGTTTAGTCCAAGCTTTCTAAAAGAGTTCAGCTTCAATTGCCACATGAGTTCATGTTTCTCCAGAATATTCGGGATGTCTCCTTCAAGATCACCCAGGTCTATGGGATCCAGGATCTGGAACTTAAAAACTGTGTGTCTTTTATGAAGAGAAAGGTGTTTGGCTAGTGCATTATTTTTACATCCAGAGTGGATTTCTGACAGATGACATGAAATCCTATGCTTGAGTTTATTTACTGAGTTTATATTCTGGAGAAACATTGTTGGGATTTCTGGCTCAGCTGACAAAAGGAAGCAATCATTAGTGCTCTTTAGGAGTTAGATGGTATTGACAAGCAGCTGTCATGGTTTTCATTCTGTGATATGACTGTACCAAAGACTTACTAACAGAAACATCAATGGTGACAGTGAGGGTTCTTGTCTTCTGGCTATTTGCAGCAGATAATGGGTGATTAATCTAAGTTCATTACAGCCTCACATGTGGGCCATTGTAAAGCATGTGGACGGCTGTAATTACTGCTTGTGGAGTCCTAGAGTGCTTGCTTTCCATAAATGGGGTAATTCCTCTTAGATGAATGCCTTTACAAAATCTAATAAAAACAATTAGGACCTAGAATCTGTCTGAGATGCATTGAACAGAGTACTAAGACCTCTCAGATGGTCAGTATTTGACAGTCTTTTTATGAAATCTGCTGGATGAGGATCAATTGGATGAGACAAAACAAATCTTTTATTCTGCCATTACTGGAAGATTTTAATGCCTAGCATGGGACTCAACCTTAACAACTTTAGCAGAGTCCTTAACATTTACTAAGATCGGATCTCGCAGCACTCTAGCTTTTAACTGATTTGTCTTTTCAGAATATTGGAGTGTAATCATCATGCTCCATGCACTATATAATTATCATGTATGATTGTATTATTAGGCATAAGATTTTTGTGACTGAGTTGGTAGGAATATGAGATGCCGGTTTTAATGCCTTGAGAGGGCTAATGTATTCTATGGAGGTGAAGTTATTTGAATTTTTTTTACTTACGAACTTACGACAGTGTCAAATGGGTGCAATACAGTAATTGGTAGGAGTCGATCTATTGTTTGAACAGCCTCCAGGTACTTCATATCTGGGTGTAGTGCAGATTGTCAGCACCCAAGGAGGTGATTAGTTTCCTCTAGCTTAGACGGGGCCCTCTTGTATTGGGGAATTCTTTTCAAGCATACTAATACAGACGTGAGAACTGTCAGTCTTTCAGAAAATTCAACATAGATGTTTAAACCTAGTATAAAAATGTTTTCCTGGAATGCTGGAGGGAGTAAACATCCTATTAAGGGAGCTAGAATTCTGCAGAGAATAATGGGTGGAGGTTGTCTATTTACAGGAGACCAAACATAAAGTCAAGGAAGCTACTGTCCAAATCAAGGCAATACCAGATGATGGTGGCAGCTCATAAACCAGGGTTCAGCAAGAGGGGATTTAACATATTATCTCATAACTCCTTGGTGATCAAGACTAGCCAAATTAAATGCAGTGGTAATGATGAAAGGTGGGTGATTTCGGAAGGTACAATTAATAAAAAGCCCTGAATGAGTGGTAACATGCACCCACCTAAGTCAGACAACAAATGTTTCTTTAGTGATTTTTTAAATGAATGGCAGGATATCTTGAGTCTACATACTTTTGCAGTATTAGTAGGTTTTTTAACTTGGCTTTAGAGGAACACAAGGACAGACTATGAAGTGGAACTAAATACTATACATAGATTATAAAGTTAATAAGGTTCTGTATGTCAAAGTTTGGGTGGGTGGGTGGATGGATGTGTGGAGCGACCTCCTTCCAGAACAGTATATTCCAACATTTCCCCCAAGATTTTACCTGGCAGGGTGGTAGACTTGATCTCATTTTACCCTGGAAATAGAAAAACACAGATATTCAGGAAATCAATCTCTCAATTACATTGTTAGCTAATTTGGATGAACATGCTTCAGCAATTAAAATCTGGAGGTGAGCTAATTTTAAATGGGCCTATGAAACTGATAAGGAGAAATTAAAATACCTAATACAATACTTTGATGACTCCACATTCATTTGTACATCTGACAGCATGGCACATCTCCAAAAAATTACTCAGGAAGCTTTAACAGCAACTGAAACATGGCTTTATAACTCACAACTCATACTCAACCCTAAAAAAAATTACTTTTTCCCTCTAAATCCTTCTCCCATGAAAGAGAAAATAAAGTCCTCTCAATAATGCGACCATTGAAGTTACTATTAATATCAAATTATGTGACTTTGAAGATAATCTTAAATTTGACATGCATATAGAAAATTGCATAAGGAAAAACTCATCAAAACTAGGGATGCTTTACAGAGCCAAAAACTTTCTCATTGACACAACTAAAGCTACACCTGCCACTACTTATCCCCTCTCCATGCTTCTTTATGATATTGTCATTAAGATTAATCTTATCAGAGATGACAAAATCTGAAGCTGAGCTCCTTTGTAAGGGTCAGATTTGGTGGTCAAGGAGGGAAAGAGATTCAAAGTATATAGCCTGGTTCTTTAATAATTATGTGATCAAACCCTACGTATGGGATCCAGTCTGAAGAAGGTACTAAGATTGTTAAGGAAGAAGCCACAACGGAGGCTTTTCTAAATTTTTATAATAGTTGTGCAGCCCAAGAGATTCTGAATCCAATCCTCAGTGGAGTTTTGAAGCAGCGCAAGTTCACCTCTTGACAAGGAGGAAACAACTCTTCCTAGATCATTCTTTTTCCCCTGCAGAAATAGAGAATGCAATACATAGGATGAATATGCATAAAGCCCTGGGGTTAGATGGATTTCCAATTGAGTTTTATGACCGGGAAGGAGTAATACTGGGACAGGTCTTGGCAGAAGAATTTAATGCAGTAGCTCATCATGGTGCTGAGGGAATCGGTAATAACCAAGCAATAATCACCATTATACCAAAGACTAATGAAGGCCCACCTGGTGTTGGATACTTATACCATATTTCCCTCATTAATGTTAATCTAAAGATTTTTGCCAAAACTTTGGCTTTAAAATTGTAGAGTATACTTTAAAAATTGATTCAACGGGGGCAAACTGGCTCTATGAAAGGCAGGAAAGTTGTGTAAAATTTGTGGGAACTAGCCAATACTGGGAAGGAAATTCAAATACAGGAGTAGTCCTCTTTGATATCAGTAACACATTTGATAAAGTCAATGGGGAGTTTCTTTTTCAGAGTTTAAGACTTAAAACAAAGAATGAGAAGGTCACAAAAAAAAAACAATCAGTAACAACTAAATGAAAATTCCAGCCAACCTAGAATTTCCACTAAGTGACCTCTCAAACCTCTTGTATCAGAGGCATATGGGATATATGCAAATGAACGTTACGAAATGACTTAAAAATAAATAAGTCATGGGCATTCAGAATCATCTGAAACACCTGATGTTCATAAGGGTCATTTGCATATATCCCATGTACTTCTGATACAAGAGATTTGAGAGGTCACTCAGTGGAAGTTCTAGCTTGGCTGGAGTTTTCATTTAGTTGTGACTGAGACTTTAAGACTTAGGAATTGTGTCCCTCATTTTATTACTTGGGTAGTAAATTTATGTAAGTTACCATCAATTAGGTTTTAGTGAATGGTAATCTTATAGACACAGGCAAGATAGGATATGGAACAAGGCAGGGATGTACTCTTTCACTGGGACTATTCCTATTAACTGTGGAGGAATTAACATATCAAGTGTGTTGTGCACTGGCTTCTCAATCTGCCATAGATGGCTCAGTGAATGTTCTTCTCAAGTTTTCAGACCTCTGTGTACTGATGAGTACAAATCTTCCAGAATGCCTGGGAAAGGTGCTAGGAATATTTAGATGTTTTGTGAACCATGAAGTCTCCAGTGTAAGTTGAATAAGTCTGCTATATTGTTATAAAGAGTCTCAGAATGCTTTATAGGTGACTCTTCCTTAACCACAGTACCAATGGCTAACGCATCTAGGGCTAAAGGTAGTAATCTTTTAGTAAAATGATGGAGGATGACCTTCCAGACTTGTTGGTTACAGTACATTTTTTTTTTTGGGGGGGGGGGGGTGGACAAATATACGTAAAATAAAGGCAGTCCAAAAAATGCTTATGCCTTAAGTTTTGTATCTTATCTGGAACATGGAGATTTTGGCCTTCTATTCCTTACCTTCTTAATCTGCAGGAAATGATTGAGAATGGAGTACTGGGAAACCATGGTAGGAGAATTCCCATAATTGTGGTGCCTATTCCCCTAATTTTATAGTGACCTAAGTGTTCCTCGTTTACTCACATATGTAATAGACTTTCAATTACACCATCTTATCCATTTTGTAGAAGAATTCCAGAAGAAAGCAGAATGTACTACCCCCCCCCCCACACATTGTGCGTATGGACACAGGGCTACCAACAGAGTGGATATCAGACATAATGAAAGAAAGCCTTCTGATAAGTGAGTCAGTCTGGGGTAAGGGGGTTTCAGATATTCTATGGCATCATCTGGAGTTAGATGGTGTAATAAGAGACAAGGTCAAATACTACTGGATGGCTAAGAGGATCTACAAATGGTCGCAACTTTTTTCCCATCTCTGCTTTCCAGATGAAGAGTTTTATTGACATTAGAGATGCGTTCATTTCCAGAGAGAGAGGAAGGGATGTACATATGCAAAGATCAGTCATATTTGGTTTTATAAAGTTTATTGTCCTGAGAATGCCAGGAGTCCTGTGTGCTGGGCTAAGTGAAGAAGGGTCAGAATGGGTAAGACTAGTTTGATTTATAGAGATATTTGTGAGAACAAGGAAGATGTCCTGAAATGCACACTTGGCAACAGATGGAAATAATGAGAAAGTGAAGCTCTCAAAAAATCAATGGCATGGAGTCTGGCACAAGGTAGGGAAACTTAAAAGATGGCCCAAATATTATGACCTACATATGATGGCATGGAGTCTGGCACGTAGTAGGGAAACTTAAAAGATGGCCCAAATATTATGACCAACACATGAGACTTTTACACCAATGCTAAACTACCCCATGCAGACATCACAGGCTGGGGCTGGTGCCAGAAAATAGATGTTGGAGATATGCACAACAAGAGGCTTTTAATATTTATATGTGCTGGAGTTATCATGTGGTTGAAACATATTGGCAATCCCTTCTCTGGAAGTTGAACAAACTATTTGGCCTTAATTTGGTAATAGGTTGGGAATTTTGGATTCTGGGTATCCTCCCTGAGACCTATTCTTCCACATGCCCCATTTTAGGGGTGTTTCAGATCCTAGTGAGTCTGGTTAAATATATATGTACTAGGCAATGGAAGATTAAGATGACTTTATAGTGGGTCCGGAGAATTTGCTTTGACAACATTTAAGGTACATAATGTACTTCTTTAAAATACCATGTTCACATGGTGCTCTCCCATGACACCAGAAGAGGGTTTTGAACAGTAAAAAGCATTTATTGTTAGATGGCCTATGTTTTTCAAATGGAGCTACAATTGTTCAGTATTGTTAGCTATTTATGATAACTGGAGAGTATTATTTTGAACATAGAAATCTGCAGTGTGTTGAGAAATTATAGATATTTTATATAGTTATTGAGTTCATTTTAACTATTTTTCCCAGCTATGGTTGTCTTTCTATTTGTGTACTTGTTGTGCCATGCTTTGTTATTTCTTGTGAAAACTAAATAAAATATATGCAAAAAAAAATTAAGTAATAGTTTACAGCTGAGAAAAGTAAATTAAACTATGGCCTTCCAGTGTGCGCAAGGACAAAAGCAAATACATATTGATAAAAAAATATTAAATACTGGAAGTAGTAATGAAAGCTATTATTACAAGTCAAGTGCATGAATACATTGTAAACAACTTTAAACGCAGACTGTAACAAAGACAAGGAACAAGGCAGGAAGGTAATCAGTAGGACACTAAAAGTATAATTCAGTTACAGGGAGGATTTGGAATGCTTTTAAGAACACAATTCAGTATATTAATGAAACATTCCAGCAAATTGTCTTTAACCTCACAGATAAAAGAAACAAGAATAGTCTTGGATCTTTATTTGTTACGAAAATGGAATGCGGTTTCTCTCAGTAAAAACAACTGGAAAAAAGTTTTCACAGAGGCAAACTGTACAGACTATTCATAAATTTATAATTTTGAACAAGACCTGTGTAATTTTACCACACCATTAAAATCAGACTTTGGATAAAACATTGTTAATTAGCTACTCCCATAGCCTCCAGGCAGTGTAAACCTTGGATCTAGATGATTGTCATTGTTAAAGTGACACCCCACCCCACATGCAAAAATGGGAAAACAGTTGTAGATGAATGGAAATGAGTGACACTTTCTTTAAGGTAACGAGATACAGATACTGGACTCTAGTATAATGTAAGAGCTGCATCCACACAGCTCAGAGCTGATACAATAAAAATGAATAATCTGATTCATGTTGATTCACGATATTGCAAAATTAACTTGTTGAAAGCCACTCTCAGTGCACTTCAAAGTATGTTTTTTGCAGGAAAGCAATTATGTACCCCCATGTGGGGACACCCCCATACTTATCTAAAGAGTCACACAGCAGTGGGGAAAAGTGCAAACACAATTAGCACTGAAAGTGGCTTTCAGCAAAATTATTTCCCAGTATCAGCAGTCACTGAAACTGCTTTTATCCACCTGTCTAACTCCAGAATAATCTCTAAATGTACAAGACTATTAGTCTTCCGCTATCAAACACAGAAGTGTCCTGCTTTTGATATAGCCTAAATTATAGCATAGTTCTACACAAAACGCTACTGCTACCTAATACAGGGAATAACAGATGGATTCTTGCTCTATCAGCTGGCTTACAAAGAGAACCCTACTTGAGCAGCCCTGTGTTTGGGGTTGTTCTCTCCATTAGTCAGCATTCAGCACTTTTTACAATAGTTTCCTCACTCAGGGATGGACTTGCACACATGATGATGCACAGAGTCATGAGTGTGCATTCATCCAGAAAAAGATGCTGAGTGCTGTCTGTTAGAGAGACTAAACCCAAACATAGGACCCGAAAAGGAGTAACAGCAAGCTGGATCCATTGATTCTAACTATAATATTTCTCAGGCTGTTACTCATTTAAAAATATTTGTTTTGATAAAATATTTTCCAAAAAACATATGAAAATGTATATTTATTTAGAGCCTAGTGGTTAAATGCTAGTTCTCACTTACTGATAGTTCTATGTAAGTCAAATCATTCCCCATCTAGCGGAGATCTCTGGTGCTACAGTGATTCAATGTGATATTTTAATTACTGTGCAACTGTAATGGTCTCAAACAAAGTGAAGACTATAACTTTTGAGATTCTGATTCTAGATCAACAATCTTGCTAATAAAAATTAATATTAATTTACATGTAGAGGTAGCAGGTCATAGGATCATAGGAGGTTACTAGGCTAATGGCCCAGGGCCCTTACAAGCCTAGCCAAGTACAACCCCTGTTTCCAAGAATAGCAAGGGGCTCTGCTTCACTTGAATCAGAAGTTTGTTCCAGAGGAGAGGTAACATCTGTGAGACATATCTGTCTCTCCAGCCAAGAACTGTTGATGTCACATACTATGTTGAGTTCCCTAGAGCGAGTGCATCTTACACCATTTGATTTGAGAATGTACAGCATTTCCATAAGAGCAGGATCTGAGATTGCTCTATATACAAGCCAGAGGTCACCTCTGAGTAGCCTGTAAGACACAGAGTATAGTGACAGTGATTTCAGTCTGTCAATGTATGACATGCTGAAGACCCTGCATTTTCTTTGTAAGAACCCTTTGAGGTATTTCCAGTTGCTGCAGGTGCCTGGTAAGGTACATACCAAAGGTAGCACTGACCTCTATTGTTGGCCTGATGAGTGAGGAGTACAGACAGGTTAAAACCTCTTTTGTTCTGGATGCAGTGCCCTTAGTTATGAGGTGAGTGATGTAGAAAGCCTTTCTTACCAATGTTGAGACGTCATTAAAACCACTTGTACCATCTATACAGAGTGACATGTTGAGATCATGCAATGAACTGCTGTAGAGTTTAGAGTCCTTGATGTTAGTGAAGACATATGTTCATAGGTTCATAGGTAGGTACTAGGCTATTGGCCCTGGGGCCTATACAAGCCCAGCCAAAAAGGTACCCTGGCTTTTGCCACCCAAGAAAATTATTTTCCTGTGCCACTGTCGAGCAGAGCTACAGAGGTGATCCCCAGGGTGAATTTCCTATTTCCCATCCAATCATCAAGATTTTTCTTGAAGAGTGCTAATGAGGAGCGTGTTTGATATAGATAGGCAGTTTATTCCAGAGTATGGGAAGTCTCTGGGACAGGAATCTATCCCTCCGGCATGTTCTGTTTATTGTGGTAACAAGGTTTAGGTCCCTAGAGCATGCAGCTCGGAGGGATTGGGATTTCTTTAAGTGGAGCATGTCCAACAACTCTGGGTTTGATATAGCTTTGTATGTTAGGCAGAGATCACCTCTCAGTAGGCGATATGCGACGGAGTAAAGCTGGTGTTTTTTGAGACGGTCTGCATAGGGCATCTGTTTGAGGCTGGTAATCCTCTTTGTGAGGTATTTCTGCAGCCTTTCCAGTTGTTGTAGATGTCTTGTGAGGTACATACCAAAAGGGGTGTTGTACTCTATAATGGGTCTAATGAGTGATGAGTAGAGGGGAACAATGACCTCTTTTTTTCTGGATGAGAAACCTTTTGTGATGAGGTGTGCCACGTAGAAGGATTTCCTGACTACTATGGTGATGTGATTATCAAAGGAGAGACTATTGTCCACCTGTGTCCCAAGGTCTCTTATTACATTTTCGGTGTTAAATATACTACCGCCTATGTTGTACTTCATGAGTACAGAGTTTATACCAAAGGGGATGACAATGCACTTTTTGGCATTGAGCTTGAGGCCATGGCTTTGACACCAGGCATCTGTCTCAGTGAGGCCCTTTTGTAGGATGTCCACATCTTTAGGAGTTTCAATTATGGCTCCTAGTTTGCAGTCATCTGCGAACTTCATTAACCTAAGACCTTTTGTGTTAGCCTGTACTTCAGAGAAATGGATACCAAACAGGAGAGGACCCAGGACTGAACCCTGTGGTACTCCACTTGTCACTGGTCTGAAGTCAGATTTGGAGTCTGCTACTTTCACAGTGTGGGTTCTGTCAGTGAGCCAGTTGGCAACCCATCTTGTGACATAGAGATTTATACCTAGTTTAGTGAGTTTATCTGTAATTCCAGAGTGGGGGATGGTGTCGAAAGCCTTGGCAAGATCTAGATAGGCTGTGTGAACCACCTTACCCTTGTCAACGGCTTTGGTGACTGCTTCAAAGAAGTCTATCAGGTTTAGAAGACATGACCTGCCTTTTACAAACCTGAACCAATGTCTTTGTTTATAAGTTCCATGATAATACATTCCATGGCCTTGCAGACCAGGCTCGTCAGGCTTATGGGGTGGTAGTTCCCGAGGTCCGTGGTGGCTCCCCCCTTGTGGATTTGGATAACCGTCACTGTGCGCCATTCAGCAGGCACAAAGCCTGAGGTGAGGCTATGATTGAACATGGTACTTAGGTGGGGTGCCAGTTCATTCTGTAGTTCATGTAGAACACAGCCTGGGATGTTTTCTGGTCCCATGGATGCTGTGTTCATATTATGAGGCAATCAGTTGTATACCCTCCCTCTTTGGCTTTGGAGAGTGTGGTTTTTACCTGTGCAGCCATGATTACAGGAACTTTGCATTCTTCCGGTATAGAGATGGGCTCTTTAGGGGGTGAGAGGGGGGTGAAGTTAGCACTGAAGCTATCTGCCAGGATGTTGGCAATATCAGTTGGTTCTGTATATTTAGTGCCATTGTGCTGTAACTCAGAGCAGATCTGAGTGTTGCCATTGAGATTCTTGCCATAGCTACAGAATGCATTGTGGTTGTCTTTAGAATCAGTGGCAATTTTGTTTTCGTAACTAGCTTTGGAGGATTTTATCAGGGATCGCAGCTTCTTACTGAGGCTGGCCAGGGAGCTCCTCCACTCATGGGAATTTACTCTCTTTTGCAACAGTTTCTTGCTTCTGTTCTACAGTTTGTTTATGGCAGGGGACCACCAGATTGGCTTATAAAGTGCAATTGTGTAGGATTCAGTAGTCGTAACTGTATTGTCCATCTGCATGGGTGTAATGAATTTCACCACTTCTGTCTTAAGAAACATGAAGTTGGCTTTGGAGAAATTTTTTACCATGGTTTCCTTAACGGGGAGTGGGGGCAGGATGTGGATATCTAGGGTAATTAGCTTATGGTTGAATCGGACCAATGAGGCGTTGACTTCAGGTGTGGAACACCGGTCACTCATGTTGGTAATGACTAGATCTAGGATATTGTTGCCCGTGGTGGGGGTGTGGATAAGTTGATCCAGGATATTGGAGTTTATGAATTCCAGAAAGCGTTGAGCGAAGGAGTTGGTACATGAGTAGTTTTCCCAGTTAATGGTGTGGTAGTTGAAATCGCCCATTATTAGGGTGTTTGGTTGAACCCTAATATTTTCCAGTACATCAAGAAAAGAGGAGTGGGAATCCTGGGGCATGGTGGGTGATCTGTAGCAAGCTACAATTTGGATTGCAGTTTTGCCCAGAGTTAGTTGCACTTGGATAACCTCGGCTGCATTATGCTGAGCAACTAGCCTGGAGGTGTGGATATCCTTAATGAATATGAACATACCTCCGCCTTTGGTGTTTCAGTCCAGGTTACATGGCCGAAAAGTGTGGTATGAGTTATAGCCTGGTAGTGCAGGGGTGCTCTCTGGAGCCTTGAACCAGGTCTCAGTCACTGCACAGATATCAATGTTCTCCATTTTAAGGAGTTCCTTGAGTGAGTGCATTTTGAGATTTAGACTTCTAGCATTGAGTAGCATCATCCTCAGTTTTTGCTTGCCTGTTCCTGTTACGGTGATGAATTTGTCATTTGAACCTTGCCTAAAAAAGGCACTATAGGGGTGGCAAGAACCTTAGCCAGTATCCGGAATCTCAGGGGTGAAAGGTGCAGGCCATCTCTGGCAAAGCATTGTGGTCTGTCGACCATGTCATCCCAGGCAGACAGATACTGGATCCCTTTAGAATGGCACCAGAAGCTTAGAAATTGTTGAAGTTAATCATTTTGTCCTTGTACTGCGGCATCATTCTGGGTGATGGCAGAATGCTACTCAGGGCTAGGGTCATACCTGCCTGGGCTACAAGATCAGAGAGCTCTTCCATGTCTCTTTTCATGTAGTCCATGGAGGTACATCTCAGGTCATTCACACCAACATGGACAATGACAGAGTCATATTTGTACTTGTTGTGGAGTGACCTGAGTGCGTGGGTTATGTGACGGATCCTGGCACCTGACAGGCATCTGACAGTAACCTTCTCCTTGTTTAGCCTGGTGAGTGGGACATCAGTGTACCTGACTATAGAGTCACCTATGACTAGTGTGTTCGGTATGTTGTTTTGCCTTATTGGCTGTGGTTGAGTGGCACACTGCGTCTGCAGGCTATGTGTCATTTGGGTTGTGTTGGAGGATGGAGGTTGCTTGCATTTCTGCTTCAGAAATCTGTGGCTTAGACAGATTATTATTGAGAGCCTCCCCGAATGTTTTTGTGTTACTATGTGTGGATTTTGGTGGTGTAGATTTAGTGAGACTATGTGATGAGTGTGGTGTGGTGCAAGTGTTTACCTTCTCCTCTTGACTGTCAAGTTCAGTCTTGATTGGAGAGAGCTTTACCTCCAGTTTGGCTAGGTAAGTGCATCTCTCACAGGTTGTAGTGTTGGGTGGTAGGAGGAGAGGGTTGTTTGTGTTCATGAGGCAATTTCTACATTGCCCCAAGATGCCCAGATTCATTAGATAGACAGGAGAGAAAACTGGGAGCTGATAAGTGAGGAAAGTGAGTACAAGAGCTGTTTTTCTCTAAGCAAGTGAGGAAAGTAAGTACCAAAACTGTTTTCCTCTAGGTAATGAGGAAGGTTGAGTGCTGTAGTAATTAGTAGATTATTTAGTGCTTACATGCTCTGAACAAGTGCTGATCACGAATAAGCAAATTCAAGTGCTAAAACTAAGAATATGTATCTGGACTAAACTAGTTACAGGAAAGGGGGGAAACAAGTGCAAATGCGGGCTTTTAAATCAGAAAGTTGAGGGAGATGGAAAAACTGCCCAAACGGCCAATAACTACAATTTCTGGGCCAGATGGTAGATAGGTTACCTAGTGCTTACCACTCCCACTGATAAGCTAGAAGGCTTCCCTCCAACACAGAAAGCTGGGAGGGGGGGGGGGGGCTCAGATGATTACATACAGTCCTGGGTACAGCAGATCTGAATCTGGACTACACTAGTTACAGGAAAGGTATTTTTTTTAATATATACAGAAAAGTAGCTAAAACAACAGTAAAAACAATTCAAATGCAGTGCAAGCTAGCACACTTGAGTATGCAGCAATGTTAGACCAAACAGTTTAAAAATGCAATTAAATTAAAAATGACTAACAAGTGCAGAAGGAGTCTATTAGGTAGAATGAGGTAAAGAGATGGGACTGGGGGGAGTGTCCCAGATCAAATCTACAGTGCAACTGCAAAAGCCTCCAAATTTAAACAACAAGACAGGAATAGGGAGGGTGGATATGAGAAAACCAATACCTTCAGCAGAGCTCTGAAAAACTATACAGTGAAGCAAAAATAACAGTGCACAACTCTGAAGTCAGCCAGCAATGATATAAAATTAGTCAAACAACAATTACCAGTACACAACTCTGAAGTACCAGAAAAATATACTCAGCTCTGTATATCTCCAGATAGTTTGAAGAGCACTCTGTCAGGACACAGGAAGGCTCTGACAATGATATATACTGTAGATTTACATATTCTGCACTTCAATGTTATACCTTTTTTCATTTCTTTTTTAAATTAGATTTCATTTTAATTTGCAGACCACAAAGATGTTCATTCATGAGGTTATGAAATAGTGTTTTACTAGACTATTTGCTTTTGAAATGGCTGATGGTAATGTGTGCAGTGTGAAGTTACATCAGGTGCTAAAATAAAGAGTGGGTAACCAGTCAATGAAGTTACTCTTTTTTCAATTGCAGTGCATTATATTTTAGAGAAGCTGACTTGAGGAAAAGTGGATCAAGAACAGGTAAGAATTATTTATACAAAAGTAGATATTTCCCTCATTTACTAATGGTCATTGCCTATAGCAATCTCACATCTAAAATAATCATGTAAGTTTAGCAAATCAGTGTCCAACTGATTTGCTACTAATAACTCGCTGTGTGTGTGTGTGTGTGTGTGTGTGTATATATGTATATATATATATATATATATATATATATATATATATATATATATATATCAGGGTATTTTATATATTATTTTATAATATAAATGATATTTAGACTAAGGGTGAATGTTTAGTTTACTAATTTATACACAACATACCCTTCCATGCTTTTCCCAGAATGAGCTATACATACAGGTCATCAGATTTCCAGAATATTTTCCTAAACTTAAACAAAACAGAATAGGTCAGATTTCAGACTACAAAATGGCAGTGTTACAAATTTGTTCCATGTAATCAGAGTATGCACCAAAATATACCAATAACATATGTTCCTTTTTTATGTAAGTTGATCCAAAATTATCTTTTGTTTGCTGTATAAGAATGCCACTTCGTATCATCTGATTGTCATAAATACACAATATCCATGCTTTGTATGACAGGACACTGAGCAGTGCAGTAGAATGAAGCCATTAACTCTGGACTGAGTCCAGGTATTTCCAGTAATATGAAGAGATGAAGCTGTGTTATTCTTTGTCTGGAATGCATCATACAATACATCAATAAGATGCTACAATGTATAGAGTATTTTACAATGATGCACAACAGTGACTTCTGTACGTAACATGTTCCCTAAATGGCAGCTACATTAATGGATCAGGATGTACATGTAATACATCAAAGAATAATGCAGATGATTCAGACTACGAGCTGCCAACAAGCTTCATCCTGCACTCCTGTTCTTCAGTTTCCATTACCTGGTGACTCTGAGCAAAGTCACTTAGTGCTCCAAAAATACCCTGAGAAGAAACAATTAGTCCAAGTGGTCCTACCTGGTAATCAAATAATAAAACATAAAAGTATTGCAGCTGAAATTTAATGTGCTACTTGATAAGGATTATTGAGAAGGTATCGATGTTTGTAGCATATTTAGCTATGCTTACAGCTTAGAACCCTTGCCGACCATGTAAATTTCAGTAAGATAAGTTGAAATATGGTTTTTGGTTTATCCTTATGGAGTAGATAAACTAAAATAATGATGACATATTGTTAAACAGCCAAAAGACATTCCTAAAATTATAATCTTCAGGAGAAATGGAAATCACATACATAGGAGGTATTGAGGACTGGAATATGACCCAATATTTTAGTAGATTTATATGTGATATTAATACATAAACAGGGTTTAATAATGCATTTCAGTTCAGTTCACTAAGCACAGATGATATGGTAAACAGTGTGCAGGAGATTCTCAGAAGAATAGCTTAGTTATTCCAAGCATTACAGTCTTGAAACTGGTGTTTCAAAAGGAAGGCAGTGAGTGCAGGAATGGTAATATATGGACAGTATTTGTGGCATGCTTATCAGAGTGATAGTGGAGAAAATGACTGAACCTGCTAACAACAAAATTTGAAGAAATGTCCACAGCATACTTAGGCTAATGGAATGATGGCTCATACATGAGGATACAGCTAAGAAGAGGAGGTAATGCCCCTTTGGCATAGACTGAACATATGACCACACCTACACTATTTCATGTAGTTCTGGATTCAATATAAGGAGAGATAATAAGAAAGACAACAAATGGCACAACACCATTTTTATGAGATTATGTGGCAAGCTCATGTACTTACTTGGTAGAACGTATAATGCTTGATTGATTACAAACATGACATGTGCCACAGAAACAATGCAGGTACAATGCATTATACACTCATAGGTAACTACTAGAGTAGCTGCCCAAATGAGCCATTTTAAGCCTAGCTAATTTACCTTCTAGAGGTAAGAATCAAACCATGTACCTTGTGTCTATAAGGCAAACACATTAACCATTATACCAGGCCCTGCATACTACACACTCCCATTGCATCATATACTCATGTACACCAAAATACTGCACAATCCTACTGCATTATACACTTGAATACATCCACATGACATAATTCCACTGCCATATACTTGCATAAACCACACACTGCATTCTCCCACTGCATCATAACCTTGTTTACACCAGCATTCTTTACAGTCCTACTACATTATAAACTGTCATTCCCAACTTCCCTCCAATCCCTTCCACTGAAATTCCTTAACATGATTCAAGTCTCATGACAAACATTTGATATTTGTTCATCATCTCACTCAAATTATCTGACTTTTCTTTGACTGCTAATATTCTAATATTACCAGTCAGTATTGGCCACAAGTTCAAGTTATGTATTTCATCATCTGTCAATATATAATGTGTGTGTGTGCATGTGTGCGTTCGTGCGTGTGTGCGTGTGCGTGTGTGTGAATTTTGTCACATACAACTTCTTGATCTGTACAGAGCAGATTAAGTTTGACAGTGTTACAGTTCTCTATGGTTACTCTACTTTTGTTTATGACAGGTTATGGCTGAAAAGGGTACCTGGACCATTCAATTATCAACTGAAATGAAGCAAATAAATAAAATAAATAACTTTGAATGTCTGACATAAGTAAAGCAGTACAAAGCAGCAGATTCAATAATTCATGTACTAAACAACTGTTTAGCTATTTTCACATCAAAAAATATCAGCAAAAGTGGTTCACAATTCAGTTTCCAGCTGTTTAGACACTTGACTCTTGTCAGGTGAAAACAGTAATATTCTGTTAACCATATTCTGATATTTTAAAGGATTGTGTCATATAGGTTTACCATGAAAAATAAAATGAGCAAAACCTGACAGTACGTGTTACATGCACACATTGGTTATTATTGTGTATGCATAAAGATCAACCTATTAAGAAACAATTTTTTCCTGTTAGAGCTCAATCAGATGACTAATACAGCAATGACAATTACCCTTTGTCTGCAGTTGCTGTTCAAATAATAGTGCATTGTTCAGAAATGTTTGTTGGATCATAACAATGCACAATTTTAATGTTCACTATCAAATCACAAATGGAATAAGTGCCCTTATGATACTGACCGTGAACATTCATCTACGTTTTGTAATATGGTATACAGTAAAGTCAAACAGACAATTAGGCATGTAAAGGTGTTAAGATAAAGGAAGAAAAAGACACAAAATTCAAGTATCTTTAGTTCTGCCATGCACTCTCACCAAGGTTGCTTTTTTCCACTTCCTTCTTCCTCCTATTTTGTAAGGGTCTTACCGTAAACATCATGTGGAAATGGTGCCATCTACTGACAAAAATGCATTTCTTTCTCCAAACAACCATGTATATAAACTATCTCAGCAAACATGTACAGTGTCATTTCACACAAGTAACTAAAATAAAAAATATGTTTGATAGGAATTATGTTGTCTTTATGGATGCAGTTACATCTCTGCTGTCTATTGCATTGTCTCAGTGTATATATGCAGTGTTGTTATTTCCTGTACTGCAAATAAATTACAGTTGTGTAAGCTGAACTTACCTTAACAGTAGATGTTCAAATGATCACTGCTGCAGTAACATTAGCTATATGGGTTATATCCTACCAATGATAAAGCAGCCATCCAGCTTACAAAGCTTCAGAGCACCTTCCACATTCCCAAACTTTTAGGCAGCTCAAGATGAGTTAACTAAAATACAAGTTTGGGAGAGAAGCCCTTCAGAGCTTTCCTGACACCAGAGAAAAGAAGGTTCATTCAAACATCTACTGTTATGGTAAGTTTAACTTACACAGCTATTCTATATTCATCATATTGGTCAATGCTGCATAAATCTTAGCTATATGGGTAGATTACCATAGATAACTACTTTTAGGAGGTGGGAGAAGAAGAGTTCAGGAGCCTTTGAAGAATGGTCCTAGCAAAGCCTGACCTGAACCTAGAGAAGAAACAAGCTTATAGTGCTTTGTAAAAGTATGCACACAGGACCAAGTAGCAGCTTCTAGAATACTTCTAGAATCCAACCCTTTCATAATGGATGATGAAGCCAAGGCCTGTGTAGATGGGCCTTGACCCTGCTTGGAAGAGTGTTATTATGGTAAGTATAACAAAAAGTAATAGCCTCTGTTTTGGCACAGGTGGTACCTTATTCTTACCTTTACAAGAAATGAACACTTGATCCAATGATTTGTAAAATTTAGCTCTGTCAAGATAGTCCCTGAGTTGTCTGTGGACATCAAAGGTATGGAGTATCCTTTCTCTCTCACTTTTAGACTTTGGAAAGAAAATGAGGAGATGGATAGTTTGGCTTAAAGAAAACTCAGATACACTTTAGGCATAAAAGAACGATTCGTTCTCAAATAAAGTCTCTATAAACTAATAAACTAGAGGACTACTTGAGAGATTTGATCTGTGTCTTCTTTGTCTCGCCTGCATTGTCTTCGTCTACATGTTGATTTAGCCTGATTTTGCCTGTAACATTAGCCTGCACAGCAGGGGTGGAGGTTTTACTGAGATTTTTGCTGAGATTTCTGTAGCACCGGCAACTGTGACAACTGGCCCACTGAGAGGCACCACTAACCCACAAGGCTATCCTGACATCTGGGGGTTGCAACTTTGTTTCCACTGTTTTTTTCAATTTTTTTTTAACTGTTTCCCCCTCAGGGCTTCGGTCTCATGTTCCAGTAAGGTAGGCTTCCCCTGGCAGCCTAGGCCTGACCCAATTGGACATCACCACATGCTCCTAGTGCTAAAGGGGCCTCCCTAGCAAAAGAGCTGCACTTTTTGAGACAAAAGATCTGTAACACTGCGGCTCCTCCACGGGTGCCCGCATCACTGCCACCACAGGAGTATTTCACTTGGCAAATAAAGTCTCTATGGAAAATGAGATAGGATTGACTCACCATGAGAGATTAAAACTCAGATACCCTGTCTTGCAGAGGTCAGAGCAATCAGTAAAACTGTTTTCCATATTAAGAACTTCAAGTTAGCCAGATTAGCTAGTTCAAAATGAGCAAGTGTTAGCTTCTCTAACACAAAATTAAGATCCCAAGGAGGGGCCATTGGTTTTCCTGGATGTCTTTTATGCAAAATATCTTTCATGAACATTTTGACATGAGACTGCATTGAAAAAGGAGGTTCCGTGGGCAGACATACTGAAATGGCTGTTAAATAAACCTTGATAGAGGAATAAGAAAGGCCACAGGATAGCATCTCACTACTAACATTGTCAAGCCAGAGAACAACTAACCCTGAATGAGTGCTGGGTATGTTGATGAACCCAACTAGAAAACATTTTCCATTTACAAATATATGATTTTCTAGTACAAGGCTTTCTTGCCTCCATTAGTATCTACTACATGTCCTCAGTAAACAGGTGCCTAAAAGGAATTAACAAACTATCATCCGGGCAGGCAATTGAAGATGACTGATGTCAGGGTGTATCAAATACCCCATTTTCTTGTTTATAGGTTCATAGGTTCATAGGTTCATACTAGGCTATCTGCCCTAGGGCATTTATAATCCTAGCCAGAGTGTGTTTGGCTTTCGCCACCCATTTTAAATTAATTTTGCTATGCCCTTTTTCGAGGTTAGTATACTGTGCCTCTGTCTAACAGTGACACAGAAGTGATACCCGGGGTAAACATACGATCTCACATCCACTCATCAAGACTCCTCTTGAAGAGAATCAATGAGGGACTCTGCCTAACCTGGACTGGGATTTTATTCCATAGTGAAGGGAGCCTCTGGGTTATGAATCTGTCCCTCCAGCATGTCGTATTTATTTCAGTGCTGAGGTGCAAGTCTCTCGAGCGCGTAGCTTGATGGGATTTGGATTTTCTGAGGTGCAGCATGTCCATTAATTCCGGGTTGGACATGGCTTTATACGTCAGGCACAGATCGCCTCTGAGCAGGCGGTATGCCACTGAGTAGGGCTGGAGTTTCTTTAACCGGGCAGCATATGGCATCTGTTTGAGCCCTTTGATCCTCTTGGTGAGGTACTTTTGGGGTCTTTCCAGTTGCTGCAGGTGTTTGGTAAGGTACATCCCAAAAGGGGCATTGTACTCAATTATGGGCCTGATGAGGGATGAGTAAAGAGGCGCGATGACCTCCCCTAATCTAGATGTGAATCCCTTCATGATTAGGTGGGCTATATAAAATGTTTTTCTAACCACTTTGGCCACGTGGTTGTCAAATGAGAGATTGCTATCAACTTGGGTCCTCAGGTCCCTAATTACTTCTTCTGTACTTAATGGATTACCACCTATGTGGTAATTTGTGGGCACTTTGTGTTTGCCAAAGGGGATGACTATACACTTTTTGGTGTTTAGCTTGAGGCCATGGCTCTGGCACCAGTTGTCTGTTTCTATGAGGCCCTTTTGGAGGATGCTTGTGTCGGCTGGAGAGTCGATTATGGCGCCCAGTTTGCAGTCATCTGCGAACTTGGTCAGCCACAGTCCTTCTGTGTTGGCCTATACCTCCAAGAAATATATACCGAACAAGAGAGGTCCCAGGACTGAGCCTTGTGCGATGCCACTTGTAACTGGTTTGGAGTCTGACATGGCTCCAGCAATTCTAACCATGTGGGTTCTGTCCTTGAGCCAGTTTGCAACCCATCTAGTGACATAGGGGTTTATATTTAAGCTGGTGAGCTTATCTATAATGCCCGAGTGGGGTATTGTATCGAAGGCTTTTGCGAGGTCCAGGTAGGCTGTGTGGACCACCTTCCCTTCGTCAATGGCCTTGGTGACTGTTTCAAAGACGTCAACCAGGTTTAAGAGGCAGGATCTGCCCTTAACAAAGCCGAACTGGGTAGGATCCAGTGTCTGTAGGTCCCCAATATCTTTATTTATGATCCTTTCCATAGCTTTGCAGACCAAGCTAGTCAGGCTTATGGGGAGATAGTTTCCAGGGTCCGTTGAGGCACCACCTTTGTGAAGAGGGACCACTGTTGCTGTACGCCACTCTTTGGGTACATATCCTGTAGAAAGGCTGAGATTGAACAGTAGTTTTATGTTTGGGTTTAGCTCTTCTTGGAGTTCATGTAGGACGCAGCCCGGGACACCGTCTGGTCCCATTGATGCTGTGTTTTTTGCTTTGGAGAGGGCGGCTCTTACCTGAGCATCTGAGATGTCAGGGGGGCAGCACTCTGCTGGGATAGATATTTGCCCTTTTGGTGGGGGGGGAGAAGTTTGCGCTGAACCTGTCAGCTAGGATGTTGGCAATGTCTGTGGGTTCGGTGTATTTGTTGTCATTTTGGACTAATTCTGAGCATATCTGGGAATTCCCACCCAGGTTCCTAACATAACTAAAGAAAGCCTTGTGATTATCCTTAGTGTCCTCTGCAATTTTTCTCTCGAAGCTGGCCTTAGACGATTTTATGAGTGCCCGTAGTTTTTTGCTAATACTGATCAGAGATGCCTTCCCTTTTTGGGATTTTGCTCTATCATGTAGTAGCTTCCTCCTTCTATTGTATAGTTTGTTTATGGCTGGGGTCCACCAGACAGGACGTCTGCCTTTGGAGGATTGAGTCTTGGTTTTATTTGGGATTGCATGATCCATGCATTCCTGAAGGTGTTCATAGAATGCATTTATAAAGGATTCTGCGGTCTGGGCCATATTTTCCACAGGCCCGTGGGCTTTGAAGGATTCTACCTCGGTTTTGAGGAGTGTGAAATTTGCTTTAGAGAAGTTTTTCACTGTGGTTTTCTGGGCAGGGGGTGGGGTCGGGATGTGAATATCCAGTGAGATCAGTTTATGGTCTGATCTTACCAGTGAGGGATACACTTCTGGTCTGGAGCATAGAGTCCCCATGTTGGTGATGATCAGGTCCAGTATGTTTTCCCCTCTTGTGGGAGTGGTAACAAGTTGTTCCATAGCATTTGAGTTTATGAATTCTAGGAACCTTTGGGCTAGGGTATTGGAGCTAGAGTAATGCTCCCAGTCTATGTTTGGGTAGTTGAAGTCGCCCAATATAATGGTGTTTGGAGAGACCTTCATATTTTCCAGTGTTCTCAGGAAGGCCAAGTGGGGTTCCTGGGTTTGGGAGGGTGGTCTGTAGCAGGCTATAAACTGGAAGGCAGTTTTACCCACTGTTAGTTGCACATGGATAGTCTCTGATGCTTCATGCTTTGCCACTAACCTAGAGGTGTGGGTATCTTTGATGAATATCGATACTCCCCCTCCTTTTGTGGTTTGGTCCAAGTTTTGGGGCCGAAAAGCATGGTATAAGGTATAACCTGGTAGTGCTGGGGTGCTCTCAGGAGCCCTGAACCAGGTTTCTGTTACTGCACAGATATCGATGTTCTCCATGCTAAGGAGAGTTTCAAGTGCATGCATCTTGAGGTTTAGACTTCTGGCGTTGAGTAGCATTACTCTTAGTTTCTTATCCCTTGTGATACCTATGGAGGTGGGTTTGTCTTTTGAGCCTTGCCTAAAAAAGGCACTATGGGGGTAGCAAGAGCCTTTGCCAATATCTGAAAGCCCAGGGGTGACAGGTGCAAGCCGTCCCTAGCGAAGCATCATGGCTTGTCGAGCATATCATCCCAGGCTGACAGGCATTGGATCCCCTTTGAATGACACCAGTACTTAAGCCAATTGTTGAAATTGATCATCTTGTCTTCATATTGTGGCATCATTCTTGGTGAGGGTAAGATGCTACTCAAGGTCAGGGTCATACCGGCCTGGGCTACATGCTCAGAGAGCTCCTCTATGTCTCTTTTCATGTAGTCCAGGGAGGTACGTCTCAGGTCATTCACACCAGCATGGACAATGACCGAGTCATATTTGTACTTGCCTTGGAGTGACCTGAGTGCTTGTGTTATGTGGTGGATCCTAGCGCCCGACAGGCTGCTCACCGTGACCTTCTCCTTGTTCAGCCTGGTGAGCGGGACATCAGTGTGCCTGATGATAGAGTCACCTATTACAAGTGTATCAGGTGTGTTGTTTAGCCTTAAGGGCTGTGACTGTTCGGCACACTAGCTTTGTGAGATATGTGTTGCACGTGTTTTGTTTTGGGATAGCGGTTGCTTGGGTGTCTGCTTTGGGGGTCTCTGCTGCTTAGGCAGATCTTTATTTAGAGCCTCCAAGTATGTTTTTGTGTGATTATGTGTTTGATTTGCTGTCGTGGTAGGTCTATGTGAGACTGGAATTGTAGTGAATGTGGTTTCCTTCTCCTCCTGACTGGTTATACCAGTACTGAGTTGAGAGAGCTTAGCCTCCAGTTTGGCTATATGGTTGCATCTCTCACATGTGTTGGAATTTGTTGGGAGGAAGAGAGGGTTGTCTGTGTACATGAGGCAGTTGTAACATTGCCTCAAGATTCCCAGGTTCACCAGCTGGACCGGAGAGGAGATTGACAACTGACCTTTGGACATGCTAGAATAATATTGGGAATTCCTTTATAATTGAAAACAAGGGCCAATGGGGAGTGAGGGTGTAGTGCTTTTAATTTTTGGTGCTGACTTATATAATTGCTTTAGTGAGCAAGTGCCAGGTAACTTAAGTGCAATGTGTTACAGGTAACTTAAATGCAAAAACGACAAACAGTAACTTTCTTTCAAGTGAAACAAGGAAATAAGTACAGTAAGCAATGCAGATATCACTAGGGATCCACAGAAGCACTGAGAAGCCACGTTTTAGGTGGAATTAGCGTTCCAGGGAAATAACAAGCAAACAAACAACAAGCATACAAACAAAGTAAGATTCAGCAGGCCTGGATCTAGTCTATGCTACAGCAAACAAGGTGTACCAATTTCAGTAAGAAACAGTTCAAATATGCAGGCACTATAAACCTTTAACCAGAAATTCCCAGCTCAGAAGGGCAGAGTCCAGCCTCTCCTCCCACAAAAGTGCAGACCACGAACCTTCTTAATGTTAAATAACTGGCCTGAAGCCCAAGTGCATAAACCAGAACTAATACACTTTAGGAATAACAGACACTGAGCTCTCAGTCAGCAGTTCCCAACTTAGAAGGATGAAAGCTGCCAGTCCTGCCACCACAGTGCATGCCACAAACCTTCCTAATGTAAAACAACTGGTCTGAAGCCCAAGTGCTTAATCCAAAAGACTTAGAATTATAGCTACACTTTAATCAAGTTACTACCAAGCAGTAATAAATACAATTGAATACTTTAAAGAATGCCTGGATTGGTGCACAAGTTATACAAACAAAGCTAGATTCAGCAGGCCTGGATCTAGTCTATGCTACAGCAAACAAGGTGTACCAATTTCAGTAAGAAGCAGTTCAGATATGCATGCACTATAAGCCTTTAACCAGAAATTCCCAGCTCAGAAGGGCAGAGTCCAGCCTCTCCTCCCACAAGAGTGCAGACCACGAACCCTCTTAATGTAAAATAACTGGCCTGAAAGCCCAAGTGCTTAAACCAAAATTAATACACTTTTAGAATAACAGACACTGAGCCCTCAATCAGCAGTTCCCAACTTAGAAGGATGTAAGCTACCTGTTCTGCCACTACAGTGCAGACCACAAACCCTCTAAATGTAAAACAACTGGTCTGAATCCCAAGTGTTGAAACTAAAAGGCTTAGAATGAGTTACACCAAGCAGTAATAAATACAATTGAGTACTTTTAAGATGACGTAAAAGCAAAATAAAGTAGGAAGAAACACAAGTACAGTAAAAGCAGATTTTTTTTTTTTTTTCAGAAAAGCAGCAAAAGCAGTAGTAAATACGATTCTCATGCAGTGCAAGCTGGCACACATGAATATGTAGCAATATTAGTCCACACACAGTTTGAAAAAATGTAATTAAATTAAAAAGGACTAAAAGCAAGTGCAGAAAGGGTTAATTAGGTAGAATGCGGTAAAGAGATGGGCCTGGGGAGTGTCTTAGATCAAATCTGTAGTGGGGTGGGCACTGCAAAAGCCACCAAATTTAAACTACAACCAAGAACTGGGAGGAGGGGGTGGGAAAAAACAGTTTCAACACAGATGTGAGGAATGTGCAAATTATAAAGCCAAAAAATATATACTGTTCTCTCTCTCTCTCTCTCTATATATATATATATATATATATATATATATATATATATATATATATATATATATATATATATATATTCAACAGATATCTAAGCAAACAATTTAGCTCTATAATACAGAATAATACAGAAAAATATACTCAGCTCTATATATTTGCAGATTGATCTGTAAGGCTGTCTCTAAAACTAAGGTTCCAGTTTGAATGCAGATTGTTAATTAACAGGACACACAACACTAGCTCAATTATATAGCTGAAGACAAGGCAGAAAATGAGGGGGGGTGGGAAAAAACAGTTTCAACACAGATGTGAGGAATGTGCAAATTATAAAGAAAAAATATATACTGTTCTCTCTCTCTTATATATATATATATATATATATATATATATATATATATCCAACAGATATCTAAGCAAACAATTTAGCTCTATAATACAGAATAATACAGAAAAATATACTCAGCTCTATATATTTGCAGATAGTTTTATAAGGCTGTCTCTCAAACTAAGGTTCCAGTTTGAATGCAGATTGTTAATTAACAGGACACACAACACTAGCTCAATTATATAGCTGAAGACAAGGCAGGAAATGAGGGGGGGTGGGGAAAAACAGTTTCAACACAAATGTGAGGAATGTGCAAATTATAAAGCCAAAAAATATATACTGTTCTCTCTCTCTCTCATATATATATATATATATATATATATATATATATATATATTCAACAGATATCTAAGCAAACAATTTAGCTCTATAATACAGAATAATGCAGAAAAGTACACTCAGCTCTATATATTTGCAGATAGTTCTGTAAGGCTGTCTCTCAAACTAAGGTTCCAGTTTGAATGCAGATTGTTAATTAACAGGACACACAACACTAGCTCAATTATATAGCTGAAGACAAGGCAGGAAATGAGGGTGGGGTGGGGAAAAGTTTCAACACAGATGTGAGGAATGTGCAAATTATAAAGCCAAAAAATATACACTGTTATATATATATATATATATATATATATATATATATATATATATATGTATATGTATATATATACAACAGATATCTAAGCAAACAATTTAGCTCTATAATACAGAATAATGCAGAAAAGTATACTCAGCTCTATATATTTGCAGATAGTTCTGTAAGGCTGTCTCTCAAACTAAGGTTCCAGTTTGAATGCAGATTGCTAATTAACAGGACACACAACACTAGCTCAATTATATAGCTGAAGACAAGGCAGGAAATGAGGGTTTTAATTATATCCAGTCTGTGAGGAAGCTTGTGGTAATTGCCCCTAGACATTTCCAAAAAAATGGATAACCATGGTTGCCTGGGCCATAAGAGAAGAACTACAATGATCTTGTGAATTCCTTCTGTCTCTTCAGAAGTACCCTGGATATTATTGGAAATGATAGAAAATCATACAGGAACATTCTTGTCCAAGGAAAAGAAAATGCATCTGACTTCCAGGCCTTCTTGCATGGAGTCCTGGAACAGAATCTTACCAGTTAATTGTACAGAGATGAGGCAAAGAGGTGTACCTGAGGAACTCCCTGCAGATGGATCAAATCTTGGAAGACCCCCCCCCCCAATCCAGTTTCCATTAATTAGGGTCTGTTCTGGCCCTTCTCAGCTTGTCTGCCACACAGTTTTGCTCTCATAATGTGGGATGCCTGTAGAGTGAGATTGTGCTGTGAAGTTATATCCCAAGCTAACATGGCAAGTCTGCAAAGAGGGTATAACCTGCTTCCCCCTTACTTGCTGATTTACCACATGATTGTGTTATTGTCTGTAATGACCTGAAAAGGTCAGGAGACCAAAAATGGTTCAGAGAGTTGACTACCTTGATCAGGGCAAGCATCTCATTGATATTTATGTGCTTGCACCTGTCCTTTGTGTTCCACATCCTCTGCACTTTTATCCATCCTAAAACTTCTCTCCAAGCAAAGACCAAAGCATCTTTGCCAACTGACTGCTTTGTAAAAGGGAAGAAGAAAGGGAAACCTGGGTTTAAGGATATCTGCTGCCTCCACCAAAAGATTTCTCTTCTGGGTGTTGATGCTGAGACCAAAGAGATTTCAGATAACACTGAATCTTTCACATGTGGAGTCTTTTCAGTGGTATCATGAGAATCATAGGTACCATGAGACCTAAATTCCTGAGGTACTCCCTTTCACTGTCTGATGTCTGGGTGGAAAATGCTAGAAACAGATTTAAATAAAGATCTATTTTTCCTGTGGAAGAAAAACTTTTTGAACTGATGTGTCTAGCTGACATCCCAAGAACATAATCCTATGTGAAGGAGTTAAGAAAGACTTTTGAATATTCTTTAAGAATCTCAGCTTGTGTAAGAGATTGCTCACCCTAGAGAAAGATGCCTGACACTTTGAAAAAGACTCTGAAGAGATGAGCAAGTCATCTAAATATAGAAAAATGTGGATAGTTTAGCTTTCAATGAACTATAACTGGAGCTAGACACGTTGTAAACACTGTTGGTGCAGTGGATAGCCCAAAGGGAAAGGTAGAGAACTGATAATGTGCTCCATTCAAGCAAGACCTTAAGAAACATCTGAAGTCTGGATGAATAGGAGTGTGATGATAAGCATGTTAAAATTGTATGTTACCAGGAATCTCAAAAAAGGAAGAGGTAACAGGTTCTGAAGTGACATAATTTTGAATGTGGGCACTGTCAGAAACAGGTTTAGGAAAGAAATATCCAGAACTGGCCTCCAAACATTTTCTTTCTTTCTTTGGTACTAGAAATGTCCTTGAATAAAAAACCCTTCCCCACCTGGACAGGAGGAACCATTTCTATAACTCCTTGAGATAGCATGTGAAGAAGAACAGATGAAAACAAAAGAGTCTGACCTAGAGTATGAGGAATGACCATCTGGAAATGAGGAATTTCCTCCTACTGCCATCTGTAACATTGATGAATGATTTTCGAAACCCATTTGTCTGAAACTATCTATTGCCAAAAAGAAAAATGGAGATTCAAAATTTTGGAGGAAAACGGGGGTCACAAGCTCTCTTGAAAAGTCATTCGAGGCATAAAGGAAGTATTAGTTCTCAAATAAACCCAGTCCCTCTGGAAAATGAGATAAGATTGACTCACCACAAGAGGTTGCAACTCAAATACCCTTCTTGCAGAGGTCAAAGCAATCAGTAAAACTCTTTCCCTTGTTAAGAACCTCAAGTCATCCAGACTTGTTGGATTGTCCTTGGTTTCGGGAGGTTTAAGACTTACTTTTGGAACCCCTTTTCCATTTCTTCTTAAATGTCTGTTTACCTGAATTTTGATTAGACTGTTTATTCTGTATTCTGACAAAACTGGAGGAGGAGATAGAAAATCCCTTGGACAATTTGGAAAAACGAAGGTTTTAAATCTTACCTGGATCAGCTTGCTCCTTTCATCGCACTTTTTGATTACATCTGCAGCAAAGGGGCCAAACACTAACTCCCTGTCCAAGGGTGAATTTAAAATCTCATTTTAACATCATCTGGGAAGTTCTGAGAATACAAACCTCTTCAAAACATTACCAGTGGCCATAGCCCTGGAAGAAGTATCAAAAGATTCATATACAGACACTGCAAACAATGGGTAGTCACCTGTGCAACTGAATAAACTAAGTTATTTAAAGCAGATTTTTCCTCACAATAAGAAACTACAGGTGAAGCATTCCTCATACTTTCACAGTTTGTCTGAACAAATTTTAATATATGAGCATAACAAATCAACGTTATACAGAAGTATACATTGCTTTTTCCTTTACCTGTTTTCCCAGCCTTATCACAAAGAATAGGATTATAATTAACTAAGTGCTTAGCAGCAGTGAGAACAACTAAAACTATGACTTCTGGCTCAGATTTGGGAATAGTGTATAAAAATTTAGAAGACTGAGGAACTTTATACATCCTAGCTACTTTGTTAGGAGTAGCTGGCTGAGTTTCAGGAAAATTAAATGCAGTAACACAGATCCTCTGAAGCAGACAGAACAGGAGAAATGGGTGCAGATTCTGGAAAAGCTTTCTGTAACAACTCATACTATTTTCTTTATCAAATGTTTTTATTGAAAATTTTAACAACAAAACATTAGTATATGATAATAAAAATATTATAAAACAAATTTACATATCTAAAAGAACAATTACTAAAAAAAAAGCTTTCTAATCAATAAAAGAAATG
The DNA here is from genome assembly GCF_019279795.1 of Protopterus annectens. NCBI lineage: Eukaryota > Metazoa > Chordata > Ceratodontiformes > Protopteridae > Protopterus > Protopterus annectens. Next base: position 1,615,391,450 of record NC_056737.1, read on the forward strand.
TGATGAGTAGTTGATAATTAACTATTACAGTCTGTTTATTCAGTAGTTCTTTGAATTTCAACCATATATTATAAGAAGAGGTGATTCTGGATGTTCTTGTCTTGATCATGACAAGTTTAAGATGACACACGGCATTTGCCAAGTGTACAAATTCCTTCATAGTAGGAGTCGTCTGATTCTTCCATTTCTTAGTGACGACTTTTCTTACTCATGTTAAGATACTCCATAAAAGAGGGTATTTTATTTTCATGACACAAGTGAGAATAGGTGTATTAAATAAAATAAGAGATTTGGACATTACAAATTTATCATTACAAAACAGGCTATAAGAAAGAATTCATATTATCCCAATAAGCTTTAAATTTTATGCAGTCATAAAACATATGCTGCCAGTCAGCTTTAACATTTAATTTACATCTCTGGCATCCTATGTCTTTATTATACATCAATTCAACTTTATGTGGTGTGATAAAGGTTCTATGTAAGAACTTTCAAGAGAATAACCTCCACCTTAATTTTGAAGTAGTTTGCTTTGAAGAATGGAGCATTAGAACTCAATGTATTTTCTGAGGGACTGAGAAATCTCAGTGTTCTCAAACTGAAAACACTGGTACAGTTAGCAATAGTCGCAGAATCTGAAGAAACTATTTTACAAGGATTGTTAGCTTGAAATAAACATGAGTCAGACCCAGAGGAGTGTACTGTTTGGAGGCAGGAAAGCTCTGAAGGGCTTTACAGCCAAACTTGCATTTTAGTCAGCATTGAAGGTACCCTGATGCTTTAGAAGCTGGCCAGCTGTTATATACTTGAGAGGATAAAATCCCATATAGCTAAGGCTACTGAGCAGTGATCAATGTGATGACCACCTCTTAGATAACCAAAGACATCAAAGCAAGCACAACCAAAGCTAATAACTGAATTGGTCTTGTTGTATTCATTAGTGGAATGGGCCAAGTCCAACATATTTCATACTATGCCATTATTAGAAAACCTGCAGAAACAAAGACTACTGACTACTACAGTGTGTACAGGACTCATGAATTTGGATCACCATTTAGTTTTCATCTGGCTTTCCGAACTCTAACCTTTGAGTTGTACTGAAAAGTAGCTTCCTTAACATTGCAACGTATGCTACCCTGCTGCTTGCTTGGGGGTTCATGTAGAGGTAATGCCCCTCCAATCCACCCCTTTTCAGTTTAATATCTGCTCTTCTTCCATGTGGTACTTCTGCAGAGAAATTTTAAACTACTGCTCCAGTGTGTGCATCACTGTAGAATTGCAAGAGACCAGACCTTAATCAAGTGTAAGTCATTTCCTCATGCATTAGACATTTACTGTACTGTAACTCCTTTTGAGATGCATCAATTTCCTGCCTACTTGGGGATACTACATTGAAGACTGTAAGTGTCTGCCATTCCTGCTTTTCTGAAGTATTAACATTTACAGGTATGGAAATGTTAACTACATTGTCCTCTGTATTGATGCTAAACTGTTATTAGAAACATGGGTTCATAACTTCATAGGTATATACTAGGCTAACAACCACCAGGACCTTTGTAAACCTAGCCGTGCAATCAAACCCAATTGTGTCCTTATGTATCAGCAGCATTTGTAAGAAGGGGTATGTTATTCCGTAATTTTGAAGTTTAGTCTAACTTTGTTATTGTTTGAGTCTAACAGTTTAATGCCTTCTGTATAACTGTTTACAACAGTTTTGATGACACTTTTAACCTAACAAACTTGCAGCTTTTGTATTTAGGTTTTATGAACACGTGGTTTTTTAGCAAATGTTTCTTTAAGAACTTGACTTACTGGAGGTGTGGTCATCACATGACATGTCTCAATTACTTATAAACTACTGTTTGAAACTGTGTATCTTTTCTGAAAAAGTTGCCACATTACAAGCAAAGAAAAGCGCTTCAATAAAATTGTTTTATTTTATATTTTTTGGATTCCTGATACTTCCTGTGGTGGGTCTTGGTGCTGCTGACTTGGTTTTTGTGTTTCAGTAGTTTGTTGGCTTCCTTTCCCTGGTTTACCATAAGGGGTATGTTAGTTAGGATGTTTCTAGAGGTTTTGTTGGGGGGGTATGTTAGTTTGGACTTTACTGTCTGCCTCTTGTCTGTGGGAGCCAGAACCAGGGTGAATTACCAATTTCCCATCTATTGGTCAAAGTTACACTTAAATAGGGTTAGGATGAACTCTGCTTTACATGGATGTGGACCCTGTTCCAGAACATGGATATCTTCTGAGGCACACATCTATCTCGCCAACATGTATTATTTATGTCACAGCCAAAATTTAAATCTTTGGATCTAATGGTTCTGATAATGTTCATTTTGTTGATTTGCTAAGGACCTAATAAAGTGGCACTATGACTTCCTTGGACCTGGATGTCATGTCCTTACTTATAAGTTGGGTGGCACCGAATGATTTTCTTACTATCAGGGCTATATGTTAGTCAAAAGGCCAGATTACTGTTTACATATGTTCCCAGAACCCTGAGTACTGAGTTAACTCTTAGGGATGTCTTATCGATGGAGTAATTAAATTGGGTGGCAGTTTCCCAAAAAGCACAATAATGCATTTACTGGCATTGAGTTTTAGTCCTGACTTTGGTACCAGTCATTTTTCTGTGTTAGACGCTTTTGTAAGATGTTTGTGTCATGGGGTATCTGTGAAAGCTCCCAATTTGCAGTCATCTGTGAATGTGGTCAGCCAAAGGACCTTGATGTTATTCTTTACGTTTGAGAAGTAATGTCAAATAGGAGTAGTCCCAGCATGGAACCCTGAGGTACCCCAATGGTGAATGGTCTCTTAGTAAAGGTGGCCTCACCAATCCTGACTTCCTGAGTCTTGTCTGTGGTACACAACTATAGTAACTAGCAGAGAAAATACTACTTCACAACACTTTCAGAAAAGATATGTTGTGAAATATGATTACCCTATGATAAACATTTTTGAATACCCTGAGAAAATGACATTCTATAGTTAGTTAAAAAAATTGTCAAGTGCCTGTTTTTATCCCAGATTTTTGGAAGATTTCACTACATATTATGCCTGAATTCAAGCAGACCAATTCTTCCAAAAAAAATTATTCAACAGCCTACATAGGAGCCTTCTGATGCTGTTAATACTAGAAGACTATAGGTTCTATTCCAGGTTCTAGACAGATGTCTCATCTGTCCTTATTTTGGAGGTACATTCCTATTTTCAAACCTGATTTACTCTCATACATAATTCTCCTCTTTTTTGGAGAGATGTCCTTATTTTCAGGCTTGATTTACCCCTTCATGCAATTTTATGAATCTTTCTCATTGCTCATGATATTTGAAGTTACCTAGTATACAGAAAAGCACATTACATGATAAACATACTAGTGGCACTCATAATTTAAAAAAAAGGACACATATAGATTCATAGGTGTGTACTAGGCTAATGGCCCTGCAGCCTTTAAAAGCCTAGCCCAAAAAAATTGCCCAGGCACCGTGCTTCCTGATATTAGTTCATAGTGCCCCTAACTAGTAGGGCAACTGGAATGATCCCTGGAGTGAACTTTCTGTTACCCATCCGCTCGTCAAGATTTCTCTTGAAGAGGGCCAGTGAGGTGCTCTGCTTGACATGAATGGGAAGCTTATTCCTGAGTATGGGCAGTCTTTGGGAGATGAACCTGTCCCTCTAGCATGTTCTGTTTATTGTGGTAATGAGGTTGTGATCTCTGGAGGATGTGGCGTGGGGGGATTGGGATTTCTTTAGGTGTAGCATTTCAAGTAGGGCTGGGTCAGACAAGTCAAGCAGAGATCACAACTAAGTAGATGATAACAGACTGAGAACAGCTGAAGTTTCTTGAGTCTGTCTATGTAGGACATGTGTTTAAGGCCTAGGATCCTTTTTGTGAGGTACTTTTCTGGCCTCTCCAGCTGTTGTAGGTGTCTGGTCAGGTACATGCCAAATGGGGCATTATATTCGATGATTTATCTAATGAGGGATGAGTAGAGAGGGATGATGACCTCTTTCTTCCTGGATGCGAAACCTTTGGTTATAAGATGTGCCACGTAGATGGACTTTCTGACCACAGTGGCAATGTGGTGGTCGAAGGTGAGGTGGATGTCAACCTGGGTGCCCAGATCTTCCCTTCAATGTTCAGTAGGCTCTCATCAATGTGGTAATTCATGGGAACTGAGTTTTTCCAAAGGGGATGATAACACATTTTTGGCGTTAAGTTTCAGGCCATGGTTCTAACACCAGTCATTGGTCTCAGAGAGATCCTTTTGTAGGATGTCTGCATCATTTGGGGAGTTGATAATGACTCCTAGCTTGCAGTCATCAGTGAGCTTGGTCAGCCAGAGTCCTTCTATGTTGGCCTGGTCTTCTGAGAAGTAGATGCCAGACAGGAGAGGGCCCAGGACTGAGCCCTGTGGGACTCCACTCATGACTGGTCAACAGTCTGACTTAGAATCTACAACTTTCACTCTGTGGGTCCTGTCTGTGAGCCAATTTGCAACCCACCTAGTGATGTAAGGACTGATGCCTAGTTTGGTGAGTTTATCAATGATACTTGAGAGTGGAATGGTATCAAAGGCCTTGGCCAGGTCGAGTTAGGCTGTATGCACTGTCTTACCCTCATGCACAGCCTTGGTGACTGCTTCAAAGAAGTTAGCCAGGTTCAGCAGGCAGGATCTCCCCTTGACAAAGCCAAACTGTGTGGGGTTAAGAGTTTGGAGATTGCCTACATCTTTGTTAAGCAAATCCATGATGATGATGATGATGCGCTCCATAGCTTTGCCTACCAGACTCGTCAGGCTAATGGGGCGATAGTTCCCAGGGTCTGTAGTTGCTCCCCTTTATGGAGCAGGATGACTGTAGCAGTGTGTCATTCGTTAGGGACATAGCCTGAGGTAAGGCTGTGATTTAACAGGGCACACAGAGGTGGTGCTAGTTCATTTTGTAGCTCATGTAGGATGCAGCCAGAGATATTGTCAGGTCCCATAGATGCTGTATTCTTGGCTTTGGAGAATGCAGCTTTTACCTGTGTTACGGAAATGGTGTGTACCAGGCTTTCTTCTGGTATTGTGATAGGGCCCTTGGGGGAGAGGGAGGAGTAAAGTTGGCACTGAATCTGTTGGCCAGTATGTTGGCCATATCTGTTGGCTCAGTACAGGAGGTGCCATTCTGCAATAACGCAGAGCAAATCTGGGTATTGCCTTTGAAGTTTTTGCTATAGCTATAGAAGGCTTTGTGGTTGTTTTTTGGTGTCAGCCGCAATTCTGCCTTCATAGCTGGCTTTAGAGGATTTGATAAGGGATCTCAGCTTTTTGTTGAGACTGGTAAGGGAGGTTTTCCAGTATTGTGACTTCATTTTTTCTGTTACAGATTCTTTCATTCTGTTGCAGAGTTTATTGGTGGCTGGGCACCACCAGATTGGCTTCCTTTTTGGAGGAGAGCGTCTTAGTTCTATTTGGTGTGGCAAGGTCCATGCATTTGTGTACATGCTCGTACAGTGCATTGGTATATTATTTGGCAGTCATGCAGCCATTTTCCTTCGCATGGCTGCCAAGAAGTTAGCCATCTCTGTTTTTAGGAGCCCAAAGTTGGCTTTAGAGAAGTTTTTCAGGGTGGTTACCTTAGCAGGGGGTCTAGGTGAGATGGAGATTTCCATGGTGATCAGTTTGTGGGCAGATTTAACCAGGGAGGAATTGACTATAGGTGTGGAGCAATGGTCTCCCATGTTGGTGATAACCAGGTCGAGGATGTTGCTTCTTCTAGTGAGGGTCAGAATGAGCTGGTCCAGGGCATTGCAACTGATAAATTCCAGAAAGCATTGGGCCTCTACATTGGTACTTGAATAGTTTTCCGAGTGGATGGCAGGGTAGTTGAAGTAACTCAGTATGAGAGCATTGGGTTGGACCTTGATAGATTCCAGGGTACTTAGGAAGTTAGAGTCAGAGCCTAGGGACATGTTTGGGGTTCTGTGGCAGGCTTATCTTACATCATCCTTTTTCAGAAGCAAAAATAAATGACCAGTGTGGTAGAATTTTGCAATACAGTTCATTAAAGTCTACAGAATTTACACTGTCTTTTTGATAATGTGTTTATATCTTCCATAATTTTGTCTCTCTGTAACTTAAACTTGTTTCTGAGTAGAATCCCACATTCCTACAGGAAGAAGGGAGAGTTATGTTCTATTTGGTATTCAAATTTTATGGTAATTACATGTCCAGATTTTTGGCTAGACGTACTAACTTTCAAAGGTGTTTGTTCCTATTTTCAATATCTGCAGCTTGAGAGGTATGGCTTCAGCACTGACACTACAGCGAAGCATTAGTAACTGACGTATTTGTGAGGAGCCATCCTTCAGAGGATGTATTAAATCAGATCCAAATCAGTGATAGATTATGGATCTTCAAGATTCCATGGCACTGCTGGAAAGACCGCTGGTATTATTGTCTAAAGCAATATAATATATAGCTAGATAAATAGCTAGCTAACAAAGGTAAAAAGCAGCTTGGAAAAAAGTGTAACTAGAAAGGCAAAACTAAATAGTAACAAGAGAGAATTAAAAAAATAAACCAGTGAATGATAAAAACTATTAAGTGACATTAAAAAAGTACACCAGTGAATGATCAAAACTCTTAAGTGACACATATTTTGATTGTAGGTTTCATCTTTAACAATAGTTTGATGCAAACATGGAAAGCAAACTGACAGGAATATGTTTTTTCTTGGTGGCAAGCCACCCTGCATTTCCCATTTGGTGGCTCTGGTCCCCTCACCCCCCCAACTTATATATAGCAACTCCATGGTTGCACTACAGTGGAAGAAAGGTAAAAATACACTGGAAGTGCACCAGTAGCTCGCACAATCCAGCACAATGTAATAAAGCAAATAGCATTGTAAGTCATACATCTGTAAGAAAACTTATACCAGTGAAAAAAAATAATTTTACACCGAACAAAAACATTTGCTCTGCTTGAGTTTGCTGGTTTAGATAATTTGCTTTTCAATAAGTTGACTTGCACTGAACTGATTTTCAATTAACTGGGTTTATATAAAAAGTAGTTTACCTATATATACATATATATATATATATATATATATATATTTCACTGACACTCATTTCACTGAAACCAAATCACCTAAAGTTCATTTCACTGAAATTTAATTTCACCTAAAACTCATTTCACTGACAAATAGTACTCTAAGGCAAGTCAAAGGTATATGTCCTTTTCCCCACTGTAGTGTGTTCCTGGTTTTAGTATATAAATAACAACAGACATTTGAGGTTTCAGACTTCATAGCCTTTAAAAATGCATGGTAACACAAGACCCTTATTCTAGCAAAACTCTACGTTTATAAGAACAATATTTAAAATCTGCCCCTATTTTTGAAGTTTTGCCCCTCCCCCATTATCTTTGTCTTTGTCCAGATTCATTGCGCTAAGAAGTTGAGAGCTATGGAGAAATACCAGACACAATACAATAACTGCAGACACTTCAAAAAATAAACTGCAATTAAAACAAGCAGCATGTCACATAACTCGTTGTTACACTTTTAAAATATTTTTTGCTGGTGGACTCATATTTTGATTGTAGGTCTCATCCTCCTACTAGATCACTATATCTTGGAGCAGGGGGAAGAGTTTAAGATGTTGGAACCTCATACTGACCCTGGGATTCAGAAACATTCAGTACACTAAAGTAGGAGTTGTGCCTGATGAGTGCCAACACACAGGGTGTGTGTGATTCAAAATCACAATGAGTATGAATAGGGGGAGTCTTAGCAACATAGCTGCACTCAGTACATGCTAATGGCAGTATAATGACATTGTAGTGAGCAACATCATTAACATGATGATAAAGAGGGAAAATAAGATGATGGCACTATTCAGAAATGAATAAAGTCCACAACGTGAAGCACTACTGCCAATGAGTGTGTCCACAGTGAAATCCCGGTGTTAATGCAGGGGAAGTAGTAGAACTATGTCAGGGGTGACAACAGTCTTAGCTAATGTATGTAGGCAACAAGTAATTATTTCTGCCACAATGGAGCACATCATCATCATCCTCAGAGGTACAGTGTTATCTGTTCACACTTAATGTTTCATGGCCTTCCTAACACCAACATTGTGGATTGCTACCATGTGGATAAGGTCACTTTATAAGAGCTGATAGATATGTATTTGCAACATCTGTAAGCCTGAGGGAGTTATGGATTACCTTACCCAGTACATACAGAAGTATGAGTGGCTTTATGAATACTAGCTACAGAGACCTTTCAGAGACCAAACGGGCACATAGTTGAGCTATTGCAGGCATCTGCATCTAGAATACCCCATCAATTTCTCACATGGGGAGCATATATGGTCACACTGTATCACAGAGGAGAGAGAGACAACATCATGCAGGATTTCTATGATATAGTCCAATTTCTTGAAGTACTAGGGTTCATAGAATGCACCCACATTGAAATCAATGTCCTATCTGGTAAGCCAAGAAAATGTTATGTGTACTGTAAAAGGTATCACCCCATCAACTGCCAGGTGGTCTGCAATGCACCGGATACTATCTACATTGTATCTGCAGGCCACTTGGGCAGCTATCATGACTCATGCATATGGTGCACATGTGCTTTGTAGCAATAGTTTATGAGGGATGGCATTCTGTATCCAAAGTATTATGATGACCAAAAAAAGGAGTTGGCATAATACTTTGGATAGCCTTAATAGTTTTTAGGAACTTGCCCATTGTAAATTTCTTTTTTAATCTTATCTCTCCTACTAATTTTCATCCTTTACTTTTTTCTGTTGTTCATAGTTGATGAAATTTTATCTCCATTTGAATATTATTCTTTCCTCTGTTTGACTTAGAATGTATATCCTAATCAGTTGTTACCAACAGGTTTTGTTAATTTATTTTGCATTTTGATTATTGTTCTTATCATTGTTCCATGTTTTTCAATTTAATGAAATGTTAATAAATTGTTTTCAAAAATAAATTAAGCATTTGTTTTGCTGAAAATGATTTTGACTTGCATTATATTCAATCTGACATCCTTTGGGATGAGACACATGGGTATGAGATCAGTAATAAATATAGTTATGCCACCCATCCCCCCACACACTACTAGTGGTCATGAATGAGTGCTGGGCAGTGTACCCCTTTAGAGAAGGAATGCTTCCCATACATTGGAACCAGGTTTCAGTAACTACTCAGATGTTTATGTTCTCTCGATAAAGGAAAATTTCAAATACATTTTGCCTCTGTGATTTATTATAGGTTCATAGCTAAGTACTAGGCTAATTGCCCTTGCAGGCCATTTTAAACCTAGCCAGTTTCTCTTTTTGTGCTCAAAATAACATATCCTATTGGGTTATAGATTGGCCTTACCCATCCCATGATCAATAATTATATTATTATATCTAATGAGAATAACTGGGATCCTACCATAGATCATTTGATGGTACCCATGCATGGGATAAAGCATTTTAGGAGCTACATCGGTACATTAGTAGTACAGTGGGTAGTCCTGGTGTAATTTTTCTGTTTACCATCCATAGATTTAAGCTGTACTTAAAAATGGACAGAGATCTACATTGTTTTATGTGGATGGGGAGTCTGTTCCATAGTAACTTTGAAAATTTAAAAAACAGGATCCAACCAAGAGACACACTAAGGCACAATGAGCTAGTGCTTTCATCCACTTTTAATGATGTGAACTTCTTCAGAAAAACAAATAATAACCACCTAACCACCTTTTAAATGATTCATTACAGGAAATGATGTCATAGTCTGCACAATGAAATAAATTTAAAGTAATACTATGTAAAATAATTAATATATCTATAAAAATGTATATACATACATATAAATAAATACAATATATCAATATGTTATTCCATGCCCTATTTATCTATACTTTAAAAAACATTTTATGTTAATGACTTCATTAAGCCCTGGGTATGTATCAGCCCCAAAAAGGAGCTGCCAAAATGCTTCCCTCATTTCTAATGTGTTGTCAATGTCACCAGCAAACATTTTTTTCTCTACATAATCTAAAACAAAAAATTCAAATTTCTTAAAATCCATACAAAAAAGAGCATGTCTAGCTAAAGAATTGTTTTTATCTTTTTTCTTTATAGCTAGAACATGCTCATAAATTCTACATTTTAAAACTCTTTTTGTTTTGCCTATATAGTAATTTTTGCATGTGGAACAAGTAGCCATGTAGACTACATTTTCACTATGGTAATTAAAATATTTATTTGCCCAAAATGTTTGTCCCAAATGTTCTATTATAATGAAGGACAAATTACACATGAACCTACATTGTTTACAGTCTTTACATGCAAAAGTACCTTTTTTATTGCTAACTGATCTGTCCTTGTGAGTTTCTGACTTCTGAGAAGTTTCTAACTTCTGTCTAATATTTGTAACTTTTTTATATGTAAACTTTGGTAAATACCCCAAAGATAAACTTAATTCATTGTTACCTAAAATGATTCTCCAGTTCTTCTCAATGATTTCCTTTATACACCAAATTTCATTTACTATTTGCAAAGTAAGTGCTATGTTGAATTCTTGATTTTTTCTTGTGTTACTATGATGTAAACATATAGGAGCTCCCACCATTATGTCCTCAGAAGCCAAAATGGGCTGAGCAACACCTTTTCTTAAAAGTAAAACCTCTTTTTCTATTCCCTCTAACCACCTTCGGTCATAACCTCTTTGGAGAAATAATTCTCTAAGAAAGATAAGCTCATTTAAAAATATATGTTCATCAGAAGTGAGCCTACTGAGTCTGATAATTTGACCCTTGATGACCCCTTTTTCATGTGTGTTGGGTACAAACTATCCCTATGCAAATACTGGTTTGCAAAACAGGATTTCCTATAGATTCTACTTCTAAATTTTCTTGTGACATTATCTATGTTAAGTGTCAAATCCAAAAAGTTAATCTGTTCACCATAACCACCTATTTTAAATAATAAAAAATCTGTAGTGCCATTAAGGTCAGATACACATTCTACAAATTCAGAATGTTCCCCTGACCACAAAAAAAGCAAATCATCTATGTATCTATGGTATAATTCTACCTTGTTGTAACCAGGGTGTAACTTCAGGAACCTATTTTCCCAATTGGCCATGACTATGTTTGCAAAAGCCGGTGCCACTCGTGCTCCCATGGCTACACCTGATATTTGCTTATATAATGTATTGTTGAATTTGAAAAAAAATATTGTCGAGTACTAATTCCATTAATGTACAAATTGTGTTTACTTTTTCACCTGAAAAATCAGTATGACATGTAAGATACTCTCTCATGAACTCTAAACCTACTTCCTGATTAATGGAAGTATACAAACTAGTGACATCTAGCGTACAAAAATATTTTACATAGTATTACTTTAAATTTATTTCATTGTGCAGACTATGACATAATTTCCTGTAATGAATCATTTAAAAGGTGGTTAGGTGGTTATTATTTGTTTTTCTGAAGAAGTTCACATCATTAAAAGTGGATGAAAGCGCTAGCTCATTGTGCCTTAGTGTGTCTCTTGGTTGGATCCTGTTTTTTTTCATTTTCAAAGTTACTAGTTTGTGCTTTCCAGCTTGGTTTTCTGTTCCATAGTAGTGATATCCTCTGTGAAATATATCTGTTCTACCAAACCTTTCTGTTGATGTTGCAGAAGAGGTTTAGATCTCTAGACTAAATATTTCTGATGCCATTTGACTTGTTGATGTATAGTAAATACATCAGTAATGGTCAGAGGATGCCCTGTATGCCAGACACAGATCACCTCTTAGCAGTTTGTAGGATACCAAATATAGTGACAGAGCTTTGAGTTGGTCCATGCAGGACATGCTGTTTAGGCCTTGTATTCTTTTAGTAAGGTATCTCTGTGGGCATTTCAGATGTTGTATGTATCTGGACAGATACATGACAAAGGGGGCATTATATTCAATGATTTGTCTAATGAGGACTGAGTAAAGGGGAACACTGACATCCCTAGATCTAGACACCATCCATTTGTTTATAAGCTGTGAAATACAGAAGGACTTTCTTACAACAAAAGACACATGATGGTCAACAGTTAGGCCACTGTCTACATAAGTTCCAAAATCCCAAACAAATGGGTCAGCTCTTAGGGGTGTATTGTCAATGTGACAGTTCTCATAGGATAGATGACTTCCCAAAGGATACAATAATTCATTTTTTGGCATTAAGTTTCAGATCATGATTTTGACACCAGTTATTTATTTGAGATAAATCTTCCTGCAGGAGAACTAAGTCGTTTGGGGGTTCAATGACTGCTCCTAGTTTGCAGTCACGTGCAAACTTAGTCAGCTAGAGCCATTTGGCATTGACTTTTATTTCTGAAAAGTAGTTGCCAAACAGGAGAGGTCCTAGCACAAACCCCTGGGTAAATCCACTGGTGACTGGTCTCTGTTGAGGTAACTTCCCCTATTTTGTTTATCTGCATCCTTTGACCAAGTTGGCAATCCAGTGGGTGACATAGGGGTTTATTCCCAGTTTATGTAGCTTTTCTACTTTGCTTACATGAGGTATTGTGTCTAAAGCTTTGACCAGGCTGAGGAATGTGGTGGGTACCATTTTACAATCATCCATTGCCTTGGTGTCCTTTTCAAAAAAATCCACCAGGTTGAGTAATCATGACCTTGTCTTCATGAATCCAAACTGAGATGGGTCTAATGTATGGAGGTTCCCTGTGTCCTGATTGATTAATTCCATGATAAGTCTTTCCATGGCTTTGCATATAAGGCTGGTTATACTCATGGGTCTATAATTGCCTGGGTTTGTACAAGATCCTCCCTTATGCAGAGGAATGACTATAACTGTTCTCTATTTGCTTGGTACAATACCTGTACAGAGGCTGAGAGTGAAGAGTGTTTTAGGGATGTGGCTAAATCATGCTTCATGTTATTTAAGATGAATCCCAGGATATTTTCAGGACCCATCAAAGCAGTATTTATATACTTTGATAGCTTTTTTAGGACTTGGTTTTGTGTGATAGCCAGAGGTGAGTCAGTTTCAGGTATATCTCAGAAACATATGGAGGGAAGAGATGTGTAAAGTTAGAGTTAAGTTTATCAGCCAGCAGGTTAGCTATATCTTCAGCCTCAGTATAGGTAATATCATTCACAGCCAGCACAGTGCATTGCTGATTTGTGCTTTTGAGATTGTGAACATAATTAAAACTGCCTTGTAACTGTCTGGCTTGGGTTGCTATTTTAGCTTCAAACATTACTTTCATGAATTTTATTAAGCTCCTGGGTTGTTTCTTTATTTCAGTGAAAAGGGGTCTAAAATTCTTGGAATTAATCTTCTTACTTTTAGTAAAAATGATTTCCGTGTATTATAAAGCTTGTTGATGTTATGGTTCCACCATGTTGGTTTGTTTTTGGGGTTTGCCCTGAACTTGTTCTTATGAAGTATAGCTGTATCTATGCAGCGGTTTACATGCTGTTATAGTGTGGTGGTGGTGTACATTTCCACTTCAGTGGAGTTAATTGTGTTTGCTGGGGATTTGATGCTTGACGGTGTATTACTTAGAAGTAGGTAGTCTGTCTTAAAGAAATTTCTAAAGGTACCATGGGTGGAAGGGATTTCAAGTTTCAGTTTTATTTAGAATGAGATTATGGTCAGACTTAACAAGTGATGAAGATGGGCAAAGAATAGTGCAAGATGCTCCCATATTAGTAAGGACAACATCTAAAATGATATTTTCTATAGTGGTTACTCTGTTATTTGCATTTGTATTTTTATGTCAAACACACTCACCCAGTTACCTGGCAGTTTGGAATATGTCATGATGGATTGTTGGTAATAGAAAAGTTATCTGCCAGCATGTGAAAGCCCTTTAAAGACAGGTGCAGCCCATCCTAAATGAAGCAAGAAGGTTGGTCTACCATGTCTTCCCAGACTGTTACAAACAGGATCCCCAAGAATGATATTATTTACACAGTCAATCATTGAAGCCAGTGATGGTTAATTAGTATATTGGCTTCATTCTAGCTAAGGGTAAAATAATCCTCAGCACATGGGATTTCAGTCCTTAACAGCATATGATGAGAGCTCCCCATGTCTCTCCGCTTTTTCTCTAAGGTGGACTGCCTGATACTGTTTACCCAACAACAGCAAAGACAAGGCCGTGCTTACATTTTGGATGCTTCAGGTCCTAGAGGTCCCTGGTGATATCTCTTATCCTAGTGCCTAAAAAAAATGTCACTCTGTTCATTGCCTATCTAGTGAGTGTACAGTTGGTATGCATGACTACAAAGTTACTGATAATGGGAACATTTCTGGTGTTATTATCTATTTTACTTGAAGGTTTTGTTTGCTTTAAAGGCATGGCCTTTTCAGGTTGGATTCCTTGTAAAATTATGTTCTGTATTTAGTGATAGTAAGTATGGATATTGCTGTACCTATGTGAGTATTGGGTTTATGGGAGTAAGAGACCATGTGTGGTTGAGGTGCGTATCATGTGTCTTGGAGGTCATAGATAGTTTTTTTTTTTTTTTTGACTACCTCAACATACATGGGTTTATGTTTACTATCAAAACTTGAGAGAACTGCCTCCAGATGTACCTAAATGCACCTCTTGCAGGTGACTTTTGTATTAGTAATCATGGATTGTCAGCTACATGAGGTAGCTGCTACATTGCCTTGGTATGCCTAGGGAGACTGCGCTGGATGAAGAAAGATAATTAACAATCTGTGGCTCCATAGCTGACAGATAGGTAAGGTGAGGCACTGACAAAGGCTGGTGGTAGTGGTGGTAACAGACGGTTAGTAACTTTGGCTGCATTAGTACAGAAGTTGACTATAGATAGGCTGACTTCTACTATAGCGGTAAGATTTGGATAGTGAGTAGGTAAAATAAAGATAATGGACAGACTGAATGAAATTAAGATAGTAATAGAGAAGTAGATAACAAGGTAAAAGACAATGAGGTTGCTCTATCATTAGCTGTATATCAAAAAAGGAGAGGAGTATCAGAAGTACTACCTATCAATAAGAGTAGCACTGCCGCTGGATGATAATAAATAATATGTATGTTAATCAGAGATTGCCATGGAGTAGACGATATGCGACAGAGTATAGCTGGATTTTTTAAGGCGGTCAGCATAGGGCATCTATGGAGGTTTGCAGGGCTACATTCTCAGAACTTCCAAGACAGTGTTAAAATTGAGATTTTAAATTCTTCCTTGGATAAAGAGATAGTGTTTGGCCCCTGTGCTCCAGAGATGATCAAAAAGTATGACGAAAGGGGCAAACTGATCCAGGGAATATCTAGATTTTCAGCCCTTCTTTTCAAATTTTCCAAAGGATTTTCTATCCCCTCAGAAAAAAAATAATTTCAACAATACACAAGTAAACAGGTGTTTAAGGGGTTTCCAAAATGAAGTCTCAAAACCTCCCAAATCCAAGGACTGTCCAACAAGTCTGAGTGACTGTTCAAGAGATCAGATCTTGTAGACCTCTTCAACCTTGGACCCTTTTTCCATTAAGTCTGAGTCTCCACTTTTTTTCTTTGGCAACAAATAGTTTCAGACAAATGGGTTCTGAAAGTCATTCATCAAAGTTACAGATGGCAGAGAGAGGAAATTCTTCTGTGCCAGGGGTCATTCCTCATCTTCCAGATCGGACTCTTTTGTTTCCACTGGTTCTTCATCCCATGCTGCCCAAGGAGTGATAGAACCAGTTCCTCCTTCACAAGTGGGAAAAAGTTTTTATTCAAGGATGTTCCTAGTTCCAAAGAAAGAAAATTATTGGAGACTAGTACTGAATCTGTCTTTCCTAAAACTGTTTGTTATAGTGCAAAAATTCAAAATGATGCTACTTCACAACATGTCACCTCTTCTTCTTCTTCTTCTTCTTCTTCTTCTTCTTCTTCTTCTTCTTCGTTTACTGGCATCATTAAATTTAAAAGATGCTTAATATCATATCTCTATTCATCCAGACTTCAGACATTTCTTAAGGTTCTGTGTGTCTAGATTGCATTATCAGTTCTCTACCCTGCACTTTAAACTGTCCACTGTTCCAAGAATGTTCACAAAATGCCCAGCTCCAGTTATTGCTCATTGCAGGCTACAGGGTATCCACAATTTTCCATTTTTAGATGACCTGCTTATCTTTGCAGAGTCATTTTCAAAGTCTCAGGAATTTCTTTGTCTCTTGGGTAAGAGATATCTTACACAAGCTGGGATTCCAAGAGAACATTCAAAAGTCTGAGATATCAACCAGAAACCTCAGTTCAAAGAGCTTTTCTTCTATAGGAAAAATAAATAAATCTTTATCTAGATCTATTTTGAATGTTTTCCACTTAGACTTCAGTACCTCAGGATTTTGGGTCTCATGGCATCTGTGATTCTCCACATGAGAAAGACAGAGTTGTAGCTGAAATGTATTTGGTCACAGCATCAGTGCCCTTTATCTTCACAAATCCCAGTACTGGGGTTTGTCAGAAGAGAAAGCTTTTGGTGGAGACAATAGATATCCTTAAATGTAGGTATCCATTTTTTCCCTCCTTGATCCAAATCAGTCAGTCACCACAGATGCTCTGAACTTTGCTTGGGGAGCAGTTTCAGGAAGGATAAAAGTGCATAGGGTGTGGAACACCAAGGACAGATGCAAGCACATAAATATATAGGAGATGCTTGTCCTGATCAAGGCACTCAATTCTCTGAACCATCTTTGACCTCTGGGGCCTCTTCAAGTGGTTTCAGGCAATACCACAGTTATGTGGTACATCAACAAACAAGAGGAAAACAGGTCATAACCACCTTTGCAGACTAGCCATGTTAGCCATGGGATGATGTCATATTCTGCACAATGAAATACATTTAAAGTAATACTATGTAAAATAATTTGTATGTATTTATTTATATGTATGTATTTATTTATATGTATGTATATACATTTTTATAGATATATTAATTATTTTACTTTAAATTTATTTCATTGTGCAGACTATGACATCATTTCCTGTAATTAATAATTTAAAAGGTGGTTAGGTGGTTATTATTTGTTTTTCTGAAGAAGTTCACATCATTAAAAGTGGACGAAAGCGCTAGTTCATTGTGCCTCAGTGTGTCTCTTGGTTGGATCCTGTTTTTTTCATTTTCAAAGTTACTAGTTTGTGCTTTCCAGCTTGGTTTACTGTTGTTTCAGTATTTAAAATATGTCACTATTTTTTGGCCTTTGTCCAGATTTCTTGCACTAAGAGGTTGAGAGGTGTCACATTTTTCTGGTATTCAAATGAGATACTGAGGCACTGTGATGGGTTCAAATTTTTTATTGTACATAAACATATCAGGAGCTGTAACTAGAACATATATTTAAGATAACTGACTGACTTATTACTTCAAACACACTCGCATGTGCATCTCCATTCATGCCTGCCTTCACTCTAACTGACTATACAAAATGGCACTGATCTTGCATGTGCTCAGTAACTTACATGCACATGTTATCTAGCTACAGTGGCTGACTAGGTACAATACACGCAATGATCTACAGCCTTCCTCTTTGATTTGTTCGACATGCAATAGGAGAACAAAATATTTTACAAGCTAGATATCACATCAACATATAACAACAAATTAATTCAAAGCCAAGAAGTTGTGCATCTCAGAATGCGTCTGGAAATTCTACCCTATCTGGTCAAATAAAACCTTTGACTGGGCTTAGCAACAGGGACAGTCTTTGAGGATTCTTCTACAATTGGAACTTTGGGAATTACATCAAGATTACTTGAAGAACGTACACTGTCCTCTGGAATTTGAACAAGTCTAGGGTCACTCTGAGAAATAGCGTCTCTGTCAAAGGCAATCTGCTGTGTCACTGGTTCAGAGACTGTGTAATGTAAGATCTCGGTTCTTCACAAATATTTTTGACAATTTCCACTCAGTCATATCGTTTAGATGTATGCATTCTCAAATCTCTCCTTGTCTTAATGGTCTAAGAGGTTTGCCAGATTTATCTTAGAACAACTTTTGTGACTGATGTTTTTTTTAAAGTTGAGTTTTGACCATTCTGTTGCTCTTTGCAGTTGGTATCAATAATTGTTTACTTATTAGAAGAGTTGCTCTTGTCTGCCTGGACATCACTCTCTGAGCAGGTGAACCAAGCAAATTATCTTGAGGAATGTTTCTGAGATTAAGTAGGTTAAGAAAAACAATGGAACCATCTCTTCTGGATTTCTCCAACAAGTACTTTGCACTGAATGCTCAGCTAATCCATTGGACTTTGGATACTCAGGATTACTAATAACATGGACAAAGTCTCAAGAATCAGCAAAATTCTTGAACAACTGACTGGTAAACTGTGCACGATTGTCAGATAAAACTTTGTACAGACTACCATGAACAGAAAAATGTCTCTTCAATTTTGTAATGACAGTGCTGGGCATTAAGTTAGGAAACTAATTCTAATAAGAGTCTACTAACACTAAGTAATGTTTACCATTTCATTCAAAAATATCAGTAGCAACTGCCGACCATGGTAATTCAGGAATCTGGTTTAGGTGAAGTGGTTCTTTTTGTTGGTGTGGTTTGATACTGTTGCAAATGGAACATGTTAGAGTTTCCTTCTCCATATTTTTTGACATAGAAGACCAAAATACTATGCCTCTTGTCCTTCTTTTGGTTGAATCAGTACCTGGGTGATCATGATGCAAAACATTTATATATTCCTGTTGTAATGCTGTAGGAATTACCACTTTAAGACCTTTCATGATGATTCCATCTTCCAGTAGACGCTCATCTCTGTAGGGGAAAATAATACTGTAAGTCAAGTGGTAAACTAGTTTGTCGTGATGGCCATCCTTGAATGATAACATGTTTCAGCTTCTGGAAAACTGAGTCTGAAGCTGTGTGATATCTAAGCTCATCAAGATGTGATGAGGAAAACTTTCTGACTTCCATGACTTCAAAGTCTGCTTTCTCATTGTTATGCTGTTCTGTTTTGTCTGAACACTCTTGACAAATCATCAGCAAGGTATAAAAATTTGCCCTTTGTACAGATAATATTGAAATTGTACTTTTGCAATTTTAACATCATGCATTGCAAGTGTGCTGGGCTGTATGTATTAGCTTTTTTAGAATTGTCACTAAAGGTCAGTGATCAGTCTCTATTTGAACAGGTTTGCCATAAATATAATCATTGAACTTCAACATGCAAACACTTCTGCCAAAAGCTCTTTTTCAATTTGTGCATACAGCATTTCAGTTTGGGTTAAAGTTCCGGATGCATAGGTTACTGGTGCGCCTTTTTGAAGACATGCTGCACCAAGACCATACTTTGAACCATCACACGAAAGAGTTGCAGGTTTGTGAACATCATAATAACTCATTCTGGGTAGACTGGGAATTTTTTGTTTCAGAATCTCAAATGTGTGTTAGTGTTGTTCCAACCAGGACCAGTTTGCATTTTTGCATGTCAACTCACGTAATGGTGTTAAAAGCAAACTCAGGTCTGAGATGAACTTTCCTAAATAGTTGACCATACCAAGAAAACATTGTAAAGATGTGACATTGTCCGGAAGTGGCATCTCAAGAACTGCTGCTTGCTTAGACGGATCTGGTTGCAAGACAGAACTGTAAACAAATGACTCACATAAGAAACTTCTTCCAGTTTGAATTTATATTTCTGAGGATTCAGTTTAAGATTTACTTCAAGAGCACAGTCTAGAGCTTTCTTGAGGTTTCTATCATGTTCAGCTTCACAGTTGCCCCCTAATATAATATCATCTACTATAACAGCACATGGATAACCTGAATAATTTGTTCCATCACACGTTGAAATATCTCACTGGCAGAATTTATCCCAAATGGCATTCTCAAAAATCTGTATCTACCAAATGGTTTACTGAAAGTGGTTAACAATGAAGATTTATGACCCAGTTAAATTTGGCAGAATGAACTTTTTACATCTAAGACTGAAAAAACAGTGATATTTGGCATGAGAGCAGTAACTTCTTTAACCATAAGCATCAAATGATGAGGATGTTTAAGTGCTTTGTTTAAATCTCTTCATCTGATCTTTTCTTATGAGCTATGACCATGGAGGATACCTATTCAGTCAGTTCTTTTACTGAAGTAAGGACACCTAAATTCACCATTTTGTCAAGCTCTGCTTTTACTTTTCTCTGTATTGCTACCGGAACCTTTCTTGCTGGTCTGACAACTGGGCTTTCTTCATGATTTAACCTCATGGAATATGTGACTGGAAGTTTGCCAAGCTTGTCTGTGAAAATATCAGCATATTCACTAAAAATATTCTGTGTAAAACTATCATGGTTATTCAGACTTATATGGTGGACCTCCTTATTAAATGAAATCAGTCCCAGTCTCAAACTGTCTTTGAGGCCTAACAATAACTGCACGTGTCTTTTGACTATGTAAAATTGCAAGTCATAGCTGTTCCAGGAGAATGGCATGTGAGAACTACTGCGCCATCTGTCTGAATCTCTTCACCACCATAAGCAGCAAGTTTTGCACACTTTGCTGAATCAAGTTTCTCACCAGCTCTTACTTTGGCAAACATTTGTGCTGATATAGCATTGCACTTGGATCCGGTGTCTACTTTAAGCTCTACAGGTTTCCCATTAATCCAAGCAGTACAAAATATTTCACTGTTTACTGCAAACTGATAATCTACTGTGTTAACTGTTTCATTAATCACTATCAACATAGAAAGTTTGTTTACTGCTCTCTATCTGATCTACTTGCTTCTTCGAATGCTCTCTTTTAATAAAAGTATGTGCCACTTTAGACTTGCAAAGCCTCTTGAAATGATTCTGCTTTTTACATTTGTGACACTGCTGATCAAAATGTAAACACTTTTCCCATTTAGGTTCATCACTGCCTCCACAATTATGACAGCCAACAATGAGGTTGGGTGTTGCAGCTCCATTCAGCTTATATTTGTTTTTCATCTTATCCTCATGTTGTACACTATCAACATTCATACTGACAGACACTGCATGCACACTTTTCTCATTTGTAAGCATAGTCGTATGCTTTTCCATAAACTCATAAAATTTGACAAATTTCAATGGCTTTGCTCATTGTTAAATCACTGTCTTGAATTTTTTCTGAATGCATCATTATTAACACCACACACAAGCCTGTCTTTTATCAACTCATCTCTCAGATCACCAAATCTGCACATTTTTGTTTTATTTCTTAAGTTGGTAATTCATGCTGCTATAATCTCACCAGGCTTTTGATTTATTTTGTAAAATATGTGCCTTTCTATTGTAATATTTGTTTGAGTGTTATACATTTCTCTAAATTTATGTTTTAGGCACTCAGGGTCTTCCTGGTTTCAGCCTGTATCACAATATGGTGGTTCTCCCCTCCCCATGCATAAACGACAGGTGCATACACAAGTGAATGTTCCCTCTCAATGGCTTCAGAGCCAGCTAAATTAAGAAGTATGAATGCCTTTGTGAGTGCGTCTTTATCAGAAAATGCAGCCTGTATGAAAATATCATATTCTTGCTCAAACACTTGCCAATTCCCAGCAATATTATCAAACATCAGCAGTCCAGTTTTATGAAATCCCTCTGCCATAACAACAAAATATGTTTAAACATAAACATAGACCAGGTACTTGTAATTATGCTCAAATGCACAACAATCTCTTTGAAAATGATTCATTTTAACACTGCAAACACTGCGAACATTCCGGACACTTTGGATACTTCGAAAAGTTTCATTTAATGTGAAAAAGTAGTATATTGCAGTCGCTTTTGACTTTTCATACATCTTAACACTTTAGAAATTATTTTGAACACTTTTGTATTTATTTCAAACACTTTTATCAGAATGTCACAGTTGTGGACATTTTATCACTATAATTATTTTGAACATTTTGAATTCTTCGCCAATTATTCGGCGACTGAAAAATCATTTAAACAAGTTTAATTACCTTTGAATCATCTCAGACCTGTTTGAGAGGTGGTTTCTGTACATTCTTCCAGTTCTACCCACCACAACAACTTGTAAATCACTCATGGTTTGTGAGTTATTTCAAGTTCGGATCCCATTCTGACACCATGTCGCATATCTGTTAAAACAAACATATTCATTTTTGTTAGATGCTCTTAAATTTATCTTGCTGATACACCATCGTGAACATTCTTATGAGATAAATAAACAAAAAGAAACAAATGCCCTATATAAACACGCCCTAATTTGTAAACAAACTAATTTTAAGTTTTGGGTGTTAGAAAAAGTAAGCTGTGGCAGCTGAATTTAGATGCAGGTACTCCATCAGACCTAAATGAATATATTTCAATAGTCCCCACTCTTAAAAGGAGGGATTTATTACTATAAAAAGGTTAGGTACATTTCCTTCTTTTTTCTTTTTTACATAGGTTTTATTACATACATACATGTGTTCAAGTTTTAGAATGTACAAGATATTATATTTATGTTATTATATTTATGTCTTTATATAAATTTAGTGTGCTTTTCAAAGTTTTAATGTGTATTTCTTTAAATCGAAGTTGACTGATATTTAATTAAATAATCAAGCTATTAGTGAAGGTATAAATGAGAAGACTAGAAACACAGCATTCATTCTGAAGAAGTTCCCTTGTGAGGAATGAAAGCGCTTAATCTGTGGTCTTTGAGAATTTGATGTGCTGTACTGGAATAAATCTTTTCATTTTTATGAGAAGCCTTCAGTGTGACATTTTGTGAACTTTGTGAACTGTCAGCCTTCATTAGACCCAGCAGCTGGTACTGAGTGGTTTGTAATGGTTCTTAGTTTTTTATTGCTGTTCAGCATTTTTATTTTTTCATGGCCAGTTTTCTTTCTCCTATCAGGAAAATGTAATATAATATAATGTAAAGGTTATATTATCCTTCTACAGATCACTTATCAGAGTCCAGCTTAAAATTAGTATCTAAACAGAGCTATGTTGTCAAGCTAACTGAGTAGGGGAAATGGCAGGCTACCTGGATAATAAAGGGAATTAAACAAATGGGATGCAAGGAGTGTTTACAAGAACTAAATCTCTTCTTAACTAGCTGGACAATGAAAAAGAAATGTTATGTGAATGCACAAGACACTAACACAGTGTGATAGGCTATAGCTGAAGTGAAAAGGCAGAGAAGGGGGCATGCATACTAGATTAAGGATGCAAAGTTAAAATAAGTCATAAGAATATACATTTTCAGGAAAGACTTGTAGATGATTGGAACAGGAATGGGTTGTGAACTGCATGACCAAGAAGGCCTGTGGTGGGTGATGGGATGACTGAAATACAGTCACAGATACAGCAGCCACATCTATGTAAAAAACATAATATAAGGCTTAAGCCTTACTCATATCATTTACAAAAAGAAAATCCAGTGAAAAGCCTAACTAAACAGTACAAATGGGCTGTAGGACCCTGAATGGCTCATTAATGAGCATTTTCATAACAGTAGCCACTGTGCACACAGAAATCCAACGTTTTCTAGTTTTTTCTAGTTTTGAGGTACTTTTTAGTGGGAAGAAATTTAATTGCAAACCTCTAATTTCAAGCCCTGGGATTTAAGTAAGTAACTTAGGTGTGACTTATTTTACCCTCAGGATGCAAAAAAGATGCTGAGTCAGTCTATAGAATGTGAGCTGTTCCTTGGAAAGTTATCATAAAGGAAGACTGTGAAGAGCATCTAAGGATGTTTAAGTAATAAAGAGACAGCCAAGGGAAACATGCTGTAATTCCAGTAATGTGAACCACAATGTGTAGAAGCTATCAGAAAGCTGAAAACAACCACTAATAGACCATATATGCCACTCTTTATATTAAAAATAAATAGTTTGTTGAGCACTTTTTGTCCTACTTATACAAAGGACTTCTTCAGAACTAACAATAATGTCTAATAACCAATATTTATATACAACCATTACCTTCATTAAATAAATTAAAATAATTAGTCAAGCAATGTGACATTGTCTTAAAGAGACATACAGCAAGGACAGATCTTGTAAAATCACAATACGTATTAGTACCCATAAAAGTGTAAAAAATGTAAAAATTACATAGAAAATACACATGTAATAACACACATTAAACAATACAACTACTGAAATATAAATCCATATATCAACTACTATTATCTTTTCATGGACCTTAGTTTTAGGACAGGTACAATATAAATTGTTTTCTTTAAACCTGTTTTTTTGTTTGCTTCCAATGACAGCTGCTAAATTAATCCCCTGTATTCAACATTATCCTCCCATTGACCCCCACTTGGATCTCTTTTTATTTGCTCAAGAACAAAAAAATTAAAATTCCCTTTAGGGCAATTTTCTAAATGATTTGCAAGTGCATTATTGTCATCATTTTTCCTAATGTCATATATATGCTCATAAATCCACTTCCTTAGGGCTTGTTCCATTTTACCTATGCAGGAAGAGTCTTAAAGAAGCTCACAACCATTCATTGTAAACTTCCTTGACAATCAAAAATATGCAGGATGTCATCTTTACTCAACAAGTTTTTTTTTTTTTTTTTTTTTTTTGCTTCTCAACTGCAACACTCACTTGCAGTGGAAATTAGGACCTTGCAGCACATTTACTACTCCTTTTTGCATGGATCAAGGGATTATTAGCTGCTGAAAAACATATATCTTTCCTGGTATTAATAAAGCATGACGTCCTTCCTGTCTACTAATGTTAATTTACAATCCCTTACAATCAACCTTATTTAGTAGAAACATTATTTAGTCCTCTAATGTTCTGCTGGAACACCTTCAGGTCAGTGATTCACGCTGTAAAATAATATTAACTTCCTTACATAGGCTGGCATGCAATACTGCATCACTGTTTACAATTATATTTTTGCTAAAAGTCCAAAAAGGTTTGAGGGTTTCCCTTTGATGCTAACCTTTTGAAGAACTGTATTTTTTTTCAATCAGATTTTCTAGATAAATGTTATAGTGCTTTATTTCCCATCTGCTATCCTTGTATTGAGACATACAACTTTTCATACAGTAGCCATACATTTACCAGTTTTGCTAATTGCACATTTTTAATTAGTTTTATTTATTTATATTCATTAAATGAGTAGAGCACTGATCCAGGTGGATATGTTCAGATTCTGCCTGAGAGCACTGGCTAGTTAAGTGATTTACTCAGAGTCACAAAGATAGGGAAATGGAGACTGAGGCAATTAAACCCTGGACCACAGGTATCAGATTAATAAAGTCTCATAATCTTAATCATCTGCACTAAGTGTTAATAATTAAATATCCTACACTGATTTTGCTAAATGTACATTACGAATTATTGTAAAATCCTATTAACTAAACTACTATCCCAGAAGCAGTAGGTCCGTGTAGTGCAAGAATTCCAATCCCAATTAACACTTTCCTACTATTTCTTTATTTTATCCTTTGTTGACTCAGTCCCACTAGGCTAGTGACTTCTTTTCAAGAGAGACCCATGGTTGTACTTGTTGCAAGTGGGACCCATTTTGCAGGCACACTTCCTATTTCCATTCCAGGCACAGAGGCAGCCTGGAGAAACAGGGAGGCAGTTGGACAGAGAGGGAGATGATGGAGAGGTAAGAGAAATGGGGGAGAAAGCAAATATTCCAACTGTAAAATGTGTGCAGGATTCTGAGGAGATGTTTCAAAGAAATATGTTTGGTGGAGATGAGTCAGCAAATAATGGAGGTATAATTACAACCCTTCAGTCAGGAAGGTTGCGGGATGATTTAATTAAAAAAATGATGATGCAGAGTGAGCCAGAAAATGAAGGAGATGTTTCCTGGGGGGGGGGGGGGTATTATCTGGAAAATTAAAACAATGATGCAGAGACAATCGTGAAGAATAGTGGTGAGATGGAAAAGAAAAGATATGCAGAGAAAGTAAAAGAAAGCAGAATGAAAGTAGAAGAAAAGAAGGCAGAAGAAAATGAAAAACAGAAATATGTGATAAGGACTCAAAGTAAAGAAGGTAAAGAAATGGATGTGTATGAAGTGTGGCACAATTTAATAGGTCCTTTTGAGTGTAAAATCTAAAGACTTAAAGCATTTATTCATATTAGCAAAGAGACATTTTGTGACATTATATTTGAGACTGTTTTTCAATGGAAAATGTTCTTGGAGCATATGAAACAAAGAATGTAACCCATGGAATCTGTATGTGATAAAATCATTTAACAGGGAAACCAAAATGCAAATTCATGTACAATTCTGAACAGAGCTAGAAACAGAGACTTTGAAAAGACATTTGAAAACTGGACATTGCAAAAGTTTATGACAAAAGGGGGTAATGGAATGGCAGCTGGGATTGTAATATTGTGCAAAAATAGAAGGGGAAAAGTATACATATATCAAGCATGATAAATGTGGATGGGGAATAGGGTGTCATAAAATAATGGTGACAACCCAAAAAATTTTTTGTGGAAAAGAAGAACAGAACATTTGCTAAGTAACTCTAACCAAAGAAAATGTTATATTTGTGGGGAAATGTGACTTGATACAAACAAATGAGAATTGAAATGTTATAAATGTTACAAAATTGGACATTTATGGATGGATTGCAAAAATGAAACTAAAAGCAAGGAAAAAGATAAAGAGAGAAGAAAATGAACAAAAAGGAGAAATTTTAGAAGTACTGGAAATTGAAGAAAAAAATAGATGAGGAAAAAATAATACAGAGGACATAGAAGAAGGTTCTGAAATAAGTGATGTAGAAGAGATAAATTGGGAGATAGTAAAATAAAAAAGAATTCTATTGGAAAAAGGGTAAAAGACAGAAAAAGAAAATGTAAAGGGGTAAGTACAAAAGAAAAAAGAAAGGAAAGGAATGAAAAAGAATATATATACAGCTAATGACTGGGGTTGGTATAATGGTTAAGGTGTTTGATTCTCACCTTTGGGAGAGAAATTGGCTATTAAGAAAGCTAGCCTTGTAATTACCTATGAACTCATGGAAAAGAAAAAATAATGTTTTAGAGTTCTTTTTTAAATGTAAACAGTATTAAGAATAAAGTAAAAAGAATAGGGATTTTGGAGTGGTGGAATACATATGATATAGATGTAATTATATTAGAAGATACAAGATTTGTAACAAATGAAGAACGGTTACAAACAGAGAAACTGTGGGGTGGAAAATAATCTGGAAGTTGGAAAACGAGGGATGTTCTGGAATAGCCATATTCTGTAGATATACAGTAAATATATTAGATTAACTATAGCAAAATGGGAAGATTAACCATTGTAGATTTAAAATGGCAAGAACAAGTATATAGAATTATAACATTATAAGCTTATACTAACTGTAAAGTAAGGGAAAGCTTATTTAATCAGATTTTAGACTATGTAGTTATAAATATGAATATTAAAATAACAGGAGACTTTAAATGTGATTTAATAGGCAAGCATAAAAAGAAAGGAAATGATATAAGAAAATGTTAGACTATATAAGAAATGGTAACTTAAAACTTTGGGACAAAAATTCATGGACTTACAAAAGGGGTATGTTTATAACTGAAATAGATTATTTTATAATGTCAGAAGATTTAGTTATGGAAGAAGGGGAGGTAGTTGAAGCAGAATTTTCTGATCATTTTCCAATTTGTGTAGTGATAAAGGAAAACAATGACTATATACAATAGGCAAAGGATAAATGAAAAAGTATGGAATGAAAAAGGAAAAAGATTGGTAATATAGTTATGGAACGATCATATTACTATGAGAACATTTTATAAGAATTGGTCTGAATATGAAATATATTCCTTTAGTGGCAATATGATAACACAAAAGTAGAGAAAGAAAAATATTAAAGAGCATATAATGATGTATTTGAAGATTTAGAACATAATGATAGAATGTAAATTGTTATATAAGCAAATATATTTTTACAAGGAAAAAGAGAAGAACTATTAAGTTACTTAAGCACATTAGTAAAGAAAGATGGTAGTGTAATGACAGAAATGTGAGAAATAAAAATGTAAAAGAAGAAATAGAAAGAACTCATGAAGTATTACAAGAAGGAAGATAGATGACAATTAAAAAAACTGGAGACCAATAGTACTGAATAATAATGAATATAAGATATTTAGGAAAATAATACAAAAGAGATTTTAAATTGAAAAAATACTATGGAAGATAGTATATTTAGTATAAAGAGGAAAGGTTGTCAAAAATTATTAATGATAGTTGGAGAAATTGTGGATGATATTATAAATGGAAAAGAAGTGAAAACCATGATAGGAGACCTTAATAAGGCATTTGATACAATTGGACATGAATTCTTATGGGTAATAATGAAAGACTATAATATAGGTGAAAAAGTTAGGAAATCGTGTTTATCAGCATACAGTAATAATAAGGCAAAAATACTTGTAAATGGCTGGTTAAGCCAAGAGGTACATATGAAGAGTGGTGTAAAACAGGGATATCAAATGAGTTGTATACTCTTTGCATTAGTTATAAATGTGATAGTATGTGAAATAAATCACAAAATGAAGGAGGTAGGGCATATAACACCTGAAAAATTAAGAATTCCAGTTCTGTTAACATATGCAGATGACATTATAATATTGCAGAAAAAAATTAAATAAAAGAGGTAATCATTTGCTTGAGTGTCTAGAAGTTATAGGGATGGCTTTAAATAAAGAGAAAAGTAGAGGTTTGGGTGGTGTAGTAATGATGGGGGTATATATTTTACAATGAATGAAATTTCTATGTTCTGTATATAATTTGGGAGTAAAAATGTAAGTAAAATTCAATGGGAAAAACAACAGAAGAAATCAAACAAACCTGTCTTTTCTGGAGAACATATAAACTATCATTCATAAAAAAGGCTCATTTGATAAATTCAGTGCTGATGGGGAAAAAATTAGCATACATAGGAAGTGTATGTTTGTTGCCAACAGTATTTGAAAAGGAATTATTGCAGATATTTTTTTAATTTATCTGAGGTTCTAGATTAAACCCAATAAAAAATGAGTTTTGTATGCAAATAAATAAGAAGGAGATTTGTGGTTAATTAACCCATTGATATATGCTGCTTCGTTAAATTTGTATAAAGCATTAAAGTGGATAAATGAAAAAGACAAGAGATTAGTAGTAAAACTGAATATAGGTATGATAAATTTTGGGGTATGGTAAAAAAGTGTAAACAAGAAAAAGAGTGTATAAATGAAGAAATAAATGTTACTGAGAAAAATATTTTTTGTGGAAAATAAAAGTTGATAATATAGAAAAAGATAGAGAGTATGGTATAAGAATGTGATGATAAAACATTAATATGTAAAACCATGGGAAAATCTAAAGCTGTAAAAATAAGAAGCAAGTGGTGTAATCAGAAAGTAGAATTTCTAGATTTTTTGTGGAGACTGGTACTAGATAAATTGTCAGTAAAAGGAAATATGCCATTTAAAAAGAAAAGCGACAGAATATGTTTACATTGTTAAGAGGAAGCAACTATAGAACGTGTTTTTGAAGTGTAAAAGAGTAAAAAATTATGGAGAAACTATGAAAAGAAGATTTGTTCTAAGATATAAAAGAAGAGGATAAAATAAACATAGATATGATTAAATACGGTTATTATAAGAATAGAAAGAATATTTTAAAAGAATAGATAAAACATTATATTATATTATATTATATTATATTATATTATATTATATTATATTATATTATATTATATTATGTGGGTTATATGGGATGAAATAATTAATGGTAAATAGATTTTAGCAAAAATATCAAGAAAAATCCAATGGTGGTTATGGAAAAAGGAGTGGGGGGTCTAATAGGGATGAACATTTAGTATGACTATACGGTTTGTCAGCATTTAGTATGATTGTAAATGGAAGTTATGAATATGTTTAAATAGATTTGTTTATACATGTATGTATGTATGTGTGTGTGTGTTTGTGTGTGTGTGTGTGTGTGTGTGTGTGTGTATATATATATATATATACATATATATATATATATATATATATATATATATATATATATATATATATATATATATATATATATATATATATATATATATATATATATATATATATATATACTCACTTCTTAGTTGTTACGAAACATGGCCTCAAAACACTTGAACTGTGCACAAATAATAAATCCAACCAACAAAATCCAGCACTAGTTCACAGTGATATAAAGAATGTCATTATACTGAGCAAAAAGGTTTGACCACACTTTCTTTCAAAGATTTATTAACCCAATATTTCCACGGCTTTGGACAGCCACGACACCACAGCAAATCAGTTTCACCCAGTAGGCGTCATCAGTGCTCAATTACCTGGATTCCCTTGCAGAACATTTAAATACATGTTTTTTCTTCTTCTCACTCTGTATTAAAGTGACAGACACTTATATAGCACAACATAATGAAAGTTAAGCAAACATACTGTTGAACAGCAAAAACAAAACAACATCTCATTACTATTGATGAAAATTTCTATATACAAGACCACATTCTGGAAATCTATTATTTATTCTGACTAAAATAAATATATTTTATCTAAGCAATGTCAGTTACAGATTTTCATTCAATCCTGGTTTATAAAGAGCTCTTAAGTTGCACATATGTTATAAATAAGAGTTCTTTTTGTATATAAATAAAGGACCCCTACTCTTTTTGATAGGTACAAAGGGAAAGTTTACATCCATCTAAGCTACCAGCAACCCAAGCAGATGGGAACTTGCTTTAACATCTCACACACAAACTGCTGAAGAGGGAAAAAGTACAGTTTTGTACCTACCATAAATGTAGATGTTCGAGGATCCCATTGCTGCAGTCCTTACTATTGGGTATAGTCCGCATCCAGTCGGCCCGAATACCAGAGTATAAGGCTGACGTCGGTCAGGGCGCATTAGACTGACGTCAATACGTCAGGGTACTAATGCGCATGACCGACGCCATATCCTCAGTCTTTTCTTGCCCCAGATGTCAGAAGACCCTAAAAAGACAAGGCCCAAAATACCTGCACCAAAAATATGTACAAGATATACAAGGACATATACAAAAAATATAAGCATGAAAGCTCACCTACACAACCACCCCTATACACAGAGGGAAGGAGGGAGGGAATTGGACTGCAGCAATGGGATCCTCGAACATCTACATTTGTGGTAGGTACAAAACTGTACTATGTTCTTCGTTCCCATTGCTGCAGTCCTTACTATTGGGTAGAATCCCAAAGCAGAGGTAAGGGAGGCTGGCAAATCATAAAGAAGCAGGAGCTGACAACATGCCTTGCAAAACAGCTGTGGCAAAACCAGCCCTAGACTTAGAGTAGATAGGAAGGTGATAATGCTTAGAGAAAGTATGCACTGAACTCCAAGTGGCTGCTTCCAAAATATCCTTAGTTGCCACCCCCCTTAGAAATGCTGTTGTAGTGGCAGCAGCCCTAGTGGAATGAGGCCTAATCCCAGCTGGAATCTCCTTGCCATGATGGGAATAACAAAATGCAATGCAAAAGCCAATCCACCTAGAAATAGTTTGTTTTGACACAGGCTTGCCCTGCGAACTCAAAGCAAAAGAAACAAACAACTGCTGAGACTGCCTAAAATCCTTAGTCCTGCTCAAATAATAACGCAATTGCCTGTGTACATCTAAAGTGTGCAAAATCTTTTCCCCTTTATCTTGGGGTCTGCATAAAAGTAGGCAAATGAATAGTCTGGTTTAAAGCCACACTAGAAACCACCTTAGGCATAAAGGAAGGATTAGTACGTAATGATACCCTATCCTTATGGAAAATCAAAATGGCTCTACTGCCATAAGGGCCTGCAACTCAGACACCCTTCTTGCAGAAGTAATAGCCAACAGAAAAGCAGTCTTCCATGACAAGTATTTCAATTCAGCAGTAGCCGCAGGCTCAAAAGGTTGTAGAGTAAGTTTTTCCAACACAAAATTGAGATCCCAAGCAGGAGTAGGCGCTCTACGTGGGGCTCTTATATTCTTTGCCCCTCTAAGAAACTGCTTGAACAAAGGATGTGAAAACAATGGTGGGTCACAATCATAGTGAGCTGAAATCGCTGCAGCATGAATCTTAATAGAAGAGAAGGACAAACCTTTGTCCAATAACTCAGTAAGGTATTGAAGAGCCGCACTCAAATTAGGCTCAGAAACCTGCAAATTCTTTGCTGTACTCCAAAATAAAAATCTCTTCCATTTTTCTGCGTACACTTTCCTTGTACTAGGTCTTCTAGCTTCCATAATCACATTTAAAACTTGTTGAGGAAGTTGAGACCTGCTGTGTTTCAACACAGAATATGCCAGGCTGTTAGATGAAGAGAGTGAAGCTTGACATTGAGCAGATGACCATCCTGCTGAGACAATAGATGAGGAATCAGAGGCAAAGGCCATGGAGGCTTCCTTACCAGACTCCGTAGTAGTGGGTACCAGTGTTGCGAGGCCAATCTGGAGCTATCAAAATCATCCTTGGCCTGTCTTGTCTGACCTTTAATAGTACCTTTGGAAGAAGAGGTAGAGGAGGAAAGGCATACACATGAAGGTTTTCCAACTGAAAGACAGAGCATCCACTTTCCAAGCTGTGTGATGAAACCCCTTTGTGCAATACTGTGGCAGCTGGTGGTTTAGTGGAGAAGCGAACAGATCTATGTCTGGAGTTCCCCATGACACTGTCAATGTTTGAAATACATGAAGATCCAGTTTCCACTCGTGGGGATCCATGATTTGTCTGCTTAACACATCTGCTAAGGAGTTCTGTGCTCCTGGCAGAAACCTTGCCTGAAGAGTTAGTTGCAAGCTTAGCGCAGTCTCCCATAAAATCATTGCTTGCCTGCATAGAGGATAAGAATGGGTTCCCCCTTGCTTGTTGATGTACCACATGACAGTTGTGTTGTCTGTTAGAATCAACACCTGCCCTGGAAGAAGTAACTCCTTGAAAGCCATTAATGCAAACTGGACTGCTAACATCTCCTTCATGTTGATATGTAGATGCAGTAGTCTGGCAGGCCATGTCTTGTATCCACATTCCATTTAGATGAGCTCCCCAAGCAATGTCCGAGGCATCTGTCGTTAAAATCTGACTCGCCTCTGGCCGGGTCACAGAGAGTCCCTTGTTTAGGTGACATTCCTGAGCCCACCACAAAAATTCTTTTTGAAGGCAAGGTATTATTTGAATGACAGTGTCCAAATCCTGGCAGTGCTGTGTCCATACATTTTTGAGATACCATTGTAGCTTCCTCATATGCAGTTTGGCATTGGGAAGCACCAGAATACAAGATGCCATGAACCCTAATGCTTGAAGGACTGTCCTTGCAGTCAGCACGGACTGATGAGATAGTTGATGGAAGTAAAGTGATAGACTCTGTTGTTTGTCTGGGGTTAAAAAGGCCATCTGGGCTGCTGTATTCAGTCTCACACCCAGAAAGCACATGTCTTGAGAGGGTACTAGACTGGACTTTATTTCGTTCACAGAATACCCTAGGCATCTTAGCACTGCTATAACATGTTCCAGATGCTGTACAAGGTCTTCCTTTTCTTGAGCCAGAATCAGGCAGTCGTCCAAGTAAGGATAGATTTGAATTCCTTGAAGCCTGAAGTAAGCTATCACTGGAGCCAGAACCTTTGTGAATACTCTGGGCGCAGTAGATAAGCCAAAGGGCAATGCAGAGAACTGATAATGAGAATTTCCAGCTCGAAACCGCAGATACTTCCTGCAACTTAGCCTGATAGGCACATGAAGGTAAGCTTCCATGAGATCTAGAGTTACCATCCAGTGATCTTTGCCCAGTAGAGGTAAAAGCTGTTGTAACGTCAACATCTTGAACTTGGGAATGTCCAGAAAAGTGTTGAGGAGAGATAAATCCAAAATTGGTCTCCACGTGTTCCCTTTCTTTGGTACTAGGAACAGGCGAGAATAAAATCCTAGGCCCCTTTCTGATACAGGGACTGGCTGAATGGCACCCATCTGGAGTAATTGAGAAACTTGCTTGTGAGCCTCTTTTCTTTGTGGAGGAGGAACGTCTGGCATGCCTTTGAAAGGGGGCATTGTATGGAAATAAAAACTGTAACCGTGGTGAATGATATCCAACACCCATTTGTCTTGAGTAATTAAATCCCAATTTGCTTTGAAAAGAGACAGTCTTCCTCCCAAAGGAGCTGCCAGACGGGAATCTACTGGCAGCTGAAAAGACAGGTCATTGGGTCTGTTTACGAAAGGACTGACCCTGCCCTCACCAGAAGTCTGAGCAGGCGAACTCCCGTTCTAGGCCTAAAAGAACCTTGAGCCCTGCCCCTACCACGTCTAGACCTACCCCTAGACTGAGAATCATAAGCAGGATATGTCCACCCCTTAGCGGCCAATTTCTACTAAATTTAGGTGGCTGCAGGATAAATGAAAAAGTATGGAATGAAAAAGGAAAAAGATTGGTAATATAGTTATGGAACGATCATATTACTATGAGAACATTTTATAAGAATTGGTCTGAATATGAAATATATTCCTTTAGTGGCAATATGATAACACAAAAGTAGAGAAAGAAAAATATTAAAGAGCATATAATGATGTATTTGAAGATTTAGAACATAATGATAGAATGTAAATTGTTATATAAGCAAATATATTTTTACAAGGAAAAAGAGAAGAACTATTAAGTTACTTAAGCACATTAGTAAAGAAAGATGGTAGTGTAATGACAGAAATGTGAGAAATAAAAATGTAAAAGAAGAAATAGAAAGAACTCATGAAGTATTACAAGAAGGAAGATAGATGACAATTAAAAAAACTGGAGACCAATAGTACTGAATAATAATGAATATAAGATATTTAGGAAAATAATACAAAAGAGATTTTAAATTGAAAAAATACTATGGAAGATAGTATATTTAGTATAAAGAGGAAAGGTTGTCAAAAATTATTAATGATAGTTGGAGAAATTGTGGATGATATTATAAATGGAAAAGAAGTGAAAACCATGATAGGAGACCTTAATAAGGCATTTGATACAATTGGACATGAATTCTTATGGGTAATAATGAAAGACTATAATATAGGTGAAAAAGTTAGGAAATCGTGTTTATCAGCATACAGTAATAATAAGGCAAAAATACTTGTAAATGGCTGGTTAAGCCAAGAGGTACATATGAAGAATGGTGTAAAACAGGGATATTAAATGAGTTGTATACTCTTTGCATTAGTTATAAATGTGATAGTATGTGAAATAAATCACAAAATGAAGGAGGTAGGGCATATAACACCTGAAAAATTAAGAATTCCAGTTCTGTTAACATATGCAGATGACATTATAATATTGCAGAAAAAAATTGAATAAAAGAGGTAATCATTTGCTTGAGTGTCTAGAAGTTATAGGGATGGCTTTAAATAAAGAGAAAAGTAGAGGTTTGGGTGGTGTAGTAATGATGGGGGTATATATTTTACAATGAATGAAATTTCTATGTTCTGTATATAATTTGGGAGTAAAAATGTAAGTAAAATTCAATGGGAAAAACAACAGAAGAAATCAAACAAACCTGTCTTTTCTGGAGAACATATAAACTATCATTCATAAAAAAGGCTCATTTGATAAATTCAGTGCTGATGGGGAAAAAATTAGCATACATAGGAAGTGTATGTTTGTTGCCAACAGTATTTGAAAAGGAATTATTGCAGATATTTTTTTAATTTATCTGAGGTTCTAGATTAAACCCAATAAAAAATGAGTTTTGTATGCAAATAAATAAGAAGGAGGTTTGTGGTTAATTAACCCATTGATATATGCTGCTTCATAAATTTGTATAAAGCATTAAAGTGGATAAATGAAAAAGACAAGAGATTAGTAGTAAAACTGAATATAGGTATGATAAATTTTGGGGTATGGTAAAAAAGTGTAAACAAGAAAAAGAGTGTATAAATGAAGAAATAAATGTTACTGAGAAAAATATTTTTTGTGGAAAATAAAAGTTGATAATATAGAAAAAGATAGAGAGTATGGTATAAGAATGTGATGATAAAACATTAATATGTAAAACCATGGGAAAATCTAAAGCTGTAAAAATAAGAAGCAAGTGGTGTAATCAGAAAGTAGAATTTCTAGATTTTTGTGGAGACTGGTACTAGATAAATTGTCAGTAAAAGGAAATATGCCATTTAAAAAGAAAAGCGACAGAATATGTTTACATTGTTAAGAGGAAGCAACTATAGAACGTGTTTTTGAAGTGTAAAAGAGTAAAAAATTATGGAGAAACTATGAAAAGAAGATTTGTTCTAAGATATAAAAGAAGAGGATAAAATAAACATAGATATGATTAAATACGGTTATTATAAGAATAGAAAGAATATTTTAAAAGAATAGATAAAACATATTATATTATATTATATTATATTATATTATATTATATTATATTATGTGGGTTATATGGGATGAAATAATTAATGGTAAATAGATTTTAGCAAAAATATCAAGAAAAATCCAATGGTGGTTATGGAAAAAGGAGTGGGGGTCTAATAGGGATGAACATTTAGTATGACTATACGGTTTGTCAGCATTTAGTATGATTGTAAATGGAATTTATGAATATGTTTAAATAGATTTGTTTATACATGTATGTATGTATGTGTGTGTGTGTTTGTGTGTGTGTGTGTGTGTGTGTGTGTGTGTGTGTATGTATATATATATATATATATATATATATATACATATACATATATATATATATTATATATATATGGGTCTATCTGAGTTCATCGACATGTTAAAATGTCGAAAACGAATTAACCGACACGAGAATGTCGAAAGTCACGTCACCGACGCCAGAAGATCGACGAGGCAGAAGACCGATGGAAGAAGACACCGACGCTGAGAAGCTGCGATGGGGAAAGGATATGTAAGTCTGCGGTAGTGACGGACGATAGTGCGAGTAAGGTAAGTGCGATGCTGGTGTTTAGTAGGGGTAGGGGTGGGATAAGTGAGTTAGGGTTAGGGCGGGTTAGGTGAGTGCGAGTAAGGTAAGTGTATGTTGGTGTTTTGTAGGGGTAGGGGTGGGATAAGTGAGTTAGGGTTAGGGCGGGTTAGGTGAGTGCGAGTAAGGTAAGTGTGCGATGTTGGTGTTTTGTAGGGGTAGGGGTGGGATAAGTGAGTTAGGGTTAGGCGGGTTAGGTGAGTGTGCGATAGTGACGGACCTTAGGGTAAGGGTTTGGGTCAGGGTTGTGGATAGTTGTGTATGTATGGGTTAGTGTTTGTTTGTAAGGATTTTGGTGTGCTTGTGTTGTGTGTGTGAGTGTTGGATAGGGGATGTGTTTTGTTTGTTGGTATGTTGTGTCGGGTGTATGCGATGTGTTTATGAACTGTCGATCTTCTGGCGTCGGTTATATGAGTTTCGCTGTTTTGGTGTCGGTTATTTCGTTTTCGGTATTTTAAAATGTCGATGAACTCAGATAGATCCATATATATATATATATATAGATATATATAGATATATATAGATATATATATATATATATATAAATATATATATATATATATATATATATATATACTCACTTCTTAGTTGTTACACGCAAACATGGCCTCCAAAACACTTGAACTGTGCACAAATAATAAATCCAACCAACAAAATCCAGCACTAGTTCACAGTGATATAAAGAATGTCATTATACTGAGCAAAAAAGGTTTGACCACACTTTCTTTCAAAGATTTATTAACCCAATATTTCCACGGCTTTGGACAGCCACGACACCACAGCAAATCAGTTTCACCCAGTAGGCGTCATCAGTGCTCAATTACCTGGATTCCCTTGCAGAACATTTAAATACATGTTTTTTC
Organism: Protopterus annectens; assembly: GCF_019279795.1. Classification (NCBI taxonomy): domain Eukaryota; kingdom Metazoa; phylum Chordata; order Ceratodontiformes; family Protopteridae; genus Protopterus; species Protopterus annectens. Next base: position 1,615,429,248 of record NC_056737.1, read on the forward strand.
TTCTTCTCACTCTGTATTAAAGTGACAGACACTTATATAGCACAACATAATGAAAGTTAAGCAAACATACTGTTGAACAGCAAAAAACAAAAACAACATCTCATTACTATTGATGAAAATTTCTATATACAAGACCACATTCTGGAAATCTATTATTTATTCTGACTAAAATAAATATATTTTATCTAAGCAATGTCAGTTACAGATTTTCATTCAATCCTGGTTTATAAAGAGCTCTTAAGTTGCACATATGTTATAAATAAGAGTTCTTTTTGTATATAAATAAAGGACCCCTACTCTTTTTGATAGGTACAAAGGGAAAGTTTACATCCATCTAAGCTACCAGCAACCCAAGCAGATGGGAACTTGCTTTAACATCTCACACACAAACTGCTGAAGAGGGAAAACCTGCATGCTGTGCTGCTGCCAAAAAGTCCTATTGCATATATTCTAGGTTTCTTTAGTGCTGCCAAAAAGTCCTGCTGCATAGCTTCTGGGTTTCTTTGCTGCTGCCAAAGATGTCCTGCTAGGTTTCTTCCAATAATCATTCTTGCTTGCTGGAGTAAATTCCAAGATGTCGCCTGCATGTAAACATCTTCCTCCTTTCCAGGCATACATTGACTGTGTTGACGTTGGGCTTTCTGGAGCTGCAACAACAGTTTTTTTTTTTTCTTAAAGCTATGGCACTTATTTATTGTTATTATTTTATTGAAAAGTTGTGATAGACCTTTTTTTTTTTCTTTAAGCCAGGCCAGGCCCCCCTGCCAACACCAGTCCCTAGACACCTTGTGTTGAATATGACTCTGGTTGACAGTACCAGTTTCAATAATTTCATCTCTAAATGCTCCTTGCAAGAGCCACTTAAAATGACTTTAGTCACCTATTTTAGTAACCCAAACTCAAAAGTCTGTATTTCCTTTTTCCTAAGTTTAAAATCAACATCTATCCATACACTATATATCTACACACTACATAAAACATTCAGTATGAAACTATAGGTAACAGGGATGTTATCAGTTATCACTAGTACTTAGTCACCAGTTTCTCAAGCAAAGCAGTAAAGAAGCTCAAGAAGCGGATCATAATGCTATCATCATTGTTACTGATGAGGACCTCATATTGATTATTGTCTGGCAGTTAGTGCAGTGGATTAAGGCTATAAACTTCTGTATTCCATGTGAATGGTGTAGGCATTAAAAAGACAAATGCATAACAGATTTACGAGCAGCATGAGACACTCCACCAGTGTCTCTTTTCTGGAGCAGCCCAGAGTACTCTCTGGTGAAATAACTTGGCAGAGTCACATAGAAGACAAATAAAAAGCTGAGGGAATCAGATCATGTACTGCATGAAGCAACACTTAACAGCTCATAGATTTATCCATCTGCATGAAATGCTAAACAAACTGTTGTAGCCCCAAAATACTGCATTGCACACCCACCTGCCTGCAAAGAACAAGCTAAATTAAAAATGTATTCCTAGTTAAATAGTAACATTAAACTCATAGATTTTATGCTGTCACTTCATGTTCAATAAGTTAAAAAAGTTAGGGAGATCTGGCAGTTGGTGTGCAGGATTAAGGCACTTGCTTCGGCATAGATAAGGTTCAGGGTTTGCATTTGACATTCATGTGCATATACATACATACACATACACTATCTGCTTTGAACTGCAAAGACCTGCCTGCTCTGCTGATCTAAACCACATCTCCTGTATGCACTTACTTTCACTGATCTAAAATCTGCCATGGTTTATTTATTTATTTGACATTTGTTACTCGGGTTGTTCCAAATGAACCAGAAGCACCATTTTCAGTGGAGACCCGAGGAGAAAAGCTCCAGCGTAATACAAACAAATTGTAAATGTACATTTAAAATTAACACTACATTAAGAAAAATTATAATGGCTGGTAAACATCAGGCAGAACAAAGCAGTTACATAAGGCAGAACAATTATGTTCAAAGCGGGCAATAAATAAAATTGAAATTGAGAGAAAGATTATGTACAAAGATAGTTGCAAATCAAATATCTATTGAAATATATATATATATTTACATAGGTTTTAGCTGCAAATGAAAACATTAAGTGTTGAAATGATTGATATGACTTCTAATTGCAAGAAATAGAGTCATGATAGTTATAGCCCTAAAAAAAAAGAAGAAATTGAGTGAAAGGATAGAGAATGGGGGAGGATTTAAGTAGGATCCTGGCAGGGGCAGGACCATGAGTTTAATATGGAGTGTTTTTCTCTTTTTTGAAATGATTTATGTGTGGGATGTTTCTTCCATTGGAGGGGGGGGGGGTTTGTTCCAGGCCTGGAACACACAGTGTTTGTATTAGAGTTTGCCAATGTTTTTACTGGGTTTGTAAATATCTAGGAGACGTTGGTCAGAGTTATGGAGTAAATGACTGGGGTTGTAGTAGGATACTAGGGAGGAGGGGAGGGCAGCAGAATGTTTGTAGAGTATGGAGTGAGTGATTTGTAACTGTGATAATAGACGTTGTTGGGGGAACTCTAGCCATTGAAGTTTCTTCACTGCAAGGCAGTGGTGAGAGCTGTAGGCTTGGTCTGTCACAGATGTACTGATTTTATTATAAATTTGTTCAAGCTTGGTGATTAATGTGGACTGTAAGTTTGTAAGGATGGGAGTAGCACAGAGTATGCAAAGTATGAGGAATGCTTGAGCCAGAGACAGTTTGGAGTCTGGTGTAAGGATTTTTTTGTTCCTATAAAGTAGTCCCAGTTTTTGTGTGTGTGTGTTTTTTTTTTTGTTTTTTTTTTATATACAATGTTGAATGTGCAGGTAAAATGTTAATTGATCTTCAGTTATGGTACCCAGTAGCTTACTATGAGGTTCTACTTTGATGATAGTGTTATTGAGTGATGAGATGGTAAAGGTGTATTTGAGAAGGGAGAGTGATCTAGGATGGAAGAGAAGGGAGTTGGCTTTGTTTGGATTTAAGATGAGCTGGTTTTCTGTAAGCCATATTTCAATGGAAAGGAATGTGTTTTAAGTAAGTGCGTGAAGATGAGAAATGTTGTCAGAGAAGGAGATAAGTGTAGAGTTGTCCACATATTGTATAAGACATAAGTGGCCACAGGATGTGTGGGGGTTGTTAGTAAATATATAGAATAGAAGGGATCCCAGAATAGAGTACTGGGGGACTCCTGTTTGGATAGGTAGGAAGGGGGAGCAGGGAGTGTGCCTTCTGACAAATTGTAGCCTACTGGTAAGGTAGCTGGAGAACCAATAAAAACTGGAAGATAAGAGGTTGAGATCAGCTAGTTTTGTCAGTAGCTTGGAGTGAGATGCAGTATCAAAGGCTTTAGAGAGGGCTAGGAAAAGACAGGATACTAGTTGGTTGTTCTCTCTAGCCTCTGCTACAGTTTGAGTAAAACATAGAAGGGCAGTAGGTGTACTGTGATTTGGGCAAAACTCATGTTGGGTAGTAGTCAAAAGGTTTTTATGGATTAGTCGTTTGAGAAGCTGTGTGTGTATACAATTTTGACAATTTTTGAAAGTGAGGAAAGAATGGCTATGGGTCTAAAATTGGAAAGGTCAGTGGAGTTACCTCCTTTATGTAGAGGTATTGTATACAATGAATTCCAGAAGTCTTGGACTGTGGCTTCTTGGATCAATCTATTTACTAGTATAGAAATAGGGTAGGATATAGAATCTGCTACAAGCTTGAGAAAAAGGAGAGATAGGCTATCAGTAGAAGGAGAACATGGTTTACGTTTATGCAGGAGTGATTTGATGTAGGCGGTGGGGGTTGGTTTTAGTGAAAAAGGGGTTTTGTTAGTATGAGTAAGAGAAGAGGAGGAGGCAGGGGGATTGGTGTTATGGTCTGTATGAGTTAGTTTGCGGAAAGTGTCAATGAAGTAACTATTGAGCAGGGTGGCAGTTTCATGAGGAGTGTTATTTGGATAGGGGTTGGGGTTGTTGGGTTTCCTGGGTGAAGAATTTTATTGACGGCACTCCAAAATTGTTTAGGATTAGAGAAGTGGTTGGTCTGTGTCTTACTGCAGAATTTTTTATTGTCTTTGTTAATTTTTTTATATGGTTTCTAAGTTCTATGTAGTTTTAGAAATGTGGAGGGATTTTGTTTTAAGCCAGGTTTTCCAAACACTATCTCTTTTATGCATAAGGGAGTGAGTGTCTTTTGAAAGACAGGTAGGCATAGTTAGCTTTTATACTAATTTTCCTTAAGGGTGCCAGTAATTGTAGGATTTCAAGAAAAATATGGTTGAATTTTTGTACAGCTTCATTGAGGGGAAAGTGATGGAGACAGGACCCATTGATGGATGAGAATCTAGTGTTAAATGTTTCAGTATTAAAGGAGGAGAGGTTTTCCCAGTCTCTGTATAGGTGGGTTCTAGCTGGTTGGAGAAAGTGTCTTTGAATGTGGATGGGAAGATGGTCACTTATGGTGTCAGGTAGGGTACATGGGGTTGTGGTAGAGGTTTTGATGAGTTGTAAGGATCCAGTCTAGTATCAAGCTGGTATCTGAGTTTTTATTTATGCATTTGACGGGATGTGATAAGTTGACTGAAACCATGAAAGTTTATACTAAGATTTGGGAAGTCAGTCATTAGTTTTGTCCAGTAAATATTTATGTCTCCAAGGATGACTGTTTCATAGAATATATTGTGTGAGATCCATGACAGTATGTGTTCAAGGATGGGGATGTTATTACCTGGTGGGATGTAAATGGAAGCTACAGCAAACTTTTTCTGTGTGTTTAAGTCATAGTTGAGTATTAATAGTTCAGTGGAAGTTTAGGTAGGGGGGAGAGATTAAGTTACTCAGACTAGAGAATAGCAATGCCATCTCCTTTTTTTGGAATTCTGTCTATCCAGTATATGTTTTAAGATGGAGGTAGGATTTCATTGTTTGAAATGTGTGGTTTTAGTCTTGTTTCAGATAAGCCTAGGATATGTGGGGTGTTGCGGGCTATCCATGAGTGGAGTTCAGTGGATTTATTGAGTAGGCTTTGTATGTTCATTGATTAAAAGTTTAAGTATTTGAGGTAGAGCAGGTAGGGCAAAGGATGGGATATGGTGGGAGGAGGTGTAGGTTGGGGTGGAAGGAGGATGGGGTTGAGTGGAGAGGTGGAGGGACCAGGGTTAGGGTGAATGTCTCCAGCTAGGAGAAGAGTACTTGTGAATAAAGCAGGTTGTAGATGGTGGGGGTAGTAGGTGTAGTGTTTTAGCTTACGTTTTGGGGTGAAGATGTAAGGTAATATTTTGATTTTGAGTAGCTGTATGTGGGAGAATTTATAGAAAGATAGGAAGATTGTGCATAATTGGGTAATGTCATTATTGGTAATGGTAAGTGTAGGAGATGGTTCAAGGTAAGAGAGATTACTCTGGTAAGAAGTTAAGAATGTAAGTAGTATGATTAGTGGGGTAGTTAGGTAGATGTGGAGCATGATATGGATTGTTGTGTGAAAAAGAGTGGAGGAGAGGGGTCAGGTTAATATTGTTTAGGAGGAGGGGTTAAGTATTCTGAAGCAGAAGTGGTTGTCTGCGAAGTTGCTTTGATGTTGCCAAAAAGTCCTGCTACCTCTCTGTAAATAATGTTTATTGCTTACTGAGGAAATCCCAAGAGGTCTCCTGCATGTAAACATCTTCCTCCTTCCTGGGCATATGTTGGCTGTGTTGATGCTGGGGTTTCTGAGGCCGTGACAACAGTTTTTTATTTATTTATTTATTTTTCTTAGCGGTATGATGCTTTATATATATACATATATATATATATATATATATATATACACACACACACATATACAGATATATATATATATATATACACACACACACACACACACACACACACACACACACACACACACACATATATATATATATATATACATACATATATATATATATATATATATATATATATATATATATATATATATATATACACACACACACACACACACACACACACACACACACACACACTATATATATATATATATATATATATATATATATATATATATATATATATATATATATATATATATATATATATATATATATATATAGGTCTACTTTACATGGTCGACTCTTCAGAAAGTCGACTTTCATTTGGCCGAGACCATATGATCGACTTTCGAAAAGCCGACCATGTAAAATAAACACATACACACCAAACACTTACTTTTCAACTGTTAGTAGGGGGGGCAAGCCCCCCTGCGCCCCCCCCCACACCCCCTGTAACTTAAATATACCAACTCTGAGATTGCACTACAGTGCGGAAGAGGAAATTTTCCCATTCTTCACTGTACGGAGATAGCGGTTCCCCATGGTTGGCTTTTCGAAAACTGCTATGATGGCTTATTAGTGGTTAACTACTGTGACCCTAGTGTACAGCGTCTTGGGTTCGAACCTTGTAGAGGCTGTTTATTTAGGGTGGGAGGTTGGCATAATGGTTAAGGTGTTTACCTTACGTACCGAAGGTGCAGGGTTTGATTCCCACATGAGGTAATCGGCTAGGCTTAAAGTAGCCCACAAAGGCAGTTAGCCTAGTACTAACCTATGAACAAAATATGGGTCTACTTTACATGGTCGACTCTTCAGAAAGTCGACTTTCATATGTCCGAGACCATATGATCGACATTCAAAAAGCCGACCATGTAAAATAAACACATAACACACACCAAACACTTAACTTTCAACTGTTAGCAGGGGGGCAAGCCCCCGTGCACCCCCCTGTAACTTAAATATACCAACTCTGAAATCGCACTACAGTGCGGAAGAGGAAATTTTCCCATTCTGCACTGTACGGAGATAGCGGTTCCCCATGGTCGGCTTTTCAAAAGTCGATCATATGGTCTTGGCCATATGAAAGTCGACTTTCTGAAAAGTCGACCATGTGAAGGGGACCCATATATATATATATATATATATATATATATATATATATATATATATATATATATATATTTTTTTTTTTTTTATTATTAAAAACCTGAGATGGAGCTTTTTTTTTTCTTAAAGCCAGGTCAGGCCCTCCACAAGTACAAGTACCTAGACAGCTGCCTAGGTCACCTTGTGCTGGATTTGGCTCTGGTTCACAGTACCAATTTCAATAATTTGGTCTCTAAATGCTCCTTGCAAGGCTAAATGCTCCTTTCAAGAGCCAGTTAAAATTAATATAGTCATCTATTTTAGCAACCCAAACTCACAAGGCTGTGTCTCATTTTTTTCTAAGTTTAAAATCAACATCTGTCCATACACTATATATCTATACACTATACAAAACATTCAATATAAAATTATAAGTAGCAGGGATGTTATTAGTTATCACTAGTGCTTAGTTACCAGTTTCTCGAGCAAAGCAGTAAGAATCTCACGAAACAGCTTCAACAGTATGATCATTGCTACTGATGGCGACCTCATACTGATTATTGTCTGGCAGTTAGTGCAGAGGATTAATCAGCTGCTTTTTGTATTACATAATTTCATTTGTCATCTTCCATTTTCCTGCGGTGTGTAACCATCAACATATCTCAACTTGCCCCTGGGAAAGGGGCATTTGTGTCTAGTAGGCATATTGGTTAACAAATAAATAAATGCATAAGTAAAAAGTACTCTCTGTTGCTTAATTACTTATTCATTGGTTAACTAATAAAATCCACTCTGTATATGCATTCTGCGATGGGTTAGCACCCCATTCAGGGTGAGTTTGTATGCCTTCGACTCAGTGAGTGTCAGGACAGGATCAACCTCACCCACAACCCTGCTGTTGGCTGACAATAATAAAAGACAGTGAATGATCATATGTGTGCTCTTAGACTGACGTTGTTAGTGTGGAGAGGTCAAGAGAGGTCACATGACCATGTGCTTTATAATAAAGGAGGAAGCGAGGGTTGTTCCCCTCTTCTGTTTTTAACCAAATTGATTGCCTTCACGTGTGCTTATTTTCCTCTGTAAATGTATGTCTAACCCAACTTTCTTACCCTTAAGATGATACCGCCAACAGGTTATGGGCCCAGGAGGGAAGTAGGAAGCCGATGGCATAGATTATGTTTTGACAGAGATAAGAAGAATTACGAGTTGTGGGAGATATAGTTTCTGGGACACCTGCACTTGCTAGGGCTGAAAGACGCCATTTTCTGAAATGTGCAGCAGGATGCAGAAGATGAGAATGAGGAGGAAGGCGACAATGATGCTGGGAAAAATTAGGAGGCATATGCAGAACTAATACAGTTCTTAGACGACAAAAATGTATCCCTCGTCATGTGAGAAGCCACAGACGACGGTAGAAAAGCGCTTCAGATCCTGAGAGACCATTATGCCAGGAAAGGGAAGCCATGGGTAATTAGCCTAAACACTGAATTAACAAGCCTCCAGAAGGCCACCAGAGAAAGTGACAAGACTATATTATTAGGGCTGAGACGGCCATTATGGCACTTAGAAATGCTGGGGGGAAGCTCAGTGATGGATATCTAATTGCGATGATTCAGAAAGGGTTTCCTGAAACTTTTAAACCATTTGCAGTCCACATCACACAAGATGATGATGATTTCAGTTTTGGTGAGTTCAAAACATGGTTGAGAAGCTATGAACATACAAAGAAGTTATGTACTCACCATAACGTTCCATCTGAGTAGTTATACTTCATTTTTCTGCAACTTGTGGGTATTCGGATCCTTATCGGATCTGAGCAGGCAAAAATATTTTCTAGCATCTGCTCCAAGCTCCGAGCTCCTCCCCTACCCATAATGCACCACCATCTCCTGCCATCCCTCAGATTGAGTTTGCTGCAACTATACACATTAGCAACTCAGCCCAAAGAACCCAACATACTTGTGGATATGATAAGGTTAGGGGGACTGAGGGAGGGAAGGTTGCAGAAAAATGAAGTATAACAAATCAGTTGGAACATTATGGTGAGTACATAACTTCTTTATCTGAAGTAGTTAACTTCATTTTATCTGCAACCTGTGGGACAGAGTCCCCAGCTACTTAAATCCTGGGAGGCCTTCATGGAAGGATGTTCCTGAGCACAGCAGAGCCAAAGGATGCTCTTCCTCTGGAAATCAGGTCTAGTTTATAATGAGAAATGAAGGTATGTGGATTTGCCCAAGCTGCTGCTGTGGAAATGTCATCCAAAGAAACCCTAGACCAAAAGGCAGCAGATGTCACCATGGACCTGGTAGAGTGAGCTTTATTTATATCAGGAGGAGATAAACCCTTTGCTTTGTAAACATACAAAATGTAAAGAGCGATCCATCTAGCTAAGGAAACCTTGGAAATGGTCTTTCCCAAAATAGTTTGGAAAAGGAAACAAACAATTGGTTGAACTTGTGGAATGACCTTGTTCTATGAAGATAGAAATGAAGTTGTCTATGAACATCTAACACGTGAAGTTTATATTCACCCTTGTTTTGGAAATTGGGAAAGAAAACAGGTAGATTAATAGACTGGTTTATGTTTGATTCAGATGCCACTTTGGGTAAGAATGAAGGATTTTTACAGAGAGATACCCTATACTTATGGAAGACCAAATAAGGAGGCATGGCAGACAAAGCCTGAAGCTCAGAAACCCTCCCGGCTGATGTAATGGCTACTAGAAAGGCTGTCAAAAATATTAGATCCACTGAAGCTGCAGGTTCAAATGGGGGAGCCACCAATGCCTGGAGGACGAAGGTAAGGTCCCAAGGAAACACCAAATCTTTGACAGTTGGACGCAAAAGAAAAATGCCTTTAAGAAAAGCCTTACACAGCCTAGAAGAAGCTAAGGCAATGTTATCTTCCTCAATATGAAAATTAGAAATGGCTGCCAACTGTACTTTCACCATGGAGAAGCTAACTCCTTGCTGAAAGGTACTAGTCAAAAAATCTAACACCACCGGAACAAGAGCTGTAAAAGGATCCAGATTCCTGTGAGAGGCCCAAATGGAAAAATGCTTCCATCCATTTACTGCTATAAACTTTCCTAGTGGAAGCTTTAAGAGAGGCCACTAGTATAGATTTTACAGGGGATGAAAGACCGAGAGTCCTGGCAATCAATGAAACTGGAGCAACCAAGCTGTCAGCTTGAGGCTGTCCAGGTTTAGTGGGCAGGCACCCGAAGGATGAGAGATTAGATCCAGGCAAGGATCCAGAATCCACGGAGGAACTAGAAGATGAGACTAAAGGAAGGGAAACCAAACTTGGAGAGACCAGAATTGGGCAATGAGGATCACTTTGCACACCAGTCAGCAAGCTTTCTGAAGGAACCTTGGAATGAGTGGTAATGGAGGGTAAGCATACAGAAGCCTGGGGGCCAAACATGGACTAGAGCATCTCTGGGGGCATCCCCTGGGGAGGGAATCAGAGCAAAGAACTCGCTGCACTTCGTGTTGGAAGGAGATGCAAAAAAATCGCAACAAGGCTGTCCCCATGCAAGGAATATCTCCTTCGCTACTGACTGTTTCAGAGGCCACTCATACGGCATCAGAATAGCCTGACTCAATCTGTCCTCTAAAATGTCGTAGTGTCCTGGGATGTGCGTTGCAATCAGAAACCGACCGGTGGAAGTCGCCTACTCTCACACTCTCATGGTCTCATGACACAGGGGATAGGATCTGGTTCCCCCTTGTTTGTTGACATATCAACAACCGACGTGCTGTCTGACTGAAATGCAATCATTCCGAGAGGGAGGATAGTGTGAAAGGCTTTCAACGCTAAAAGCACTGCCCTCATCTCTAGAACATTTATGTGCAACTTGGTCTCTGTCTGGGACCACGTGCCTTGGATTGTCCTTCCCAAACAGTGTTCCCCTCACCCAAGTTGGGAGGCATCTGTGGTCACTGCGGCTTGGACTGGGGATGACATGAAGGGGCATCCTACTGCAACTTCTGGTGAACTTAGCCACCAAAGAAGGGACGTCCTGCAGGTGTGACTGATCCTGATTGGAAAATCCATGGGCAGGTCTAGCCAAGACCATTGAACTGCCAAAGTCCATTGAAGATCCCACATATGAAGGTGTGCTCAAGGAAGAATAGATATAGAGGCAGCCATGGAGCCCAGAGCCCAGAGAACATCTCTCACATTTGGAAATTTGAGGTTCACTATTTGAGCTGTGTGACACCTGAGATATAAGATCCTTTCTGGTGTTAAGAATACTTTTAGCTACAAAGTGTCTAGCCATGCCCCGATGAAGTATAGAACTTGTACTGGTTGCAATTGGGATTTTTGAAAATTGACTGTAATCCCCAATCGATTTGCCAAGAGAAGAAAGTAGTCTCGGGTCAGACACAGAAGATGCTTGGTGAACGCAGCAAAGAGCTAGTCATCCAGGTACGGGAAGACCTGAATTCCCTGAAGCCTCAGGTGAGCTGCTACAACTGCCATTACCTTGGTGAACACTCTGGGGGCTGTGGTGAGACCGAAGGGTATAGATCTGAACTGGAAGTGACTGGCTCTCAGCCGGAAGTGAAGAAACCTCCTGGAGCTTCTGTGAACTTTGATATGGTAGTAGGCATCCTGGAGGTCTAACGAGCACATCCAGTCACACTCTCGGAGAAAAGGTAGAATGGACTGTAAGGTGACCATCCAAAACTTTTGTTTGGTGATGGACAGGTTCAAGGTTGACAGGTCCAAGATGGGCCTGAGGTCCCCCATCTTTTTTGGCACTAAAAAGAACCTGGAGTAAACGCCTAATTAGGACTGGCCGAAGGGGACCGGTTCGATGGTTCGTTTTTGAAGTAGCTTTAAAACCTCTAAAGCTGCAGCCTCCTTGTGAGCAGGTGGAACATCTGGACAGTGTCTTGTAGGCCCCAGCGGGGCAACAAATGGGATAGTTTAGCCTCTGGATATTATTTGTAGCACCCAACGATCTGCAGTTATGGACTCCCATGCCGCTGGGTGCAATGACAATCTCCCCCCGACTGCCTCCAGAGTAGGATAGTCAGGCAACCCCTCAGGGCTGTTGGGTGGGCCTGTCAGTAAAAGGTTCTCTAGACCCAAAATTTCTAGGACACCCTCTACCTCTGGGTAAGCGTCAATCCTGTCCCCCTCTGCCTCTGGGGGAATAGTTGTCCTGAGACTCCCTGGGAAACTGAGATTTCCAGAACCACATTTTCTTTTGCCCTCTTTGATTCCTAGAAAAGAACCGCTAAGGGTTAGAGAAGTGGATCCCGATGGCAGACAAAGTCTTCCCATCTTTTTCACTTTGGACAAGAGTACTCTCGTACTGTCTTCCCGAAAAGGGAGGAAACATCATAGGGGGCATTAATAAATGATGCCTTGAAAGGGTCCGCAAACTGACACAACCTGAGCCAGGCATGATGCCTCATGGCTCCTCCTTTCCCAGCCACCCTAGCCACTCCTTCCGTAGCTTGGGAAAGGAGACACATGGATGTGTTCGATACCGACTTCAGAGTCGACATTTTCATGGAGAACAGTTGTTTGTCCTGCTGTGATAAGGCCTATGGGGGCGACTCAGTGAATTCTGAGATAAGGTCTCACTGAAGCCGGATAACATGTGCCAAATAGTTCAGTGCATGGATGGAAAAAGTCACTGATGAATAAACACGCTTCCCAAACCTATCCACTGACCTAGACTCCTTGTCTGGAGAGTGGACTGTGCTAGTTCCTTCTTGGTGGCTGCTGCGACCACCATAGCATCAATGGGGGCTCCTTTAGACCAGGGTTGTCTGTCAGTGGGAGGAGACAGAATCTTGTCAGGGCATTTGGGGATAGGGTCTATGGTGTCAGGCTCCTTCCATGCCCACGTGGTGAAAAGGTCCAACAAGGGATCCCCTGGTGGGGACACCCAGAAAGTAGATGGGCCCATGCCATAAGCCTCCAGGAACATAGACTCATCTGTAGAAGGTTTTGGGTCTGACCAACCTCCCCTCTGGTGGAGAATCTCCATGATGTCTCCAAAGGAGACATTTTCGGGAGGTGACCTGGGTGAACCTTCACCTTCCTCTAAGTCTGTGTCCATAGTGAGGGACTCTGGGGAGTCCAAGTGCCTCCTTTTGCACTTGCACTTCCGGTTGCCTTCTTCATTGGGACACTCTGATGAGGACTCGTGAGCCGCAGGTGGTTCCTCAGAGGGAATAACCTGGGGGTCCTCTGGCATGGGCTGTCCTTGAGACAGGATGAAGGGAGTCGATGCCAAATGCAGTGAGGTCTGGGTGGAATCCGAGGAGATGGGCTGGGGTCTCAATCATTTGGAGAGAACCCTCTCCACCACTTCGAATGCTGATGGAGAGCGTACCTCCTTGGCACCCAGCAAGGAGGAAGCCCTCCCCAGGTCCAAAGCGGGGATCATAGCCGAAGCAAGGGTAGCCTGAGGTGCAAGGGAATGGTTTGGATCCGAACAAACTGGAGCCGAAGAAGAATCCATTCCCCTGGGTCTGACTCCCTATCCATGGCTCTGAGAGTCACCCGGATCTGAACTAGCCAGATCCGAGGAAATCAAGGTAACAGCCGGAGTCGAGGTTGGAGGAACTATCAGCGCTGAACTAGCAGCTCCAAAGAGCCTTGGATCCAAAAACCCCGAAGCAGTAGCCCGGATTGGGGTAAGGAGAGATGGGGAGGAAAAAGGGCATGGAGGTCCCCCTTCCAGAGGGAGAGGGGCCTGGCAAGACTCCCATCTGTATTTGGGCCTGAAGAAATATCTGTATCATCCTGTCCATGTCTAAGTCCGATAGGCTCCGAGTTGATCGCAAAGAAGCAACTGACTTGGATCTGGCTGGTCTGCGCAGTAAGGGTGAGGAAGGCCTCAGATCCAAAGATTCCAGCAGCTCTGGCAAGAAACGGGGTGATCAGAGTCATGGAGAAGCTGGCCTTGAAGTCTTAGAAGGAGGGCTAAGGAAAGGATCCCTGTCCAGGGATCTCTTGCGAGGCCTATCCCTCCTCCTTTCTTTATCCTCCCTGCGCCTTTCTCTGTCCTTGTCTCTGTCTTTTTTTTTCTTTTTGCTTGTCTGCCCCAGCACTAGAAAAAGCGGGAGTTTGAGTCCTTGTCTGGTTGGGAGATTTGGTGGGAGTACCGGAGACCAAGGCCGAAGCAGAATCCAGCATAGAAGCAGTGAGAAGGCCCTTGGCAACCAATTTAGCATTTCGATCCCTGAGTGCTCTTGGGTTAAAACCCACACAGATAGCACACTGGGTGGATAAATGGGGCACTCCCAAACAAATTGCGCACAGAGTGTGACCATCAGCCGGTGAGAGCTTGTGGCCACACTCTGTACATTTTTTGAAGACTGATTTAGGCTGATCAGCCATAGTCCAAAACTAAACACCACTCCCTACAGAAAGAATACAACACACACACACGCTGAGGGAAAGTGGGCCTAACAGCAACTGACAAGACAAAAAACTTTTTTTTTTTTTTAAACCGACAAACAAATCGTTATGCTAATGGGGGAGGTAGGATACACTAACAATCACAGACACACTAAATACAAAGAACAATCCTAACTTACTTATCCCTGAGCTCAGAGTAAAGAGACCATGATGCTCACTGTGGTGTGGCAAATGAGATCTGGGGGAAGGCAGGAGATGGTGGTGCATTATGGGTAGGGGAGGAGCTCAGAGCTTGGAGCAGATGCTAGAAAATATTTTTGCTGGCTCGGATCCGAATACCTACAGGTTACAGATAAAATTAAGTTAACTACTTCAGATTGAGAAATTTAATGCCAACGTAAGTAATTATAATGTGATGAAAGCAAGCGGCTTTAGTGAAAGAGTAAAAGCAGAGATTATATGCTATAACTGTGGCCAAAAGGGACACAAGGCACGAGAATGCAGGAGAGAATATAAAGGCCAGAGACAGTGGTGCAGTTTGTGTAAAAATTCTAGCCACAGGGACAGTAATTGTAGAAGAAAGAAGAAAGACAATGTGAAACAAGCAACTGATGCAGATGATCACACATTTGTCTTCAGAATAAATGAGCATCAAATTCATGAATTAAAACAGAAGGGATTAATGGTGGACACTGGTGCCATGTCACACATAATTAAAGACCTGAAAAAGTTGAAATACTTTGATGAAACTTTCCAACCGGAGGAACACATTGTGGAATTAGCTGATGGAACGAGAACCTGTGGGGCCGCACAGAAGAGAGATAATGCAGAGGTATGGCTGCTAAACACAGAGGGGCGCAATGTAAAGGTGATGATGACTCGAGCTCTGTATATCCCGACGTATCCACAAATAATTTCTGTTAAGGCAGCAACGTCCAAAGGGGCCTCAATCAATTTTAAACAAGGCCAGGAGTGGACCAACTCATCTATAAAAACAGCACCAGGTTTGATATAATTGAGCGTGATAGACTATTATTTAGACACATATAAAAACGGCACCAGGTTGGACATAATTGAGTGTGATCGACTCTATTATTTAGACACATATGATGTAGAAAACAAGTGAGATACATTACGATGCATCTCAGAGCTGTCATGACATTCAAGCATGGCATAAAATGCTTGGTCACTGTAATTTCGAAGATGTGTCAAAGTTAGAAAAAGTGGCAAAAGGAATGAAAATTAAAGGTAAAGTTGAGAGACCTAACCTAAATTGTGAAACCTGTATGCAAGGGAAATTTGTACAGAGCAGAAACAGAGAACCAGATGCAAGAGCAAAAGTTGTGTGTGAACTAGTCCATACTGATTTGGCAGGCCCAACTGAGCCAGTAGCAAAAGATGGCTTTAAGTACACCTTAGCATTTATTGATAACTACTCGGGTATAATATTTGTCTACTTTCTGAAAGCCAAGAGTGATACAGACAGGGCAACTGAAAAGTTTATTGCAGATTCAGCCCCTTATGGGAAGGTAAAGCGTATCAGATCAGATAATGGCACTGAGTTCATGTCGAGAAACTTTCAGTCACTGTTGAGTAAAAATGTTATAAGACATGAAACACCCACGCCTTACTCACCCCATCAGAATGGGATGGCAGAGAGAAATTGGAGAACACTGTTCGAAATGGCAAGGTGTACGTTGATAGAGAGTGACTTACCTAAAGAGTTGTGGACATATGCAGTAATGACTGCTGCTTTATTCACAACAGATATTATAACAGGCATGTGGGGCAGACCCCATTCTTCATGCTAACAGGGAAGAAACCTGATTTTTCAAGGATGAGAGAATTTGGATCAGTGTGTTATGCATACAGACAACATAAAAAGAAGTTAGACCCAAGATGTGATAAGGGGATTTTTGTCAGATATGATAATAACAGCCCATCATATCTGGTCTATTATCCTGACACAGGAAGGGTCCTTAGGCACAGGTTAGTCAAGTTCTTTACTAACAATGTAGCTGAATGCCAGATTCAGACAGACCTAGAAGTGAGGGATGAAGATCTTAATACCAGAAGAAGTGTGCATGTTAAGTCAGAATCAAAAGCTGATCAAATCGCAAAAGAAATACAAGTGACTCACAATGAATCTATAATGAATAAAGGAGACACAAAAACAAGGCAAGAAGAGAAAGGCAGGATGCATACTACTCTAAAAGAGAGAGAAAACCACCTGCATACTTGAAGGACTATGAGTGTAAAGTTGAAAATGACGATTATTTGACAGTTAATGTTGACTATTGTTACTGATTAATATGCAACACACCGCAGAGCTTTAAAGAAGCCATGACTTCATCTAACTTGAAAAAGTGGGTCAAAGCCATGAAGGAGGAACTTAAGTCTTTAAAGGAAAACAACTCATTTACACTCACCACACTACCGAAATATAAAAATGCAGTGGGGGTAGATGGGTTTTCACTATAAAAGACAATGCAGATAACATTGAGACTTACAAAGCTAGATATGTAGCTAAAGGCTACAGTCAAGTCGCTGTTATAGACTATAATGAAACATTTGCACCAACTGCGAGTATGACATCTGTACGCAGTCTAATGCAGATGGCAGCTCAGTATGATTTAGAATTGCACCAGATGGATGTACAAACAGCCTATTTATATGCTCCTATTGACTGTAAGGTGTATATGGAGCAACCTGAAGGTTTTGAAAATAAATGAAATGATGAAAAATTGGTTTGTAAACTGAAGAAGTTGTTACACAGATTGAAACAATCAGGGCGTAACTGGAACAAAAGGTTGCACGATTATCTTTGTGAAAATAGTTTTATCCAAAACCCCGCAGACCACTGTGTATACACTACACAAGCTAAAAATGAGAAAACAGTCCTAATTATATGGGTTGATGATCTCATTATAGCAGCTAGTGACAATGAATCACTAAACGATGTAAAGGAAATGCTCAAAGCTAAATTTAAAATGAAAGATCTGGGAAAGCTAAGACATTTTCTAGGCATTGACTTTACCCAGAACAGTGGTGAAATAAAGATGAACCAAAAGAAGTACATTAGGAAAATTCTTGAGAAATGTGGTATATCTAATTGTAAAGTAAGAAGTACCCCTTCCGAACAAAAAACAAACTTTGAATGTGACAGTGAATCTACAGATCCAAGAAAATATTGTGAGCTTGTGGGTAGTTTTGATATATGCCATGACAAGCACAAGACCTGATCTTAGCTGGATTGTAAGTAAACTTTCACAATATTTGTCACAACCAAGTGAATCTCATTTAATGCTAGCCAAACATGTGTTAAGATACTTAAAAGGTACATTGGCAGAGCTGTGTTACAAGAAAAGTGAAGGGAAACTTCAGTTTGTAGCATACAACGATGCAGACTGGGCAACAGATCAAAACGATAGACGTAGTACAACAGGTTATTGCTTTAGCCTCAATAGAGACAGGCCTATTATTTCATGGAAATCAAAGAAGCAACAAATGGTAGCTTTATCTACATGTGAAGCAGAGTACATGGCATTGGCAGCAACAACACAGGAGAGTTTGTATCTTGTGCAGCTGTTGAGTGGAATGGATGGAGAGTGCAAGTGTGTGCTAGTAACAATATTTGAGGGCAATCAAGGAGCAATCGCTTTGTCGAAGTGTCCAGTAAGCCAACAGAGATGTAAACATGTTGAAATTAAGTATCATTTTGTCAGGTCAGCACTTAATGATGACAAAATAAGCATTGAATATTGCCTGATAACGGACATAGTTGCAGATTACTAAACCTACTACGAAATCAAAGATTGAAAAGTTCATGTATTATGTATTTGGAATATGAAGGGAAAAGTTATACAAAAATGTTCTT
Organism: Protopterus annectens; assembly: GCF_019279795.1. Taxonomy (NCBI): domain Eukaryota; kingdom Metazoa; phylum Chordata; order Ceratodontiformes; family Protopteridae; genus Protopterus; species Protopterus annectens. Next base: position 1,615,447,388 of record NC_056737.1, read on the forward strand.
AAAATGTATTTGTATGCAGCATAAGAGCAAGTGGGGGTGTTGGCTGACAATAATAAAAGAGAGTGAATGATCGTTTGTGTGCTCTTACACTGACGTCGTTGGTGTGGAGAGGTCAAGAGAGGTCACATGACCATGTGCTTTATAATAAAGGAGGAAGCGAGGGTTGTTCCCCTCTTCTGTTTATAACCAGATTGATTGCCTTCACGTGTGTTTATTTTCCTCTGTAAATGTATGTCTAACCCGACTTTCTTACCCTTAAGATGATAACGCCAACATCTGCAATGGATTAAGCAAGGAATGAATGAATGAATGAATGAATGAATGAATGAATGAATGAGTGAATGAAGAAAAAACAATTACAAATCCACTTTGAGCAAGGACGTGCATGCTATATTTTCAATAACTCTTTATCTAACAACAAAGCTTATAACAGAAATAATTTGAATAATTTCTTTACCATAGAAACATATAACATTAACCTAGAGTGAAATTGGCTTTTTTAATACAGATCTTCAAATACTTTACCTAAGTACTTGCATTTTGGGAAACCTGCAAGCTTATCTATTTGTAACTAACTGCATGTACAACTATAAATGTGCAACATATTATTCTGAGCAGCACAAGAAAAGAACTGTGTATGAAACAATGGCTAAAAAAACTGCCATATTCCAAAACAGGCCACTGCAAACACTTGTCCCATGCAAGTTACAAGGAAGTGAAGGCTGCAAATAATTACAAGATCTGAAAGGCCTCAGCATGCCAAGGAAAGAGGAAGGAACATTACACAACAACAGTGCTAGATATAAACACAGGAAATTAGACTGCCAAGAAAATCTCTGTCAACACTTTTTATATAATCTGTTCAGTTTGATATTTTCTTTCTGGTTTCTATCTCTTCTGACCTAATAGCGAATGAAACATATCTATTAACACAAAGTCCTGATACAGTCATTTTACAGTCTTATATTTCACCATGACTCAGTTGCGTGTCATGCAATGAAAAGTTTATTCCAATTTAATATTATGTTTCTTGTGTAGTCAGTCATAAGCAGCTTCTCCTTTCACAGGATCACAGTATAAAAAAAAAGTGGACTATATTACAACATAGAAACCCTTCCAAAGAGACACCTAATTTGTCAAAGTGAAATAACGTACTCCAGAGTTTACTAATAAAAACCTTCAATTGCTGAATGAAATAGTACATACTGTGCTTATTAAACCATTTCCAAAATAATTCATCTACACATAAAACAATGAAAGAAGGATGGAAATTTGTTTGGAAATGTAATCTAAATTCAGGTTGTCTTTCAGCATGTCTGATGCCAGTTATTAAATGGCATATCAGTTTACACGTTTCTCAGCACTGCGGTCTCTTAGCATTATAGATTGTTTTTTTTTTTAATTCTGAACAAGTATGAAGAATCCAGTTTAACCCCAAAGGAATTACAATTTTCCATCACCAAACAGGATTCTCAACATAAAGTCCACAATGCATTTGTTTTTTTTTAAGCTTCAGACATATTTTGAAGTTATCATGTGACATTCTACCCATTGGTCACGAGTCAAATATTTTGGTAAAAAATGCTTCAGAGACATGATGGAACTTACCTGGCCAATAAAGAATGCAGGATGGATAGTTCATTTCTGAAAGGTTATCTCTAATGAACAGAACATTTTCCAGAAGTTTCTGAACATTCTGCCAATACAAGCTTCTGTAATAGGGCATTACTATCCTTTCTGTTCTTAACATTTGCAATGATTGTGGAATGTGGATCAGTACAGATTATTATTGATTAATGTTTGTGGAATATAGGTCATTATGTTTTATCATTAATTGATGTTTTAAAGGGCAGTGACACCTAAAAATTGAAAAAATGTTTTCTCTGTTACCTTAAAAGTAGCCAGTCTCTCCCATTATCTCCCATGTTGTCAGGTGGACGGCTGTAGCAGCTGTGTTCAGCCCTGTGGATACCTCTGTCTTCTCCATGCTTGACGGTTCAAGAAGCTCCTACATATAGACAATTAGTGAAGGGTAAAGTCCCCCATATAGGAATTGTCCCCTGCAAATGACATGAAGATGTTTTGTACAGTCTGTAGGTTTGTGGATCTGTCTTTCAGTATTTTAAGATCGATAAGTTTATTTTAGTAGGCTGACTGTCAATGTGTCACAGATAAATCTTTTTCATCATATATGGATCTTTAGTGCTGTACTAGAGTCTCTGCATTATTCTAAGTGTTTTTTCTTTCTTTCTTTATTTCTAATTTGTATACCCCAAATGGCCTGAGAGAGTTGTCATGCTAATATGATTTTATTTTTTACACAAGCATCCTGGCTCTCATGATACATTGCATGACACCATATAATCATATAAGCAGATAACATTTTTATGGCCCTATCTATTCACTTACAGTGGGAGTTTAATAATTTTATGCTTTCTTTCACTGCTTCTGGTAAGAGTGTCACTTTATTTTTTTTGTTAGTTGCTACCTTCTAAACATTATTTACAACACTTATGAATGTTAGTCTTGAATGAAGAACTAGTGTAGCTGCTTTTACTGATGCACTAAAGTAAACTCAGGGATGCAGTTTCTGACTAATTATAAAATGATAACATACAGCTGAGTGTTCCAACTTAAAAGACTTGAGTTTTAGCCATTTATTCCTAATTTCAAAACATTTTTGGACCTGTAGCTAGATTATTGGAGCAAGAATTAACAACCTAATGAATTTGATTCATTATGGTTTTAAATGTGGAGACATGCGTGAATGGGCGTACCTTCGTTGAAGGTTGTGCGTCAGGGTCAGCAACTCGGCACGTAAAAATCTACTGCTAATCATTAGCGGACTGGAGTTCCGCTGTGACGACCCCTAACCGGGAAAAGCCGAAAGACACAACAACAATAACAACATGGTTTTAAATGTGTTTAAAGTTTCCCAGGTAAGTATTAGGATGGCTGTCCTTGTGGACCATTTTAATCATTGATAGTTTCCCTTTTGGAGTTCAAATTAACCTGTCCCATTTGGTGCTAGTTTGGCTTTACCCACCCATAGTCAATACTTATATATTACCCCTGGAATCATACCATAATTAATTTGAGGGGATCCGTGCATGGGATAAAGCATTTACAAGCTGACTCTGTCCATTAGCAGTACAAGGCACAGTCCTGGGGTACAGTTTCTATTTCATATCCATAGAATCAAGTTGCTCTTGAATATGGACAGGGATGAGCTTTGTTTTGTATGAATGGCAAGTCTGTCCATAGCAGCAGTATCCTCTGTGAGATATACCTTTTCCAACAAACTGTGCTGATGTTGCACAAGAGGTTTCAGTCCCTAGACCCAGCATTTCTGATACCCTTTGACTTATTCATGTGCAGTAAATCCATCAGTACCGGGTCGGAGGATGCCTTGTATGTCAGACACTGGTCACTTCATAGCACTATTGATTTGGTACATGTAGGACATATTGTTTAGGCCTTGTATGATTTTCGTAAATGCCTTAGGTAAAGCTACCTTTCCCACTTCAGCAGCTTGAGTGTCAGTGCATACTTATATTATGTAAAAGATGATACAACAAATACAAATATAGAAAGGGAAAATGTTGCATAGAGCGAATAGAACTAAGTACAAGCAGGAAAGGCAGGAAGTAATACTTAAATGAGGTTACTCCGTATGTGACAGGCTTAAGCTTTAATTAAAGAAAAGAAAATGTATTTTGTTATGAGAAAGGTTGTCATTTGGGTGTGCTGACCAATACAGTTTCATTGACAATATGGAAGACTACCATCTCCGAGGATGTGAGATGTAAGCTGATTGTTGTATCACTTAATATCTATCAGATGAAGATGTTCCCCAAACAGAGATTTTGCTCCCAACTACACTATCAGCTACTTGGGTTCAGTATGTAATCATGGGGTCTGGTGGCCATTTTGTTAATAAGATGTTACAGCTGTATACCAGTTCTCTGAGTCACACAGGAGAGTATGAGTATACATACCATATACATGGCATGATTAACTGGTTTGTTATGAGATATGCTTCTAGGTTCAGAGGTCCATAGGTTAATACTAGGGTGATCATCCAGTGGGCTAGTTGTAGCCCAGCCACATAATCCCATACTGCATTTACCAGGACATGACATTAATAACATACACTCCCAAGATGAATTACTTTGACCTAGGTAGGTTTCTTTCCATAAGGGCTTGAGAGGCTGAGCCAGAACCTCAACAGCATGAATTGCTCATAAGAGCTTAAGAGGCCAGGCAAGGGATGTACTTATGATTCCCAAACTGTCATTCAGGTTATTCTTAAAAGGGTCAGGAAAATATTACACTTTATAACCAAGGGGAGGCTATTCCATAAGATATTCTCTGTGATTTAAATCCATCATACCAGCAAGTCATATTTAAATTTTGATGGAAGTTCATATCTCTTCAGTTGGTGTTTAGCATGTTATTATTTTTGTTGCTGTGAAGAAGGATGCATAAGACTGGATCCCCTGAGGCTCTACAGACTAGCCAGAGGTCTACCTCTCAAAGGTCAACAGGACACAAAAAAGACTGAGAGTACTTTAAGGTGGTCAGGGAATCTCAAAGTGGACATGCCCTTTATTCTGTTAATAAGGAAACTCTGTTGTCTCTCAAGCTGGGTTATGGGCTTAGTTAATTATGTACCAAAGTGGTCATTATACTCTATAATTGGCCTGGTAGGGATGAATACAGGAGGGTGATGACTTCATAGGATCTAGAATATGCAGCCATGGTGATTGGTCTGGCTTTATAAAGTGATTTCCTAACAAAAGTGATAATATGCTGGTCAAAGGATAGTACATTGTCAGTGAAAGTGCCCATGTCCTTAATGACCAAGTCAATTTTGAAGGGGGTACTACCTATGTGATAGGAGCATGGGTGCCCAGGTTTGCCAAAGGACATGGTGCTGCATTTATTTGCATTAAGTTTGATGCTGTGGTCTACGGACTCCTTGTTAGTATGTGTTTGGCCCTCCTGGAGAATGCAGTGGTCAGTTTGCATGTTTATGTTAGCTCCCATTTTGCAATCATCAGAAAACTTCATCAGCCACAGTCCACTGGTATCAGCCTTGATTTCAGAGAAGTAGATACTAAAGGAGAGTGGTCTCAGTAAAGTTCCCTTGGTTAAACCATTGGTAACTACTCTTTTGGTTGACAGTGTGTCTCCAACACTAATAGACTGGTCTCTGTCAGTGAGCCAGGTTGCTCTCTAGTGGGTAACATAGATGTTTACATTTATTTTGATGTCAGAATGTGGAATAGTATCAAAGGCATTGGACAAGTCCAGGTACGCTGTGTGAACCAATTTATCTGAGTCCAATGCCACAGTGACTTTTTCAAAACAGACCACCAGGTTTAGAAGACAGGATCTGCCTTTAACAAACCCAAAATGTCATTGTTAATGAATTCCATAATGATGCACTCTATTGCTTTACAGATAAGGCTGGTGAGGCTTATGGGTCTATAGTTTCCTGAATCAGTAGTGGGACCCCTTGTGAAGTGGCATTTCTTGGGTCTATATCACTTCAGTGAAGTGACAGTTCAGCAAACAGCATTTAATTGGAAATGCTGTTCATCTAAATCCACTCTTGAGGGGGGTGCACCCCCCACACCCCTCGTTAATTATATATAGCAACTCCAAAATTGCACTACAATGGGGAATGGGAAATTTACCGATCCTCACTGTACTGCGATCTCAGTATGAACAGTTCAATGAACATCATGTTCGATGTAAGTAAACTGAAAATGCCATTCGCTGAACTGAATTTTCACTGAAGTAATATAGACCCCATTTCTCAATACCGCTGGCATGAATCAAGTGGAGAGGCAGAGATTTTTAAATACATTTAATAATAAATCAGTCAGAAAATGATTGGTGCTGAGAAGAGAACAGCCTGGCACATTATCTAGGACCATTAAGCTGGGGATTTTAGGCTTGGAGAGGGCACTTAGGACTTGTTTGGAGGAGAATGGGAGGGTATGATACAGGCATACTAATTTGCTATAGACAGTTAGACGAAGATAGGGGAGTGATGTTTGAGGTGAATATTTCTGCTAATATTTCTGCTAATATGTTGTCTATGTCCTCAAGGAATTAGTATGTGATGTCATTTTGTATTAATCCGGGGCATTGTTGGGTATTACTTCTGAGGATTCATGACATAGATAAAGAAGGCATTAGGGTTATCCATAACATGGATGGCAGGTCTTAGTTTGTACTTACTTTTGGATAATTTGATTTTGTTTCTAAGTTCTTTCTTGATCTTTTTGAGTTCTTCTCTAGCAGATGGGGTATTAATTTTGCTTTTATGGGATATTAGTTCCACTAAATATGTTTGCTCTTAAATTTGGAACTGCGTTCATGTCTTATAGAGACCAATGCCTTAATACATGCCTGGAGATATGCATAGAACCTATCCATGAATAAGACCATATCTAATCTAGGGTTAACAAGGTGAGAAGGGCGATTTAATTTCATCAGGTCATCAGTTAATTGGAGAAGATTTGTGTTTGAGTAGTCTCTGAAGATGGAGGGGTTATGAGGTAACTTGGGTCTTGCACTTAAGGCAAATGTTACTGAATGGTGGTCATATTTGACAAGTAATTTGGTAACTATAGGTCCTGAGCAGAGGGTGTTAGGTTCCTCAGAACCAGCTTCAATATTGTGGATTTCCCTTTTGGGGCTTGGACTAGTTCGTCTAAGGAGATGTCATTAATGAAGTCCAGGAATCTTTGTTCATACTTGTTTATGACAAAATAGCTTCCCCAGTTAATGGAGGGGTAGTTGAAGTTGCCCAAGAGGATAGTGTTGGGCTCTAAAGTGAGGGATATCAGTTTGTTTAGATATGCTTTGCAGTTTGTCAGGGCCATGAAGCATGTACAGTAGTTAGCAACAATGTGATACTAGGTTTTGTTGACCATGAGAAGGATGTAGAGGAGTTCAAGGTCATTGTCATGCATTGTGAGTATGGAGGTGAAATGGTTTCCTGGGAGCACAGATACACCTTCTCTAGCTATACATTTCAATTCACATTAGGTCTGAAGGAGTGGTAGGCATTAAATCCCTGCACTTGAGGGCTGCTACTGCTCTTCTGAAACAGTGGTTCAGTAACTACACATATATATATATATATTTTTCAGGGTTAGGCAAGCTGTAAGAAATATAACTTTTTGTTAAAGCTTCTACCATTGAGCACCACCTTAATAGTACTTATTAATATTACCTTAATATTGCTTTGATTTTGATTGGCTGCGTAAATAATTTGAGGAGACTGATCTTATCTAAAAAAAGTCACTTTGGGGAAGGAAAACATTTTGGGCAGAAGCCATGACAGGAGAAATCCAGGCAATTCCTAGCAAAGTAGCCAGGGTTCCCAATCATCTCCTCCCAGGCTGATATATGTTGGATTTCCTTAGAATGACACCAGTAGCTGAGACATTAATTAAAGTCAATTATCTTTTGTTTGCATTGAGACATTATTCTTGGTGATGGTGGGTTACTGCTCAGTACCAGTTTCACACCCATTTTAGATGTATGCAATGAGAGTTCCATCAAGTCCTTCTTTATATGATCCAGGAAGGTGCCATCCACTCCCATGTGCACATTGATCAGGTCATATGTGTACCTGGAGTGAAGGATTTTGAGGGCCACAATGATATTGCAGATCCAGGCACCTGAGAGACAAGTACCCATCACTCTGTCTTTGCTCAGACAAGTGAGTGGAACACCTGTGCATCTAAGCATTGAGTTACCAGAAGTGTAAACCTGATCCTGCTACCTTAGGGACTTCTGCTTTCTAGTTGTGTGACCTTATTTGTGGCAGCAAATACTGTAGTGCCATAATGTGCTGTATGTTGGTTTAGACCTGTTGATGTTGGACAATGTGCATGAGGTAGATTTGAGGGTTTAAACTTATGCCTAGATTTAGGAATCCCCGGAAGCTTGGGTAAATATTTCTTTAATTGCATCATCATAAGACAGTTCTGGTGATTACAGTATGTGGATGCTACATAGATATGGGTGGGATAAGACAGTGCTAAGCTCCCTACATGCTACTGGCTGAAAGAGGGACACCTCCAGTTTAGTTAAGTATTTACACATCTCACAGATAGCATCCTTTGGGTCAAGTAGAAGTTCATTTTCATTGAGCATGAGACACTTCTTATTCTGCTTTGCAATATTGTGTGCTATAAGGCTGACAACAGAAGGGAGAACAATCAGCTGTCTCCTCAGGATGACCCATGCTGTCATGTGATGAAGGTTATGAGGACTAGAGAGGGATAGGGGAAATAATACATGGAGGTGTTGTTGGACTAGAGAAATGCAGGACCTCTCAGCTAAGAGATGATCACAGAAATCTGCTCAAGACAGCTCACTTCAGCACAGCTTGGAGAAAGGCATTTTGACAGAGCAGAAATTGAAAACTTATGCATAGGAGTTAAAAGAAGGTAACTTTCAATAGTACTTGTGCACACTACCAGTTGTGTATATACAACTACAGGGAACTGTGCTCAGAGGTTAATACTTACAAAGGTAAATATTAACCAAGAAAACAAAATAACCAATGAAAAACAAGTGAAATATGAAGCCCAAGTGCTACATGTTACCCAGGACCTGCAGTAATTAGTCTCAGCTCACACTTAGATCAAATCACTTCTTAAATCTAAGATGGTCACTACACCAAGCTAAACTTGACTACCCAAAATAGAAAACAAAATGCAGAAACATTATCAGGCAATGCAGAAAAGAGTTCTAAATAACTATATCAATCAGACAACTTAATTGCAGACACACACACAAAAAATGAATTACTTTCCTGGCTTTTCCACTGACTTTACAAATCCAGAAGTTAGTTAAGCACTGAATGCATGTGATGTAGGCCTCTGCAGTCTTATCAAAAGACAAGACTGTGATACACTATGTGCAGTAACTAACAAACAAGAAAACAAAATAAACAATGAAAAGCAAGTGAAATCTGAAGACCAAGTTCTATAAGATATCCAGGCCTGCAGTAACTGGTCTAACTCTCACTTAGAGTAAATTGCTACTTAAATCCATGATGGCCACCATACCAGGACTAACAAACTACTCAAAGCAAAAAATAAAATGCAGATCTATTCAAAGTAGAAAATAAAATGCAAAATGCCAAATGCAATGCAGAAAACAGCTCTAAATAGCTACAGTTATGTGATTTAAGTAAACACACACATTCTTTAAAAAATCCAGCAGTTAGTTAAATATTGAATGCATGTAGTGCAGTCCTCTGTAGTCTTATCAAAAGACAAGACTGAGATACACTATACACAGTAAATATCAAACAAGAAAAATAACCAATGAAAACCAAGTGAAATCTGAAGCTTAAGTGCTATAAGCTATGTATGACTTGCAGTAAGTAGTCTAACTCTCACTTAGATCAAATCACTACATAAATCCAATATGTGAACTACACCAGTACAGACAGATTACTCAAAGCCGACAATAAAATGCAGATTTACTCAAACAGAAAATAAAATGCAAAATTCGTATTAAGCAATGAAGAAAACAGCTCTAAATTACTATATTAGTTAGGCAACTTATACGCAGACAGATCCAGATGTTAGTCAAATGTTGAATGTGTGTGGTGCAGACCTTTGTAATCTTATCAAAAGACAAGGCTAAGCTAATCTCTGCACAGTAAGTATCAAACAAGAAAAAAAAATAACCAATGAAAAAAAGTGAAATCTAAAGCTCAAGTGCTATATGCTACCCAGGACCTGCAGTAATTAGTCTAACTGTCTCTTACATTAAATAACTACTTAAATTGAAGAAGGCCACTACCACAGGCCAAACAGATTACTCAAGGAAAATATAATAAATAAGATATGCTAGTGTATACACTGAACAGAGACTAATAAATGACCAGAAGAGAGGCACTAGCCAATACGAGATTTTACAAGCTTGGATGTGAGGTAATATCTGTTCTGAGCAGAACCAAGCATATGTTATGGTGATTTTTATAATGTAGTCACTTATTTTATTATTTTTTTTTTCATTTGTTAATTGGGGTGGGTCAGTGATCACCCTAGATGATATTCAGGTGGTGCATGGGAAAAACAGCAATACAAGTGAAAAGAAAAACATGAATACCAGACAGAGATGATTCAAAAGTAACAACAAATATATTAAACAGACGTTAGGCAAGCACATAGCAAAATATCAGAGTAAAGTTGCATGGTTCCTAAAAGAACACTACTTTATAATGTATTACATGACCAATGAAAATACACAATATGTACATGGGGAGAAATGAGGGGTGAAGGAAAAAAGAAGAGGGAGGGAGGGCCAGTGTGGGAAAAGAGAGAGAAGACAAGTGGTGGTTGGACAAAAGTAAGTCAGAGTAAGTAATGTAGTAGAAAATGGCAGTGAGGGAATAATAATAAGATAGTGTTCATGGATTAAGTAACAGTACCTGTTTACAAACAGTTTACATAGTTTCTCTGAGCAGGATTTTTTTATATGACATCTGAATTCTTGTCAGAAGGGTGCTCTGTAGTGTGTGAGGCCAGCAATGAGAAGCAGTGTTCTATACTGTGCAGTTTGTTTCTGTGGGTCATAAGTGAGTGAGTGTCCTGGGAAACAGATTTGAGGCTTTGTGAAGAGATTTTTTTTTCCATGTGCCTACTGGAAAAGTACAGGATGTTGTATAGGTTTAATAGCTTATATACATACCTCTCAACTTCTTAGCCAAACAAATCTGAACAAATTCAAAAATAATGGAGACAAAGGACAAATATTAGAGTCAGATTTTCAATATCACTCTTATAAGCTTAGAAATCTGTAAGAATGATAGGTTGAGCATTAGCATGCATTTTCTGAAGGCTAAGAAGTCTGAAACTCAAATATCTGCTATGATTATTGACTTCAATCCTCAGTGAATTTGATAGAAAACTTCAAATTTTATGAAGAATAGACTAAATATATGAGGCAAAATCTGGACATTCTATGAAATTGTGATGAGTTGAGAGGTATGCTTATATGTAAGTGGATCTAGAAGGAAGATGCTTATTTGTTCAGTGGGGATCTAATTTTTTTAATTACAGAACAGTGGTGCTGTTATTAGAAGTTATCTGAAGATGCTTTCTAGAGGTGTGAGCAATGATAAGAAAAGCATATTTGAGTTGTACCCAGGAGACACCTTTCTTTATAACTGCTCTACCTTCGGAGGATTAGAAGTAGGAGATTTTACATGCCTAAAAGAGAAGCAAGTTAATTTCAGACTTTGCTCTGGTGACAATGAAATTGGAAGTATAGAGTCTTATCTAGCCAAACTGAATTATATTTGAATTTGCTGGAAATGCCTAAAGATTCTTGGCTGATTTAATGTATGTTCCATTGCTTTCTGATTGTGCAAAGCTTATATATAAGCTTATATATAATCCCAAAGGGGGTTGCTATAGTTTTCCTGATATTAAGCATACGTCTGATGGCCAGGTAGACTGTTGGATAAGGTCTTTTTCAAGGTCTTTATCAGTGGCAGTGATTTTGTTGGCTGCTCTGTAGATGACCATTTCATCTGTGTAGAATATTATATTGGTCTGTGGGAGTTGCCCTGGAAGGCTGTTGATGACCATTAGACCAATCATTGAATATAATGACACCTTTTGCATGTATCTGTCCAGACACATGGAACAAATGGAACACCCACAGAGATACCTTAACCATACTAAAAGGATTCAAGGCCTAAACAAGATGTCCTACCTGAACTGGCTCAAAGCCCTGTCGTTATACTCAGTATCTTACAGACTGCTAAGAAGTAACCTGTGTCTGGCATACAAGGCATCCTCCAACCCATTACTGATGGATTTTAATGCATATCAGTGAGTCGGATGATATCATAAATACTCAGTCTATGGATCTAAACCTCTTCTGCAATGTCAACAGAATGGTTTAGAGGGACAGGCTTATCTGGAAGAGGATACCACTGCTGTAGAACAGACTCCTCATCCACATAAAACAAAGTTCATACCTGTCCATTTTCAAGTACAACTTAGATCTATGGATGGGAAACAGAATATTTACCACAGGACTATCTCCTGTACTACTAAGGGGCAGAGGCAGCTCCTAAATGCTTTGTCCCATGCATGGGTCCCCCCAAATTATCTATGGCATGATCCCAGTTATTCTCATTAGAGGTAACATATAATTATCGACCATGGGATGAGTAAGGCCTATTTATAACCAAATCGGATAGGTTATTTCAAGCACAAAAAAGGGAAACTGGCTAGGCTTAAAATGTCCCTCAAGGGCAATTAGCCTACTGCCTACCTATGAACCCATGAACAAGGAGAAGAGTAATGGAGAGAGGACTGAAATTTGAGGAACTCCCTTGGAGAAAGGTATGAGAGAGAGATCCTGGAGTCATTTAGATTTGAGAATGGTGGTTGTTCAGCAAATCTGTAAACTAAGGGAGGCAATGCTGGATAATTCTAGAGGAAATAAGGGAGATGATAAGAAGGGTGTGAGCTACCAGATCAAAGGCTTTAATTAGGTCAATAAAGATTTCCCCTGCGAAAAAGCCTTTCTCTGCGTTCAGTATGATCTCATTGCAGAGGATCCAGAATGCTGTTATTGTACTATGCACAGACCAGAATCCGGGTCTATATTACATCAACGACTGATTAAATGTTCGAATCTCTAAAGGTCGACCTTTAGAGATTGAACATTTAAATATTCAAAGATGTAATAAAACAAATTAAACCAAAAAAAAGTAACAGAAAAGCATTTTAACAAGGGGACAAGCACCCCTGCACCACCCACACCCCCTGCTACTTAAATATACCAACTGCAACATCGCACATCAGTGCACTACAGTGTGGAAACAGTTAATTTCCCCTTTCCTACACTGTAGTGAGATCTTGGAGTTGGTATATTTAAGTAGGGGGTGTGGGGGTGCAGTGGGGCTTGCCCCCCTGCTTACAACCTTTGTTTTTTGTTTTTGTCACTTTGTTGTTTTTTTTAATTTTTAAAGATTTTCAAACATTTAAATGTTCGATCTGTAAAGGTCAACCTTTACAGATTCGAACATTTAATTGTTCGTTGATTTAATATAGTCCCCAGAATCCATGCCAATGTGGTGACTGGATGCTATTTTTCGAATGTACACAGAAAGTTGACAATAAATAATTTTTTCTGATATTTTGCCTGAGTAGGAAAGGATTGAAAGTGCTCTGAAGTCTTTTTATTGTCTAGTTGTGGCACTTCAGGTATGAGTTTGAAAACTGGTTTGCTGCCTATTTATATTAAGGCAGAGATTAAGCAGGTGGTGTATAGGCAGGAGAAGGTGTTCTCTGCATAAAAAATGAACCAGGGGAGCATATTGTCAGAACTGTTGGGGAATTGATAGGAATTTATTGTGGAGCATTTCTGATATTAATTTTGTTAATTTTTTTGTAGAGGGACAGCTCTGGGGATTTGGGTGGGTAGTCGTAGATGATGGTGAGGTAGGGAGAGAATTATTTGAGAAAATCATGGTGGTTGAGGTGGCAGATTATGAGGGTATTGTGTTTTCTTGGAAGGGAGATTTATGTGGGGAGTGTCCAATGAAGGTATTGACAAAGTGCCAGAATCATTTGGGTTTATGAATTAATATCTATTATTAAGGTTGCAGGGAGTTTGCTTTATGCCTTCTAGCTTTTTTGAACAGATTTCTTAGATTGAGAAAATGCTTCCTAGTGCTTTATGGAGGAGTTATGCTTCTAATACACATCAGGCCTTGACTTTTATTTTATATAATGCCTTAACTCTTTAGTAATCCATTGTTTGGCATTAGCTTTTAAGAAATGTGAATATTTGGGGAGGAATTCATCTTGGAGGGACAGAAGAATGTTACTAAGTGATGTAATGTGGTTACTGGTGCCACTGTAGTCAAACAAATTTTCACAGATGGTCTTCTTAAGTTCCTTCTTTAAATCACTTTATCTTGCGTTTTGTGTCAAAAGGTTACATATGCAAGAGGGGCCTTGTAGTAGGTGAGTGGAAACTTGAATGTAATGGGGCAGTGGTCAATAAAGGGAGTACATATGCTGAAATTGCTTATGTTGTGAGGAATATTAGTAATGACCAGGTCAGTTAAGGATTGTTTGCTAGAATAGAGATTGGGTCTAAAGGGCTCATTGACATTTTGAGTTAGGCCTAGGTGGGTTAGGAAGTACAGAGCAGCTGAGATTGAAGGGCAGACTACAGTGGTACACAAGTCACCCAGTAGTATGGTATCATCATAGGGAGGATATGCAGAAGAGTGGCAAGACTGGGGCAAAGGGGGCAGATGCCAAAGGTGCAAAGCGTTAAGGATCACGATGGGGAAGTGTAGTTCCTGCATTGTTTCTTCTGTACCAGTATTTCTGAATAAAGGTACAGAATGTCACTTCAGTGCTTACCACAGTTTAAAAAAAAAGTGCTTTTTTTTTTGAAGTTCTAAGAGTATGAGAGTGGGGGATCTGGCTAGGAGTGTCATGTTAATGGTGCTGACCATTTTTATTACTTTTTTATTTTATTTTATATTTTTAACATGATCTTTCAAAGGGAACTTTTTTAAACTTTTTTTTTTATTTTTCTATTTGTTAACAGGTCTGAAGACCCTTTTCTGCCAAGATCCAGGCCCATACAAGCAGTAATCAGAGAATAGACAACATATATTTGTGCACCTGTATAGCTGTATGATATATATATATATATATATATATATTTATATATATTTATATATATATATATATATATATATATATATATATATATATATATATATATATATATATATATATATATATATATATATATTTATATATATATATATATATATATATATATATATATATATATATATATATATATATATATATATATATATATATATATATATATATGTATGTGTATATATATATATATATATATATATATATATATATATATATATATATATATATATGTATATATATATATATATATATATATATATATATATATATATATATAGATATGTATATATGTATATATATATATATATATATATACATATATACATATATATGTTTATATGAGTTACGTTTAGTATGTTGACAGCCCACTACATCGAATTCCACTTCTCCGACATAGCAGAACATCGACAAATGAAGAGCCAAAGTTTCCCGCATGGTAAGTTACCATTTGGCCATCCAGAACTGAAAAACTGCCATTAAACCGACTACACAAATGTGGGGGGCTATGCCCCCCACACCTCCCTAACTTAATATTCCAACTCCGAGAATGCACTACCGTGGCAGTATGGGGCAAAGTTCAGGTGGATGGCATGTCATCTGTGCAAAGTACAATATTCAAATAGGGAAGGTTGTCTGGTAGGTCATGATGAATAAAGAGAAGAGAAGTAGGCTTAGTACTTAACCTTGTGGTACTCCTGTATTGAAAGTGACACCTGTGGACACTTGATTATTGGAGTAAACCTGAAATGTTCTATTTGCTAAATACCTTTGGAACCTTCTTCTTCTTTCGACTTTTCCTGGTTAGGGGTCACCACAGCAGATCATCTGTCTGCTCATGATTGGCAGTGGAGTTTTACGGTGTCGAGTTGCCATCCCGGCGCCCAACCTTCCACAGAAGGCACACACACATACTCACACCTAGGGTCAATTTGGAGTGTCCAGTCCACCTACTGCATGCCTTTGGGATGTGGGAGGAAACCGGAGCACCCAGAGGAAATCCACGTGGCCACAGGGAGGACATGCAGACACCATACAGAAGGCACCCCAGCTGAGAATCGAACCGGAGAACCTCTTGTTGTGAGGCGGCAATGCTAACCGCTGCACCACCGTAGCCTCCTCTTTATGACCTTTGGAACCATTTAACAGTATTCTGTCCAAAGTTAAGTTTAGTACGTTTTGTGAGTAGAAGACTGTGGTTAACTGTCTTAAACGCTATAGTCATATCTACAGATACACCAGCTGTAATTAGATTTTCATTCATATTACAGTATACAGCATTAGTAGCAGTGAGAAGAGCAGTTGTGTTGCTGAATATATTTCTGAAGCCATGCTGGTTGTTTGAGAGAGGACCAGAGCTATTTATATGACTGGGAAGTTAGTTGTTTGCAGAGTAGTTTTTTTTGAAGACTTAAGATAATGGACATAAAGCTGAGATAGAGTGCTGATCCTTATGGCATTTGAAGGAGGGAACTTTTAAAAGGGGGATAATGGCTGAATGTTTTAATGTGGGAGGAAGTGTACCAGTAGTAGATTGTTTAAGACCAATAAGTAATTTCTTGTTGGTTTGTTTGTTTTTTGGTTTCTTTAAGATTTCCCTAAAATGGAAGGTAGCTGCAAATTCAGCAAGTGAGTGAAGAGGAACTGGCTCACGGTTGTTTAGTGGGGTTGGGCAGTCATCATCAGTTGGTCCAAACAAGCTGGTAATTTCCTGTATTGAAGAAAGAAGAAAAGATTTAAAGTTATCAGCATGTGTAGTGCTTCTAACTCCATTGTTATAAGAGTGAGGTTGAGCTTTTCTATGTATCTGGCTAGAATTTTAAGTTCTTTCCAGAAGTGTTTGGGATTAGACTGCTGAAAGTTATTTTTGTATGCAGATAGTTGGAATTTTCAGTGTTAGTGGCTATTCTAGTTTGTTTTCTGAGATTAAGACAGTTTTGGTGTAGAATTTTATCATTTTAATTTTGTTTGCTGGAAATCCAGGCAGTGTCTCTTAGTTCCTTGAGTTCCTTAATATCTTGAATTAGCCAGGAACATACTTTGCCCCCTAAGTATCCCATATACACATGGAAAAAGTGTGTCTTGAATAGAGGAGAGAGTGTTTGTGAAAAGTGACAGAGCGTCTATTGAGTCATTAATATGGTATAGCGGAGACCAGTCAATAAGAGCAAGGTCTTGTTGAAGGGTTAGAATTTGGTGTTCAGGAAATGGTCAACCAAAAATATTTGTGGTGGAGGTTTTGGAGTTCTGAGGGACCAATACAAGAGAACTGGATAGTGGTCATTCATAGATTTTGGTAGTATGGCAGTAGTGAGATATATTTCACAACATAAGGTCAAAGGCGGTGTGTGTACCACATTAAAGGTTAGGTCTGCATGGGTGATATACCAACTGTTCTAAAATGAAATGAAGGATAGTTTTTTTAACTGTTGTTATTTCTTGCCTAGGGCATCAACATTAAAGTCACCCTAGATGAATGGTGTTTTTGTTGCAGTCACTAGTAAATGTTTCACCTAAGGTTTCCTTAATAATAGAAGGTGACAATGGAGGTGGTAAATGAACCACTGTGATGGTCATATGGGTATGTCTTCCTACATAGATATTGGTCAGTATTCAGTTGGTGCTTTTATCGTTGGTTTGGTTTGATGTGGAGGCTGTGATAAGTTGCAGACAGGAGCTGTTTTTTATTAGTGGTATGACTTATCCACCAGCTCTGTTTCCTGATCTGTTGTCAAAGTGGGCAGTGTAGTTTGGCTGAATGTAGATGAATAGGCAGCTGTTTTCCTTTAACCAAGTTTCAGTGATGGTCAAAATATGTGGGTTTACATGACTAATCCAAGCTTCAAGAAAAGCCTATTTGTTGTAGATGTAACCTATTATGGGGTTATTGTGTCTGAAGCTGATGCTATTTGTTTTTTTTTTTTATTATATATAGGAATAGTATGTTATTGGTATGCAATTGTGGGAGAGGGGTTGGATTGATTTGGATATCACCTTATCTTAGGAGTTTAAGAGGGAGACAGTTTTTCCATTTTTGAATGAATTTTTAAATAAATAATTTGGGGGTCTATGATGTTCTAGCATACAAACCTGGATTAAGAATTGCTTGTTTGAGATAATATGTCAGAAACATATTCATAAAAGAAAAATGGAATCTGGATTGTGATGCTAGGTGAATATGTGCGTGAGGGTAGGAAAAAGGTTGGTATTCAAGTGAGAAAAGATCAGTGACATGTAATGTGCTGACCAGAAAGAGAATGGTGCAAAAGGGCATGAAATTAAGGTAACTTTAGTCATGGTGGTCAGGTAAGACAGCCTGAGTAATCTAAATATGAAAAGAGATTTAGAGTAAGCTGGCCAAAATTGCCTCAGATCATGGGTGAAGATAGGAAGTGGAAGCATTGTGAGTGAAAATATGTCAAGCAGAACATTGTAAAGACCTTCCTGCTACTTATGACAAGATTAAGAGAGATAACAAAGAAAATTAGAGAAGTGAGAGTGTGTTGAACTAGTTTGCCAAGGTCATTTTTAAGTGGATAAGATACAGGGTGGGGAAGTATATAAGAAACAAATTCTCTATGTATATTTTTCTAGCACTTAGGCTAGTGTGTGTGTGTGTGTGTGTGTGTGTGTGTGCGTGTGTGTGTGTGTGTGTGTGTGTGTGTGTGTGTGTGTGTGTGTGTGTGTGTGTGTGTGTGTGTTTGAACAGGCTGTTGAAGGTTTTAAGTGTTAGTAGCTTTAGGGTAATAACTGATGTGTTTGTTGCTGTGTGGGAAGGCGAAGTAAAGATAAAAACTATTGAGATATGAGATAACCAGACAAATGTATTTTTTCCTATTCTCTGCCAAGTGTGGTGTGCATGAATATGAATGTGGAGCATAAGGATAGGGGAGATGTTAATGATTGGCTATGGGAGAAATCACTTTGACTAGATATTTGTTTGGAGGTGTGGTTAAGTGACTACCCTTAAAATTTTTCTTTGGTTTATTTTGATTTTATATGCTCCAGGAGTCCACAAATGTATACAGAAAGACAGATAGATGATAGATAGATAGACAGATAGATAGATAGATAGATAGATAGATAGATAGATAGATAGATAGATAGATAGATAGATAGATAAAGTATACACATAGTTGTAGATAGAGTGGCAACACAAATATAGATACATATAGATAAGGATAGATATAGACATAACTATAGATATAGGTAAGGTGTCACAGTGGAGCAATGGTTATTATT
The DNA here is from genome assembly GCF_019279795.1 of Protopterus annectens. Lineage (NCBI taxonomy): Eukaryota > Metazoa > Chordata > Ceratodontiformes > Protopteridae > Protopterus > Protopterus annectens. The sequence goes on from NC_056737.1 coordinate 1,615,466,389, forward strand.
GCCATCGCACACCAAGAGGTTCTCCTGTTCAGTTCTTGGCTGGGGTGCCTTCTGTGTGCCATCTGCATATCCCCTGTGGGTTTTCTCCCACATTCCAAAGATATACAGTAGGTGGATCGGGGACCCTAAATTATCTAAAATGTGAGTACATGTGTGTGTGTGATATGGAAGAAATACCTGGAACCTACTTCCATTTCCTCCCTTCGTCTTGTAAGCTCTATTGTGTGTGTGGGGGGGGGGGTCACTGTAGGAGTCGGCTACAACTCATAAGAGAGAGAGAGACTATGTCTCATGAGAGAGAGAGAGAGAGGAGACAGGTAGATATAGGTACCTGTTAAAAGTTGAATGATTGTATTTGTGATCCTTGAAACTGTGGGGATATAACCTGTCCAAGTTTGTAGCATTCGCCCAACTCTAAGATACAGTGATTTCAGAGTTAGTATATGTAGGTAGCAGAGTGCAGGGCTGCAAAAATTATTCAGAGGTATAACCCAGAGTTTGTATTTCACTGTTTTTCTATTTGAATCACAGATAATTGTAGGTGGGTGCATATGTGTGTGTGTCTGTCTGTGTGTATATACTTGTGTGTTTTTCGATATACATGTATACATTTATACATACAGATATATGTAGATATTATAGTGGTGCTCTCATCCTTTCTAGAGAGCAGGACATTTTGTTTATAGCCCTATTATTTTTTTTTACCTTACAGATATCCATTATGGACCAAGGGGTTTGCATGCAATGGGAGTACATGAGGTATTTCTCTTTCACTTGCTTGAGAGGTTTTCCCTAAAATAGCCCTGCCACTCTTGAAGGTACAGTACTTCTAATGACCCCTGTCCTCAGTCAGGGACTCTACACTAAGTCTGAATCCTCCTAGCATGTACCTCTGTTATCTTTAATAAAAATGGGGGTTTTAAGATAGCTACTAGAAACAACAGCTGCCACAGCTGCTCTTTAGAATGTGCGGCATTGGTGGATGGCCTTACATGATGTCACATACCAAGGTGGCAACACATTCCCCATCATTAAGGTCTAAACTGTACAGCTCAATTGTAGCACAAAATGAAGCCTTTCTCAGTACTAATATGACATTATTTTTAATAATTTAGAGTGACAGAGGCAATATTTTCAAAACATCACATCATGGTTAAGTTCCTCTGTACTTATTCAACAAATGGACATGCCTCCCATGATGGAGTTCATCCTGTTTCCCAGTAATGATTATTTGGCACTTCAGCCTGATAGTTTATGCTGTAATTAGGCATTAACCCTAGTAAGGTCAGTAACTTGAGATGAAAATCTGAACTTACCTATATTACTTCAGAACTAGGAATCCTTAAGCAATGTTGTTCTCTTATGAAATGTTTGTTGGAGTAGTGCTGTCAAACATCATTAAATCAAATAATATTATATAGATATGGTTACAACAGCTAACTACAAATAGCAGCATTAATGCATCATTTCTAATGGAATATCACTGGTATCAGCGTCATAATTTCACAAAGGAAGGCACTCTCCATTTTAGGTAGCTGCACTGGCCAATTTTCATCTTACAGGAAACTAATCCCAAAGTCAAGAGATGAGGTATGGCCTCAAAACTTCTAGGAAATGAAATGAGGTACACGTCTGTCTTAAGTCTGCAATAAAAGGAGTACCGATTTTATTTAGGATGATGCAAAGTAGGTATATAAAAGCCGCTAATCTGAACACAGGAAGAAGATGGATCATATTGGCAATAAATACAGGCCAAGGCTTGTTGTCTTTGATTTTTTTTTCATATCATATGATTATATCCGACAACTTTAATGCAGCTCATCACAGCTACAGGCTCAATAACATCTGTCAAAAACTGAGTAATTGTAGGAACTAGTTTCAGCCTGACCACTGATGGACAGGGCAATGTATCAGACCTAACTCTAGATCCCACAGGGTTCATGAATGAGGTTTACTGAGCTCTTGGGAAGAGAAATGCCCATGTATGGCTAGCATCACTAAAAAAAGTGAATTTTGCAATGTTTTCTTCCAGAGGGCAGCAAACAGTAAAGGGAGATTTTCACTTTAGACCATGCTTCATTAAATAAGGCCTTCCTGTGTAGGTTTCTCTACACCTTGTTAAGAAACAAGTAGCAAGCCAATAAAAAATCTTTACTGGACAAGCAAATAAAACTTGACTGACAAATTTTGAGTACACACATCCAGTAGTTTCTTGCAAACAAAGCACATTCCTTAAGTATACAGAAAAGACAGAAGTTATCAAAAATTTGCTGGCAATCAAATGGATAAAAAGGAACAACATTATAAGTGACTGGAAACATTGTTGTGATACTAGTGTAGCAGACCTGGTCTCACACATTGAGTAACTTCACATAACAAAGATAACAATCAAAATAAAAATATCAGCCATGCACAAAATACATTTAAACTGAAAAGGTCCAGGTTCAGCAATTTGTCTCTAACCACAGCTGGCTGATACTAAAATCCATTGTACATTCATAGGCAGCCATCACCCACCATCTTTGGACCTCTGAGCGTGCTGCATGTCTTCTGTGATGCCACTTAGGTGTCCCATCATCACTGCTGTCCTCTGGCAGTTAAAAAAATTAAAATACTGGCAGCATTTGACAATTCCATAAAGAATAGCCTTGGCAGCAGTTCCTTTTCAGTATTCCGGTAGAATATCTTTAAATTCTTTATTACTTACGAATGAATCCATTAGATTCATCAATCGGTTCAGTTTAATTACCTAGCCTCGACAGCTGTGATCTAAACTTTCTTGGGCTGCCATTTGATGACTGTCAAAAGTTCTGCCAAATAAGTAAATATGAGTCTTTTTCTCACTAGTTTAGCCACGCAGTGCGAAAAAAATGCACTTGGTGGTGTTAGTCTACTACAGCAAGTATTTATATTGGTAAAAAGCTAAGTATTGAAAATACATAGAATGCAATGTGGTTGCATGCCTTGATGAAAATAGTATGGCAGAAACAGAAGATTACTTAGGTGACCCATGTATACTGAAGTGGCTTCAGTTTGGTACCATCCTCAGACTGCCAGTGATATGATAATGTGTTTTTACTTAAGAATCAGTTATTTTGTATTTAACACTGATGCTTCCAGACCAGATGCAGCCTGTCACAGAACTGGCATGTCTTGAAGCTATTTTGTGGGTAGGAAGCTCCACCCCCTAATACCATATCAGCCATGAAGAAGTAGCAATGCTCTTCCCAGATATATATGCAATAAACTAGCAATGGCTGTTGAACTGTGTTTCAGCATCTAACATGAAAAGCATGAAGGATTGATAAGGCATAGTACAGACAGTCAAGTATCAGGCTGGTATTTCATGTAGTAGGTTGCTGTGGTAGAAATTGTGCATCTTTATTTGATGTATTCATATACCACAACATCACACAATTTCATGCTTCTAAACTGCATTTTTCCCCTTTATCTCCCCTTATCCAAAAAATATAAATGTTTTCAGTCCATAATCATTATTAAAAAATAGCCACTGTAATTCTGCTTCTTAACTGGGTAAACAAAGCCTTTTTAGTAGAACTGAAATACTTTAACAACCACAGAGAGATGCAGTTAACTCAGAAGACAAATAAACTGAACTTGCCATAATTAAAAAGTTAGTGGTAAGTTCACAGCAATAAATATTTAAAAAAATGTATCTCCACTGGAAAAGAGCAGCTATCTCATTGTCAATTATTCTTCTGAAATAATAAACAAATATTATCTATAAAAGTCAGGTTTACAATTGCTCTTTTCAAATTACAGTATCAGTGGCAGAAAACATACTTTACCAGTGCACTGTGTGAGCATACATACATATGACATGCATAGCACATATTGGCACACATACATGAATAGCATAAGTGTTCAAACATAAAACAACATGCACAGCCTGTGCATGCACACATGCAACATGCATCACGTGCATACAAATATACAGCAACATGCATTGCATATGGGTACACACATATAACAATATGCAGGGCATGTACATAAACATATGCATGCAAGCGCACACACACACAAACACACAAATGACAAAAACGTGTATATGCACAGTCCATCATAAAGTGGTGTCTCTTCAACTATTTCAGTTGAAAGTGATGACAAGAAATAGTACTGCAAACAACAGAGTTAAATTAGAAAGGAGAACATTTTTACTGAGCATTTGGCCTATAAGGACCATTTATAATGTGTTTCCAGATTAATTAAGGAAACCAGATTTCACATCCAGGTATCTTTTTTCAGTGTATATAGTGAACTACTTTTCCTACTCTATAAAGGTAATTTACTCCAGGAACTCATCATGGATTGAGTAAGAAATTTTTGTTCTAGTCGAAGTAAGTTTTCCAAAGAAAATGCAAAGCCACTAATTCTAGAATTATATTTATGATGTAAAAATTCAGTACTTAATAAAACCCAAGTTCCTCATCATGCATTACTTTATAAAGCAAGCATAACTTCCCATGCAGGTTCCTGTAACTTACTAAATTATGTTTGGAAAATTCTAACCTTGTTTTGTATAAAAAAAGGAAAAAGGAAAAAAATATCTTTATTATTTTCATAAATTTTCTTTGTACATGGTAGCGTTGTCGTCTCACAGTAAGACACTGTCCAGTTCGATTCTCAGCTAGAGCGTCTTCTGCGTGGAGACATGCGTGAATGGGCGTACCTTCATTGAAGGTTGTGCATCAGGGCTGGTAACTCGGCACGTAAAAATCAACTACCAATCATTAGCGGACCGGAGTTCCGCTCTGGCGACCTCTAACCGGGAAAAGCCGAAAGACACAACAACTCTCTCAGAGTCAGGAAACTCCAAACTACCACACATTAACCACACTGGAGATAAACAGGTAAACAAAAAACAAAGTATCCACGTCAGTAAAGCAAGTCCCAACTGTTGTGATGAAGTCTTCATGAAAGATGTTGTAAGACAAACTTGCATAACCAGATTTTTATTTTAATTTTAACAATTAAACTGATTATTTCCTGCGTATTGGGACTTGCTTTACTACAGTGGATATTTTGTTTTTGGATTACACTCTGTAATAGTAATATATCACTCTTGGAGTAACCAGCGAATGGGGATTTATATTTCAAAATTGGACATATATACACAAAAAAGTTACTTAAGACTACATTGTTACAGGATGATTTTTTTAGTATTAACCCAACATTTTCATGGTTTTGACCTTTACTAGTTGGGCACTACCAAAAACATAATTCTGCTTTCATTCTGAGTAATATTTAGTCCAGTATTATTAAAGCAACAGGACAGTTCACTAAGATAATTGAAAAAGTACAGTTGGTTAAAATCTTACCATAACAGTAGATGTCATTGTCTTCACTGCTGCAGTACTCTTAACGATATGGGATTCCCTGCTATGGAAGCCTGATATCTGGACAGTCTTCCAAAGACTTCTGAATTTAAAGGTATGTCAAATGTCACCATATGCTCCCTGCATAACGTAGGGCATAAAGGTGACATTCAGGCTTACCAAAAACAGAACTGACTGCCCCAGGAGGATCACCAGTCCAAGGAATCCAAGAGGTAACATGTATGTCCAGGAAGGCAAAGACTAGGGGAATGGAGGGAGGGAGTGAATAATGCAGCAGTGAAGGCAAGGACATCTACTGTTATGGTAAGATTTTACACAACTGTACTATGTCCTTACATTCACTGCTGCAGTATTCTTATGATATGGGAGACTGCCAAAGTTCAAGAGGAAACTTGGGAGGAGAAAACGGCATAAGAGTCCCCTAAAAAACATGAGGAACTGAACTAGCAAAACTAGCTCTAGCTGTAGAGATACCATCCAGCTTGTAGTGCTTGGTAAAGGTATGCACAGAAGTCCAGGTAGCTGCTTCAAGTATAGAATTAGTATCTAAGTCTTTTGAAAAAAAGCACCAGAAGAAGCCACAACTCTGGTGGAATGAGCCTTAACTGAAAAAAGGAAGGCTCTTACTATGAAAAGTGTAACAAAAGGAAATAGCATTAGAAATCCAAGAAGAAATAGTTTGCTTGGATATAGCAAGCCCCAAAGATCTAAGATGAAAAGAAACAAATAACTGATCAGATTTTCTGATAGCCTTGATCATATCCAAATAAATTTTAAGTTGCCTATGCATGTCCAAAGTATGCAGCACCCTCTCACTGCCAGTTTGGAGAGAGGGGAAATAAGTAGGCAGATTAATAGACTGATTTAGTGATAGCTCATTAACCACCTTCAGCATAAAAGAAGGGTTAGTGCGCAAAGACACTGTCCTCATGAAAAATCAAAAAAGGAGGACAAGCCATAAGAGCCTACAACTCAGGCACCCATCTGGCAGAAGTAAGCGAAAACAGCAAACAGGTGTAGGAAGTCACAAGAACTGGAACTTAGACTGAGAACAAGAGGCACAAATTTTAGCATAGACAACAATTTATTTTCCGCTCTTATTATTAGACATCATCAGCAAACAATACATTCAACAGTAAAAAAAACGTTCAGTTTAAAAATATCTGTAAGCCAACAGAAAGTACTTCTTCATCCCACAATTAAGTAACATCACAAACTCAACTATTAAAGACATACACATCTATTAAAAAATATTTATTCAAGTGAACCCTGTGGTTCATTAAAAAATATGATGTTAACTACATCATTCAACCCTGGTGCTTTGTCAGAGTTTAACCTAATCTGCCACAGTGATGGAATGAGTCCCCAAAGTAAAGAAACAGGTAGATCAGGAGACATCTGAAGAAGAAATATGGATATGGGAAAGAAAAAGAGATTTCATATGGTGTAATATTTATGCAAAGGAGAAAGCAAAATTAATCAATACAAAAAGAGCAGCACCAAAGATATTTGAAGAGAAACAAAAGCAAAGGAATCCAGACATGGAAAACTTTACAATACAAACAATAAGACAAAGAGGAAAAGTACAAAAGAGGATCAGTAATGGAGACGTTAAAGAAATAGAAACTGAGGTTATGGAGTACATGCTAAGTGAAGGATTCAGTGTAGAAAATCTTACCCAGAAAGCACTGCAGCAGGATAGAGCAATGGACAGCCAAATTAAGGAGAAATCAGTGGAATGGGACGCAACTGGGCAATTGTCATATGAAGATATTTTGGAGCCTTCCAAAGGAAACCAGTATAAATGCTCATTTGAAGCTGGACAGCAAAGGAAGGAACAGGAAACTGTGGCAACTGTGATGGAGTCAATGTTGAGGAGTGATATGCCAGTGAGTTCCCATATAACAGAGCAACGGATGACACAGGATGAAATTGAAGAGATTGTGCAACAGGAATATGCTATAGAACTCTCTATAGAATGCCCGCTGGAAATGGAGAACAAACAATGTGCCCTTAATTTAGAAGAAAATGAGCTAAGAGAAGAATTGCTTGATTTAATAGACATAGACAGACATATTAAGGTCAATGAAAGAAACAGATTGCAAAAGGTCAATAAAACCCAAAAAGTCAGAAGTTTGATAAAACAAATGAACACAGTAATTAGGAGTGTCCATAGATATCCATTCGATGTAACAGAAGTAAACAGGATAACAGGATATTTTACTGTGCAGCTAAATTAATAACATAATTCTACCACAAGAACACAGGGTAGTAAGGGAAAGGAAGGGGGAGAAATCGAACACCACCATGGAAGTATTGAATAGAGAAAACTATAAAGCAGCTAAGATGAGTGTCACTGTTAGAAGAGAACAGAAGAGTGAACAGATCAACAAAAATACTCAGAAAGATTGACGTGATAGAAGCAATGTGCAGTATTATAATGGATCAAGATCTGTTTTGCACTATTGCAAATAATAAACTAAACTTCTCAGCATAGGCAGAAAATCTTAGAAGATACATAGATAAATATAAAGGAAAAGTACAAAATAAGCAATTTATTAATGACCCCAAAAAGTTCCAGAGAACTGGGAAACAAGACAAAAGGAGTTGAAAGACCACTCAAAAAGAAGAAATAGATACATTTTGGAGAAGTATCTAAGAAGATCCTGTGGAAGATAATGAAGATGCTAAATGGATAGAAGTAAAAGAAAGAAAGAAAAAGAAGTTCAAAGGTACAGGATATGAAATAGGATGAGGCAACAGCCAGACAGATTGAGATAAAGTTAAGAAAATCCTCCAGTTGGAAAATCCCAGGCACAGATGCAGCACCTAACTTCTGGCTAAAAGTATTAACATCTTTGCACAAAGATTTAGCCATGATTAAGAACTATTTATATGCGCACCTCGGACAGACATCAATCTAGTTAGTGGGAAAAATAATGCTCCTACTTAAGAGTGAAATTGCAAGTTATCCTAAAAATTATAGACCAATAACTTGCCTTCCCACGATGTATAAACTATATACCGGAAGTGATGCTTTTTATTTTATTTATTTATTTATTTTATTTTATTTGCAATTTGATTACTGGGGAGTCCAATGAGCCGAATTGACCCATTTTCAGTGGAGGCCTAGGGAGAAAAGCTCCAAGATGCATTGTGCAATTTAGATAGAAATGATAGTTAATATTAAAGATCTTATGTAGAATAGTTACTCATAAATGCATTCAATATCATGCATAGTTAACTAATTCATTAAGCTTGAAGGTAGGGATCACACAGTTTCATTTGAGGAAAACAGATATGGGTTAGGTGTGGAAACAGTTTACATACAAACCTTTTAAGAAAATGTAAATATGCTTTGCATACACACATCAACAGGAGAATGCTATTTACAATATTTACAAGGTTGGGCTGTGTGAGGGTAGCTGTAGGAGGTGAGAGCTTAGAGAGAAGCTATAGAAATTGTTGAGAGCTTAGATAGGCTCATAGGACGATAACTACAAGAGTTGTAGAGCTTGAGAACCAGAGCGAGAACCCCCTTGGATTACGTTGGGTGAAGGCAGGTACATTTCCATTTAGTGGCCAGGAGTTTGAATAGTTGGGTTTTGAAGTTTTCTGAGTTTGGTGTGGTTCTTAGTGTGGAGGGAAGGAAATTCCATGTTTTGCCTAGTGAGAAAGATAGGAAAAGTTGGCCAGCAGGACGTTTAGGTTTATGGATAGTAATTAAGTTCTGATTTTGAGATCTGAGAGCTCTGTTGGGTGTATAAGGGGGAAGGATGTTAGTTAGAGCGGGACATTTTGTTGGGTGAAATATGAGTCTATGTGCAATAGTGAGTTGGAGATAGTCTAGGTAGTTTGGGAGTTCAAGCCAATTCAGGGATTGTAGGGTTAGGCAGTGATGGATGGTATTTTTAGATTTAGAGGCAAATTTAGAGATTTTGTTGTAGCAGTTTTCTAGTTTAGAGATGATAGAGGAGGACAGGTTAGTTAGGAGAGGGGCTCCGTATAATAAGGAAGGAAGAAGATAAGTCAAGGCCAGAGTTTGCCTGGTAGAGTTGGAGAGAAAGCAATTATTCCTATACAGCATAACTAGCTTTTGGTGGGTTTTCTTACTATTTTGTTGACTATGAATATCAAACTTGAGGTGTTCATCTACAGTAATGCCAAGTAGTTTGGCAGAGGGGACTACTTCTATAGGTGAGTTGGTATGACTATAGACTTTGAAGTTGGTTTTATTGTAGGAGAGGGTCTTTGTGGGAGGGAATGGTAGAATCTTTGATTTATTTGCATTGAGAGAGGTAGTTTTGGTGTATCCAGTTTTCAGTTGTTGAGAAGGCAGTTTGGATTTTAGTCAGAAATTCAGAGAGGTTTGAGACAGAGCAGACTAAGGTTGAATCATCTGCGTATTGAATGATTTTAGCATCAGGAATAGCAGTGTGAAAGTTATCGATGAAGATGTTAAAAAGCATTGGCCCAAGGATGGATCCCTGTGGTATGCCAGTTGGGGTAGGTAGGAAGGAAGAGATGGAGTTCTTCCATTTGACTGCCTATGATCTGCCTGACAGATAGCTGGAGAACCAGGATAAAGCATTATGTGAGAGATTAACGTTTGAGAGATGACAGAGAAGGTGCTTTTGGGAAACAGTATCAAAGGCTTTAGACAGAGCGAGTAAAACAGTAAAAACTAAGTGGTCTGAATCTCGGGCTTGATTGACAGTTTCTAGGAAAGATAGTAGAGCAGTTATTGTGCTATGGCCTGGATGGAAGCCATGCTGGGTAGGAGTGAGAAGATTGTTTTGGGTTAGGAAAGGCATAAGTTGGAGGTGGATGCATTTTTCTAGGATTTTAGAGATTGGTGAGAGCAAAGCAATGGGGGGAAAGTTTGAGATGCTGGTATTTTTGCCTCCTTTATGAAGAGGAAGAATATAAGCTAAGCACCAGAGTTTGGGGACGTATGATTCTTTTATGAATCGGTTGATAATGATGCTGATTGGAAGTACAAGGCCATCAGCAGCACATTTTAGGAAGGAAGAGGGAATATTGTCAGCAGCGTTAGAGCAAGGTTTAAGTTTGGACAAAAGTGTTTTTATAGAGTTAGTGGAGATGGGTTTGAGTTCAAACAGATGAGGTAAGTTAGAAGAGGGAGAGTGTAGAGCAGTTGGGTTATTATTGGGAAATGTCTTGGTGTGGGTAGTAATAGTGTCTATGAAAAATGAGTTAAATTCAGAGCCTAGTTTGAGATCAGATTTACTTGGGTCAGGACAGGGATTATTCTTGGAGCTTGGCTTGAGGAGTGAGTTTCCTGAGTTCCAGAATTTTAGGGGGGTTTTATTGTTATTGGACTGAAGTCTGATATAGTAGGATTTTTTGTCTTTCATGATTAGTCATTTTGCACGGTTGGGGAGCTGTTTATATTGGAGCAAGGTATTATCCAGTTTATTGTTTTGGTAAAGCTTCCATACTTTTTCTCTGTGGTGCATAATCTGTTTTGTCTCTTTGGATAGCCAACAATGCTGACAGATTTTGGTAATTTAGAAGAAAATTCAATCATGGCAATAGAATAAAAGCGTAATAAAAGAAAGTCATATGGAACAAAGGATCATCTGTTGCTAAATAAAGTCATAATGGAGAACTGTAAAAAGCAGAAGAATCTAACTATGGCATGGATTAACTATAAAAAAGCATTTGATAATATCCCACATTCATGGATAAAAGAGTGCTAAAAATGTACAACATATACTCTACATTGATCAACTACATAACAGCGACCATGAAACAGTGGCAAACCACTTTGTAATTAAGCCATGATAAAGGGCAAATTATTATTACAGGGATAAAAATTCAAAGGGGGATATTCTAGGTTAACTCCCTATCACCGCTGCTATTCTGGCTTGACCTTAACCCTTTAAGCTGTCTATTTCACAGATTAGTCCATAGCTATAATCTGGCTCCTTCTTCTTTCTTCTTCTGGCTTTTCCCGGTTAGGGGTCACCACAGTGGATCACCTGTCCGCTCATGATTGGCAGTGGAGTCTAGCCAGGCACCCAACCTTCCACAGAAGGCACACACATGCACATACTCACACCTAGGGCCAATTTAGAGTGTCCAATCCACCTACAGCATGTCTTTGGGATGTGGGAAGAAACCGGAGCACCCAGAGGAAACCCACGCTCATGATTGGCAGTGGAGTTTTACAGTGTCAAGTTGCTAGCCAGGCACCCAACCTTCCACAGAAGGCACACACATGCACATACTCACACCTAGGGCCAATTTAAAGTGTCCAACCACCTACAGCATGTCTTTGGGATGTGGGAGGAAACCGGAGCACCCGGAGGAAACCCACATGACCACAGGGAGGACATGCAGACTCCACACAGAAGGCACCCCAGGCAAGGATCAAACCAAAGAACCTCTTGCTGTAAGGCAGCAATGCTAACCGCTGCACCACCATGGCTGCCATGGCTATAATATGGCTATTATCTGGCTCCTAGAAAACAAAAAAGTGTAAAGGCCTTACATTTTCCCTTTTTCAATGATTTAAAATTGTATAGCTCTGAGATGCCTCACCACTGGACCAGTAATCAAAGACCCTCAATCCTCACCACTGGCACTAGTGGGGGACGTACATTGGGAGGATGACAAGTACACACATTATTTCCAAATGCAGCTCTCTGCATCAAGTACAATTTCCCTTAAGAGCACACAGAGACAACAGTCAGTCTCGGGCTGGTTTCTCCATCTTTCTCCAGATCCCCAATAAGAGTCCCCACTGGCACAGCTACAGAACTGAGTCCTTAGCCAGGGTTCCAAGCCAAGTCCTCCAACACTCTCTCTGTCCAACCAGTGCTTCATGTCCCTGCCCATGTAGTTGACACACACACTCTTGTTTAACCCACACATACACACACACTTGTGAAAGGCTGGCACAGGTTTACTACCTATGCCCCCTTCTGCCCAGACTATAAGGTAATTATCCCTACTACCGGAACCCCTTATCAGCTACTTTAAAGTCCTTAACAAAGGGTGTCCAATCTTACGTGTAATGTTACTATTAATACAGATGGTAGTCTGACCAAGGGCAAGGCTGTTAGAAGTGGCCTACACAGTGTCACCAAATAAATATGCAAGTATTCTCAGAACATAAATATCTCTACACAGATCAGCCACAATGAAAGGTTTAAATATATTTACTAATGAACAATAAAAGAAGAAAATATTCAGTATATAATCACAGTGACGTCAGAGTTCAAAAGCACAGGAAATATTTAAAACAACATTGCAGGACAGTCTCAAATAAATCAAGAAAAACACCTAAACTATGTTTCATTGGTTACACTTCAGAATATCGAACGGCTGAAATATCAAAGACCATATGGTCGAGATGTCTCTTGCTGTCATAAAGTAATTTAATTTCAGCGATTTTTCTTAAATTTTGCTGGAATGAAATTAACCCCGTGTTCCAGTTTCCATTATTAAACTATGCACATTTAAACAGTTACAGTAGTGCAGGTACATTTCTGTTCTGTTCCAGTAAGCCATGCTATGCTTACATTTTAATCACTTTGTAAAAACCTTTTCAACACGCACTTCTGTACCAGCAGTTTGATATACACCTGACATACAGTTCCAATACAGTTGTAACACACAAACATCTTATGTAGATCATGTTGATATTCACAGATGACATATAATTATTTACAAACTTCCAGAAAGCTGTACGGCCAGCATCTCCCTTGTCACACTTCCATATACATCATGAGCCAACTGACTCATTGACAGAACCCACACAGTAAAAGTAGCCAATTCTAAGTCTGAATTCAGACCAGTGATAACTGGAGTACCACAGGGTTCGGTCCTTGGTCCTCTCCTGTTCGGCATCTTCTTTTCTGAAGTGCAGGCCAACACAGAAGGTCTTTGGCTAACAAAGTTTGCAGATGACTGCAAACTGGGAGCCATAAAAAAATCACCTAATGATGACATTCTACAAAAGGGCCTCACAGAGAGAGATGATTGGTGTCAAAGTCATGGCCTCAAGCTCTATGCCGAGAAGTGCATTGTCACCCCCTTTGGGAAAAACTCGGTACCCATGAGCTACCACATAGGCGGTAGCTCACTAAACACTGAAAGTGTGATAAGAGACCTTGGGACACAGGTGGACAGTAGTCTCTTCTTTGATAACCACATCGCCACAGTAGTCAGGAAATCCTTCTATGTGGCACACCTCATCACAAAAGGGTTCTCCTCTAGAAAAAAGGAGGTCATTGTTCCTCTCTACTCATCACTCATCAGACCCATTATAGAGTACAATGCCCCATTTGGCATTTATCTCACAAGACACCTACAACAATTGGAAAGCCCGCAGAAATACCTCACTAAGAGGAATACCCGCCTCAAACAGATGCCATACGCAGACCATCTCAAAAAACTCCAGCTGTACTCCATCACATATCGCCTACTCAGAGGCAATCTCTGCCTAACATACAAAGCTATGTCAAACCCAGAGCTGTTGGACATGCTACACTTAAATAAATCCCAGTCTCTCTGAACCACATGCTCCAGGGACCTAAACCTTGTCACCACAATAAACAGAACATGCTGGAGGGATAGATTCCTGTCCCAGAGACTTCCCATACTCTGGAACAAACTACCCACTCATGTCAAGCAAAGATCCTCATTGGCCCTCTTTAAGAAAAACCTTGATGACTGGATGGGAAATAGAAAATTCACCCCGGGGATAATTTCTGCAGCACTGCTACAAAGGGGCACAGGAAAATATTTATTTAACATTTGTTGACTGGGAATGTCCGACTAGGTTCCACAGAGCCTGTTTTCAGTGGAGGCCCAGGGAGAAATGCTCCAGATGCATGTCTTTGGAATGTGGGAGGAAACCGGAGTACCCGGAGGAAACCCACGCGAACACAGGGAGAACATGCAAACTCCACACAGAAGGCACCCCAGCCGAGAATCGAACCGGAGAACCTCTTGCTGTGAGGCGACAACGTTAACCACTGCACCACTGTGCCGCCCATAATTTTATTGTGTGGAAAAAGGCAGGGAACCTTTTTGGCTAGGCCTATATAGGCCCTAGGGCCGATAGCATAGTACCTACCTATGAGCCTATGAACCTATGTTGATATTCCCAAATGACATATAATTATGTACAAAATTCCAGCTAGCTGGGCTGGCAGTACATCCTTTTATCACACTTCTCCCCCCCCCCCTCGAAGACTCAAGATAGTTTTTTAAGTGACCCTTGAGAAACATTGCTTAAGAGGGATACACCTATCTAGGAATACCTTACCCCAATCCCTGTCTTGAGATTCCAGCTGCCTTGGCATTGCTGACCTCGCTTATCATATGCCTGCAACCCTAGGCTCCGCCATAGCAACTTGGGATTTTGCTGGTTGGCTCCCTGTAGCTGCAGATACCCCCCAAACTCCTCCTGCCTCTTACTGCAAATACTTATCACCAGGACATCTGTCATGGTAAGGTTTCATGGTGTTAACATGGTATAATTTGTGCTCCTGCCTAGCAGTTCTACCATGTAGTTAACATCACTGACCTTCCTTACCATCTTGAAGGGTCCCTCCCAAGCTGCCTGCAGCTTGTTGTGTCTGACAGGATTGAGAACCATAACCTGCTGCCCCACACCATACTCTCTAGCTCAAGCATTCCTGTCATACCAGACCTTATTCTGCTGTTGGGCTTCTGCCAGGTTCTCCTGGGTCAAGCCCATGAGTTTCCTGAGCCATGTCCTGAGGTGTAGGACATATGCCACAACAGACTCCTTGTGGGATTCACACTCACCATCCAACTCATCATGAATCAGATTTAGAGATCCCCTCACCCTATGCTCATACAGCAACTCAAATGGTGAAAACCCTGTGGATTCCTGGGGCACCTTTCTGTAAGCAAAGAACAGATGGGGCAAATATTTGTCCCACTACCTCTTGAACTGGGCTGCAAATGCCCATAACAATGTCTTTAGTGTAGATTTTAATGTCTCAACCAGACAATTAGTCTGGGGATGGTAGTGGGTGGTCTTTAGGTACTTCACCCCACAGCGCTCCCACAGACAAGCCAGCAGGTCTGACATGAAACTGCCATCTCTGCCAGGCAGTATTACTTTTGAGAAACCTACCCTGCTGAAAATTTCTAACAAAGCATTTGCCACTTTTTCTGCCTCAATGGAGGACAGGCCCACTGCCTCAGAATATCTGGTAGCACAATCTACTACCACTAGGATATACTTCTTCCCTGTGGAACTTGGGGTACTTAGAGGTCACATAATATCCATAGCTAGCCTCTGAAATGGCTCCTCAATCACAGGCAAAGGCATCACAGCAGCTTTGCCCTTGTTTCCTTACTTGCCTACCTTTTGGCACTGCTCACAGTCTTGTAGTACCCTGTTGCATCCCTGGAAATCCCAGGCCAATAAAAGTTCTGCATAATATTTCTCTTTGTACACTTTATGCCTATATGACCTGCAAAGGGAATGTCATGGGCTATGGCTAGAAGTGCCAGACAGTAGGCTCTGGGCACTACCAACTGTTGTACTACTCTAGCCCTTCCTCAGGAGTCCAATCTCTATACAGTAACCCTTTCTACCAGTATACAGATACCCCCTTTCTTTGAGAATCAGGTGCCTCACTAGCTACCTCCCTCAGGCCTTGTAATGTAGAGTCTGAGAGATGAGCCTGTCTCAACTCTCTATTTGTAACCCTTCCCAGCAGCCCTTCCAAAGGAAGTCTGGTATTCTCTGACAGCGGTGCCTCACTGTCAGCCTAGGTACTACTACTCAGCCCTGCCCTTGCAATCACTTTGTCAAAGAGAACATCAGTACCCACAAGCAGCTGTGGTCCACCTTCCATCTCACTGCTACTGGGTTGCTCCCTCTCTGAAGTAGCCACCTCACCAGTCCTGACCTCAAGTGTGTGGTCTGTCTGGGTCCCCCCAGGCTACCAGACACATTTGCTTGTCTGCAGGCTTGACTTCATGTCACTTCATGCACACAAGGTACTGCATTATCAAAATCATTCCCTATCAGGATATGCAGGGATATCCTTAAACATGACTACTTGCTAGCTTCATTTTCCACCCTACCAGTCAAGGTGAACCCTAGCCAAAGGTATTTGGAATGGGGTCCCTCCTAAAGCTCTGACTGGAGTAGACTGCCCAAGCAAGTAGTGCTCCTCTTTAACCATTGCAGGCTTCACAATGGTTAGTTCAGAGGCTGTGTATCTCTTAGCAGTGGCCTGTTTTCTATCTACTAAGACAGGATATAATCTCTTGTGGTAGTCTGGTACACTTGTTGTCTCCAGAAAACTTACTGCTGGCATTCTATCATTCCCACTTACTGGCTCTCCCACCTTTTGTTCCCAGCCTTGCCTCTGTGGACATCTCTATGATACATGGCCCCACTGGCTGCATTTAAAACATGTAACCCTTGGTCCTGGCTGGTTTACTATTAAAATGTTGAATGGCACTATGTCAACTGTACTATAGTCGAACACGGAAGTTCGAAAATAGTAATGTTGACGTCAAAAAAACAATCTAGGAATAGTTTTAACATGGGTCGAGGTAGGTGTTCAGTATTATTCAGAACTACAAACATCTCCCCTACCTCGACCCATGTTAAAACACAGTCCTAGATTGTTTTTTTTGTTGTCGACATTACTATTTTCAAACTACCATGTTCGACTATAGTACAGTCGATGTAGTGCCGTTCGACATTTCAATAGTAAACCGTCCTGGCCATGTACCTGAACTAGTGGCTTCCCCTGCTATTGGCAGACTCTGTTGGGGCAGTTTTGGCTGCCCACCATGGGTTCCCTAAGACCCATGAGTAGCACTGGGTATCCTTTTCCTGTGCAGTGATGTCCTGCTTGCTAGGAATAGATCTCCCTTTTCACCAACTCATCTGTGGTATTACATTCCCTATATGCTAACCAGATCCTGATGACCTCAGGCAAAGTGCTAAGGGCATGTTCCCTCACCAAAAGGTCTGCCAACCCTTTAAAAGTGGTGACCTGACACCCACTCACCCATCTATGACAATAAGTGCTTAACTCAGCAATATATTCACACACACTTTCATCTGCCTTGTGTCTGTGCTCAAGAAACGTTTACTTTAAGCTTCAGGTGTTAACTTAAAACACTCTAATAAACAATTTTTAACAGTATTATAATTTAAGTATTCAGTATCAGACAATTTATAAATAGCAGTTACAGCCTTACCATGGAGTAAGGGGGTCAGGAACTGTACCTAGAGACCTTGGTTAACATTATACTGTTTATACCTTTGACCTTGCACCAGTGGGGGATGTACAAGTACAGACACACTATTTCCAGATGCAGCTCTCTGCATCAAGTACAGTTTCCCTTAAGGGCACACAGAGTCCACAGTCAGTCTGGGGCTGGTTTCTACCTCTTTCCCCAGATCACCAATAAGACTCCCCACTGGCACAGCTATGGAGTTTTATTCTTAGCCAGGGCTCCAGGCCAAGTCCTCCAGCACTCTCTCTCTCTCTCTCTCTCTGTCTAACCAGTGCTTCATGTCCCTACCCAAGTAGCTGACACACACTCTTGGAGATTTTTTTGCATATATATATATATATATATATATATATATATATATATATATATATACACACACACACACACACACACACACACACACACACACACACACACACACACACACACACACCTGGGAAAGGCTGGCACAGGTTTACTAGCTGTGGCCCTTCTGCCCAGACTATAAGGTAGTTATCTCTGCCACCAGAACCCCTTAACAAAGGGTGTCCAATCTTACTGTGTAATGCTACTATTAATACAAATGGTAGTTTGACCAAGAGCAAGGCTTTTAGGAGTGGCCTACACAGTGTCATCAAAAATATATGCAAGTACCCTCAAAACTTAAATATCTCGACACAGATCAGCCACAATGAAATGTTTACATATATTTAATAATAATCAATAAAAGAACAAGAAAAGACTCAGTATATAATCGCAGTGACATCAGAGTTCAAAACCACATGAAATATTTAAAATAAGATTGCAGGACAGTCTCAAATAAATCAAGAAAAACATCTAAACTATGTTTCACTATATTCCTGACTAAATCTAAGAGAATTATGCCGTTCCCTAGAAACTTACTGCAGAGTAAGGCAAATGTAGTGAATGGGTCTTCTCTAGTTGTTGTCCGGTGAAAGGCAGAATAAAGAATGTAGAGTCTCTCTCAGAGAGTTCTTAAATTAATATCTGAAATATTACTGCTGGGATAGATTACAGAATGACATAATTTCTTGTCATCTGACAAGGTAACCCCCCCCCCCCACTGTTGAAAGTTAGCAGTATTTAGCATCCACCAATGAAAATACATAGACAAGGACTTTTGTTCAGATCTGTACTGTTGTTGGAAGTCATAAAAACAATAAAACACTTCCACATCTCAAGCCTAGTAATTATTCCTCCTTCAAGACAACAGAGAGCTCCCTAGTATAGACATCATGTCTCTTGCTGTCATAAAGTAATTTAATTTCAGCTATTTTCTGAAGTTTTGCTGGAATGAAGTTAACCCTGTGTGTTTCAGTTTCCACTGTTAAAATATATACATTTAAACAGTTACAATAGTGCAGGTGGATTTCTGTTCTATTCCAGTAGGGCATGCTATGGTTACATGTTAAGCACATTACAAAAACCTTTTCAGCACACACTTCTGCACCAGCAGTTTGATATACACCTGACCTACAGTTCTATTACAGTTATAACACACAAGTGTCTTATATAGATCATATTGATATTCACAAATGCCATACAATTATTTACAAACTTCCACATAGCTGTGCTGGTAGTATCTCCCTTTGACACACTTCTATATAAATCATGTTGATATTCACACATGACATATAATTATGTACAAAATTCTAGCTAGCTGGGCTAGCAGTATCTCTTTCATCACAAGTTCATCAGATGAGGAACTGAAAGCACAACTGCAAGTAGTCAAAACTTTTTCATATGATATAAGAATGTAATTTGGTCTTGATAAATGTGCAAGAGCAACCTTTAAATCTGAAAAACCGCAGCACAAAGAAAACATCAGTTTGGGACAAGAATGTGATATAAAAGAACTTGTATAAATATTTGGGAATTGTTGAAGGATCAACAATAAAACATGAATAAATGTGAATAAAACTTAGTAAGGAATATTGTAGAAGAAGTAAATTAATCCTGAAATCAACATTGACATCTAGGAACAAAATTAAATTTATAAACCAATTTGCTATTCCTGTCCTAACTTACAGTTTTGGAGTGATTGGCCCCAAAATCTGTTGGATAGATTAAGCAGGAAAACAAGAAGGATGTTTCATGCTCATCAAATGATTTATAAAAATCAGTGCATACCAAGACTATATATTTCCCATTCTAAAGGAGGTATGGGCCTCCTTGAAACTGATTACATGTATAGATCCCCAGTCATGGGACTGCTGACCTCACAAGACCCAAATGTAGAGAAAGTTTTGAAACGTGAGGAGAATAAATATAAGATGATTTCCCTGCTTAGTCAAACAGAAGCATGTCAGCATCAAGCAGGAATGGAAATCAAACCAGAAGTAGTTAAAAATCAGGCAGCAACTGAATGTGCCAAAAAATAAAAGAAAGAATATAAGGTGAAGGGTCAGATGGGAAGGCAAGAAATGTGGAAAATGCATAAATATATTACAACCACAAACCGAAAATAATATAATTGTAACTACAAGGAAAGACCAGTGAAAAACAGCTCTACTTTCCACAGGATAAGTTTATTAATAAAACCTTACAATCTCTAGCTCCTCGGCTGTTGCCTTTACAGAGTAAAAAACTTTGCCCATTTGTAATCCCACATTATATACATTCTTAACACATCATATTCCAATAAATAAATTAAACAATTTAGTAAAACTACTCAAAATTACTAATAAAACAATCAACATATAAAACCCTGCCAATTGCACTCTTTATTGAGCCCCCTAGGCTGTAAAGTTTCATATTTCATAATAAGAATAGCTTCTTTTTTCTTTAAAACATGTTTTAACCAATTTTCATGACCATACCGGTATTCTATTTGTTCTAAAACTGTAATTTTCATATGCTTAATAACCCCCCATGTACCAAATGAAAATGTTCTGCTACTGGAATCAACATTTTTTTTTATTTTTCACATTCCTAATGTGTTCTTTTATTCTCTCAGCCAAACTTCTTTTAGTCTCTCCTATATAATTTTTACCACATGAACATTTAATCAAATAAATTACACCTCTACTCAAGCAGGAATATATACCCATGGTGTTAAAGTTTTTATCTCCTTTTTTTCTGCCTCATTTGTTATATACTGACATACTGAACACTTTCCACAGGGAAATGTCCCCTCTTAGCAACAATGTTTCCTATCTTTTGTACTGGTCTTCTACACCTGCCTTGTACTAAAAAATCTTTTAAACTGCGTCCCCTACGATAAGAGACACAAAGCTCAACATTTATTAGGGACAGCACCTCTCTTTTAATTTGTTTCCAAAATCTTTTAACTATCTCATTCAATTTATTAGAAAAAACAGTATATTTAGTAACAAAGAACATTTTTGAACTTTCTTTCTTTCTTTCTGTTGTTTCAAACTTGTTCATAATAATTCTCTTACTGAATGTTCCTTTGTTACCTTCTTCATATAATGTTGCATAACTTAGTTTAACTTTGTCTAAATTATAACCTCTCTCTATGAAACTGTACATCATATGTTTGACTTCATCTCTTGCCTCTTTAACATCACTACACAATCTTTTAATTCTCAACATTTCTTCATAAGGTATAGACTTTAAAGTAGTTTATCTTTAAAGGTGGGGGTGTATCTATCTACATAAAGGATAAGCACATCTCAAGGCTGGTCAAACAATATGACATGTTTGAGCTACTCCATGTCCAACTAGCCATGGAAAAAATCCATTACCATATTCTTGCTAGCTACAGATCCCCCACTATGAATCAGGAAACCCATACATTATACCTGAAGCTACTAGAATCACTCACCATCCAGCCCAATACCATACTCATGGGTGATTTTAACTACCCGTCCATTAGTTTGGAGGCATACATGACAACTAACGTGCAGGTCCAAAGATTTCTTGACTTTGTAAATTCAAATGCTCTAGAGCAGCTGGTCTGCACTCCAACTATGGGAATAAATATCCTAGATCTGGTATTCACAAATATGGGAGAGTGCTGCACATCCCCCCCCCCCCACCTATAGTTATGTCCTCACTATTAAGATCAGATCACAAAGTGATCTCCCTTGAAATAAAGGTAAAACTAATTCCCCCACCTAACCCCAAAAATATTAAGAACTTCTCTAAGGTAAATTATCCTATATTAAGGGGTGGCATAGCTAGTTTCCAACCCCCCCCCCCAATCTAGAAAACACATAAACCTATGCAGAGGCATACACAAAAGCCCTGTAATACCATATAAACAACTGCATACAAATGGCAATACCAGACCAGAATAAACCCAGGTCAAACCGCAAAAACAAGCCACCCTGGTGGACTCCTACTATTAATAGGTTGTACAACAAAAGAAAGAAAACCCTGTTGAAAAGTAAGAGGGAATGTTCACAACAGAGAAATAAGTCCCCCATTAATCTAAACAAGTGAATAGGGTACTAGTCAAGTCTCTGAAAGCAGACTTTGAGGTAAAAATAGCCTCCAAAGCTAAGGATAACCATAAGGCATTTTTCAGTTATGTCCACAATCTTAAGGACAACACCCAACAATGTGCAGAATTAGTTGTAGATGGCATCACCTATACTCAGCCGGAAGACATAGCAAATCTTGTGGCCAACAAATCCAACTCATTTTCCACCTCACCATCATCCCCAGTTCTCCAGCAAAAAATACCCTACACCACTCCACCACCAATTATCACCAAAGAACAGGTTGCCACCATGCTCTCTAAAGCTAAAGACATGGCTTCAGTGGGACCTGACAATATACCAGGTTGCCTGTTAAACAGCTTAAATCATCAGGTCCTTTAGGATCTATATTTAACCACAGTCTCCAAACTAGCTTTGTCCGTGTAGAGTGAAGGACAACAAAAGTCATCCCTCTGCAAAAAGAGGGACCATCTACTGACCCAGGAAACTTTAGACCCATAAGTTTGACTAGTCTTATATGTAAGGCCATGGAACGAATAATCATGGACATGATAAATAACATAGGAGACCCCTAAACACTGGACCCAATTTGGCTTTGTCAAGGACAGGTCATGCCTACTGAACCTGGTGGACTTCTTTGAAAAAGTTATTAAGGCCATGGATGAAGGTAAAACAATACATACTGCCTACCTTGACCTGACTGAGGCATTTGACACTCAGGTATTATAAGTAAACTCACAAAACTGGGCATAAATCCCTATGTCACCAGATGGATAGCCAAGTGGCTCTT
Organism: Protopterus annectens; assembly: GCF_019279795.1. Taxonomy (NCBI): domain Eukaryota; kingdom Metazoa; phylum Chordata; order Ceratodontiformes; family Protopteridae; genus Protopterus; species Protopterus annectens. Next base: position 1,615,489,218 of record NC_056737.1, read on the forward strand.
GGACAGGACACGTGGTTAAAGTGATCCAGATTCAGTAAGAGGCCACTTAGTAGTGGTGTGCCACAGTGCTCAATACTGGGACCACTCCTGTTCAGAAAATACTTCTCTGAAGTCAAGGCAAATGTGGAAGGTCTCTGGATGACAATGTTTTCCGATGACTGCAAGCTGGGGGCAGTCATTGAATCCCCCAAAGATGTAGATATCTTTCAGGAGGAACCATGACCTAAACCTAACTGCAAAAAATGCATTATCATACCCTTTGGGAAGTTAGATACTCCTGCAAATTACAACATCAATAACACACCCTTAACAGCAGGCTCAGAGGTGAGACATTTGGGTACACAGATAGATACCAGTCTGCACTTTAACCATCATGTATCCATAGTGGTGAGGAAGTCCTTTTATGTGGCACAACTTATAAGTAAAGGAGAGGCATCCAGATCCAAGGAAATTATAGTACCACTGTACTCAGCCCTCATTATACCAATAATTGAGTACAATGCACCATTTAGCATGTACTTGATTAGGTACTTACAGCAGCTGCAGTGACCTCAGTAGTTCCGCACAGTTTCATGGGGTAGTTTATTTGAGATCTATTGTAAGATCTCTTCTATGATGGGAGTGTTATTGCCTGGGGGATGTAACAATAGATAGCAGATAATATTGATTTTTTGGTGTCATTTATGAATAGAGTTAAGATTAAGATTTCTGCTTTTTGAAATGTAGGTATAGGGATTTCTAGGGGTTTTATGATGAGTGTACTATCCTGCCTTAGTATGTTATACCCTGGTGGAACTTCTTCCTTCATTCGGAATGTTTTACATACATATCTCTCTCTCTCTCTCTCTCTCTATATATATATATATATATATATATATATATATATTGTTTTTATATATATATATATATATATATATATATATATATATATATATATATATATTGTTTTTATATATATATATATATATATATATATATATATATATATATATATATATATATATGTATATATATATTGTTTTTATATATATATATATATATATATATATATATATATGTGTGTGTGTGTGTGTGTGTGTGTGTGTGTGCATAAACTATATATATAGATACAGATATATACACAGACACATTTTGCGGAGACTTGTACATAACTTTCTGTATATAAAAATAGTCAACAGTTTGCTGTATTTTACTTCCACTAAATACAATACTTTTGGTAATAGAAAAAGTACAGATTACACATTATAGTTTATGTGAGCACCCCTCTAAGCATTCTTCATTTTATTGTTGCACAGTAGGATGGAACATTACTTAAGGATACTCCATGTTTGGGAATGAGCCCTAACTACACACATTGATTTACCAGAACTGTTACAGTCTTTTATACATAACAAGCTCCATCCATCATGTATGTATGTATGTGAGGGAATAGATGCTTTCAATTGTTCCTGATTTTGTAAAATGTCTCTGATTTTTTTTGCCTTTTATTTTTGTCTTTCCTCATAATGTTTCAGCTTTCCTGGCAAATTAGTGAAGATTACAGTCATTAAATAATGATGTCAGATATCTGAGATTCAGACTTAACAGTACTCAAAAAAAGTATGCTAATTCAATTCCTGTTATTTTAGCAAGTTTCTAAGTATATAAAACAATAGCTCATAGGTTCATAGGTAGGTACTAGGCTATCTGCCCGAGGGCATTTATAAGCCTAGCCAGAGTGTGTCTGCTTTTACCACCCCATTTGTTAATTAACTTATCCTCTGTCAAGCAGAGCCAATGAAGTGATCCCAGAGGTGTAATTTCTGTAAGCCATCCACTCATCAAGGTTTCTCTTATAGAGTGTTAGTGAGGGGCTCTGCCTGATGTAATCTGGAATTTTGTTCCAAAGCATGGGGGGTCTCTGTGACAGGAATCTATCCCTCCAGCATGTTGTATTTATTGTTGTGGTGAGGTTTAGCTCACTAGAGCGCGTGGCTCGCAGTAACCTGGATTTCTTTAGGTAGAGTATGTTCATCAATTCTGAGTTGGACATGGCTTTGTAAGTCAGGCAGAGATCACCTCTGAGTAAGCGATATGCCACTGAGTACAGCCAGAGTTTTTTCAGCTGGGCTGCATAGGACATATTCATATTTTTGAGGCCAGTAATCCTCTTGGTGAGGTACTTTTGTGGTCTTTCCAGCTGTTGGAAGTGTCTTGTGAGGTACATCCCAAATGGGGCATTGTACTCTATGATGGGTCTAATGAGTGACAAGTAGAGGAGCACTGTAACCTCTTTATTTCTAGATGCAAACCCTTTAGTAATTAGATGGGCCACATAGAAGGATTTCCTAACTACTTTGACAATATGATTGTGAAAGGAGAGATTACTATCTACCTGGGTCCCCAGATCTCTTATTACCGCTTCTGTATTAAGGGGGCTGCCACCTATGTGGTAATTCGTGGGTGTTTTGTTTTTCTCAAATGGGATGACTATGCATTTTTTGACATTTAGCTTGAGGCCATGACTTTGACACCAGGTGTCTGTCTCAGAAAGGCCCTTTTGGAGGATGTCTGTGTCAGCCGGAGAGTCAGTTATGGCTCCCAGTTTGTCATCGGTGAACTTGGTTAGCCATAGTCCTCCTGTGTTTGCCTGTACTTCTGAGAAGTATATGCTGAACAGTAGGGGTCCCAGGACTGAGCTTTGAGGGACACCACTTGTGACTGGTTTAGAGTTGGACCTGGAGCCCGCTATTCTTACCATGTGAGTTCTGTCTAAGCCAGTTGGCAACCCATCTCGTGACGTAGGGGTTTATGTTCAGGCTGGTGAGTTTTTCTGTAATACCCAAGTGGGGAATGGTGTTGAAAGCCTTGGCGAGGTCAAGGTAGGCTGTGTGAACCACCTTTCCCTCATCTATGGCCTTGGTGACTGTCTCAAAGAAGTCAACCAGGTTTAGTAGGCATGATCTGCCCTTAACAAAGCCGAACTGGGTCAGGTCAAGTGTTTGGAGATTCCCAATGTCTTTGTTAATGAGTTCCATGATGATGCGCTCCATAGCCTTGCAGACCAGGCTAGTTAGGCTTATGGGGCAATAGTTACCATGGTCAGCTGTGGCCCCTCCTTTGATGAGAGGAATAACTATTGCTGTGCACCATTCTATGGGCATGTAGCCTGTGGAGAGGCTGAGGTTGAACAGTGTGTTTAGGTGGGGGGTTAGTTTGTTCTGTAGTTCATGCAAAATGCAGCCTGGGACACCATCTGGTCCCATTGATGCTGTGTTTTTGGCTTTTGAAAGGGCTGTTTTCACCTGTCTGTCTGTGATTTTTGGGACACTACACTTTTCTGGTATTGTTGTGGGCCCTTAGTCATTTGTCCACAATGATTTTAGCTTTGTATTAGATTCTGGAGCTAAGAAGTGGAGATGGATGGGGAGGAAGGGGGTGATTGGGTTGTAGTAGGTTGCACTCTGTATTCTGGACACAGTGAGCAGAGAGGATACGTTCCTGTGTGGCATTCTACCTGTACTTTTATGAGTGAATCTATTACATTAGCAGTATTTCTTAGCAGTTCTCAGCTTGCTAATAAAACTGACTGTTGTAGCCTTGTGCCCTCCTCCCCCAGCTAGTACAGGAATCCTAACTGTCCAATAGACAGTATACATTTAATTCAGATCCCTGTGACTAAATTAACCATCAAGCAGCCCTCTCAGTGCTTTCTGCCTTAGTTTGTATCACTTGGAGGCCCATCTGTTTATTTGCATCTCTATACATCCCCCTTCATTGCTAATGTATCTCCCTACTCTAATCTGTGCACAAACTGGTTACTAATCAGCAAGTCAACATGAAGACACACCCCCAACCTTAATAAACTTTGCTGTCTCTTTTCTCCTTCACTTTACAGGTAGTTTGAATTATTACTTACCCCCTCTGAGGCCTTCACTGATTTCCACTGATTGCCTCTCTGGTTATTTTGCATTCCACCTGGATTACACTCATTGTGCTATCTCCCTCCCCCAATACTAAGTCTATATTAGAATCCTGCTGAGCATGGAGCCATCTTTAAATTTCTCGTCTCCCACCAGGACACAAGAGCTCTTCAGCAATTACATTCTGCTTGATGGTAAGCCATTAGACCTCAGGAATTTGTTTAAAGTGTTTAGATTTGTAAAGTAATACTTACTTTTTTCTCTTGTCTTGGTGGGCTCTGCCCTGCTCCTTTCGCCCTCGCTAACGCTCGGGCTCTCTCCGCTCCTCTTCCCTGCCCCCTATTCCCTCCCACCTCCACTACCTCTACATTTATAATTTATAATCACAGCCATACCCACAGCTCACCCTCACATCACCTCCACCAATCATAGCTCCTCAAGTCATATCACATTATACCACACCAACTTGCTCCACACAAAATACTCCCAATCACTCTCATTCCCACTAGGTATTTTTACATCAGCCACACTACTTCCCCATCCACATATAGTGCAATCCTATAATTCCTATTCAGACCCCCCCACCTAGAACCAACTTAAACTTTATAACCATGACTATCACACAACTAAGTCTAGTCTGTCTTCTCATAATTCTTTACAATACCACAAGTTATCACTCTAGCAATATCCCTAAACTTAGTAGCACAACACTACATTATGTACTCTCATATACAGACACCACACATTATAATAATATCTGCCCACAATTGTTCAAGAACTACATAACAGACCAATTCAGAGCTCAACACATTTGCTCTCATTCCTACTTCAAAAAAACACAACACTTTCTCACACTCCTCACCAAACTCCAACATCTGTATCACCATTTTAACACCAGGCTCACCATAAGTGGGGATATCCACCCCAACCCAGGCCCAAATCCATCCTGTCCAACACAAACTGCTCCAACACAAATGTCAGAACATAACACCCCCACTTTCTTCATCCCTGGGCAAATCAACAACAGCAGCAAAACCATCTTTTAATGCTAAATATTAATATTAGAAGTATCAAAAATAAAATACCTGAACTCCAGGTCACAATAGCACACTACTCCCCAGACATAGTTGCTTTAACAGAAACCTGGCTAAATAAAAACATAGCTAACTCAGAAGTTCTCCCTACTGGCTACAATATCATTAGACAAGACAGACCACTTCATAAAGGGGGTGGAACTGCCTTACTGTACAAGTCCAACTTAACTGTCCATCAATTACCAAACTACTACCCCTTCCCCAATAATTGGCACATACTTATCTCACAACTTTAACTTCACCCTAAAAAAGTCATCATCACAATTGTGATCTATATTCCACCTGGTAATACACCTGCTAGCCTTGAAGACCTCTTATCCTGGTGTTCTTCCACATACTCACAAGAAACCCTTATTCTGGGGGACTTCAACCTAGATTGGTTCATCTGTATATCAGAACCGCAAAGTAATCTAATAAATCACCATGGCTACCAGCAGCTAGTCCAAATTCCAACTAGATGTGATAAAAGATCTAAAAGGGAATCCATCCTTGACTGGGTCCTAACTAACAACCCCACATTGTACCCGCACACAGGCAGTCTCCCAGACACCTTAAGTGACCAGAACAAGCATATACAAAACCACTAACTATATATCCACTAGAAATACAAAAAAATTCTCTCCTGTGGTCCTCAACACTTTACTCTGTTTCTGTGACTGGACCTCCCCTAAAAACCCTCCCACTTGACCAGGCTGTAGCATATTTCAACAAAACATTTCTACAACACCTAGACACTTTCGCTCCATTGCGCAAGATCAAGGTTAGAACCTCTACAAACCCCTGGTTCAGTAAAGAAACCAAACAAATCCTCAAGTCCAGAGACACTGCCTGGCTTTACTATCAAAACAACAAAGAAACACAAAGCCTAACTAAGTACCAAGAACTGTGCAACCATGCAAAAAAATGCATTAGGCTGGACAAAAAATCCTACTAAACAACATTACAAGCTAAATATCAACACAACCCACAAAAAGTTTGGAAAAATGTAAACCAGCTACTAAAATCCACCCAAAAGGCTACCCCCAAACCAACCACCCCTGACACTAAAGTTCCTGTCGAAACACAATTCAACTCCCACTTTGTGAACTCAGTTCTATCCTTAGTATCACAGGACAGTTCCTTCCTCACTATCCCCCCCAACACAAATAACACTAATACAAGCATTACCTTCAAAACAGTTTCCACTACTTCAATCAAAAGCATGCTCTCCAAACTAAAAACCTCATCAACAGCAGCTGACCTACTCCCCAGCTATTTCTTGAAACTCACAGCAGATGCCATTGCTATCCCAGTCTCCACTCTCATAAACAGATCAATTGTTGAAAACTATGTGCCCAAACTATAGATAATATCCTATGTTACACCCATACATAAAGGCGGGACCTCCACTGAACTTCATAACTACAGACCCATTGCTTTACTCTCCCCCCTGGCCAGAATCCTAGAAAAATGCATCCATACCCAGATGCTAAACTATCTCCTAGACAGCAATATCCTGTCACCTACTCAGCATGGTTTCAGACCTGCCCATAGTACCACTACAGCCCTCCTCTGCTTCACAGACACAGTAAACTGTCTCAAAAATGAAGGCCTACAGGTGTGAACTCTTTTTTTGGATATGTCCAAAGCATTTGACGCAGTCTCACACCAAATCCTGCTAAACAAACTAAACCAATATCACCTATCAAATTCCGCTCTTACCTGGTTCCAAAGCTACTTAACTGACAGATACCAAGCTGTGAAATGGGGAAATTCTCTCTCCCCTCAGCTGCCCATAAATATAGGAGTCCCACAGGGATCTATCTTAGGACCACTACTATTCACAGTCTTCACAAATTATCTCCATACCTCCACACAGCATGCATCTGTCATTCAGTATGTAGATGATACTACCTTAATCTGTGCTGCACAAAACATTCCCACCCTCCTGCAAACAACTCAACTAGCATTCTCTGGCATTGAAAACTACCTTACCAAAGCCCAACTTATCCTCAATCTAAAGAAAACTCAGCTTATGATTATAACCAGTTCTAACAAAACACTGATAACTTTCAATTCACTATCTACGCCACAAATGCTACTTCAATCGCTCCAGTGGCACAGGATAAGCTATTGGGAATAACCATCGACTCCTATCTAAAATTTGATAGTCATCTCAACTTAACTGTTAAAAAAGTACATGCCAAACTGGTATCATTCTACCGTATCAAACCATTTCTTACCAACAACACAATATCAGCCATTGCTCACTCCCAACTTCTATCCACCCTACTCTATGCATCTCCCAGTCTTTCTAATCTCAACAAAACTGAACTAAGCAAAATGGAAGCCTGCTATAACAAAATTGCCTGCTTTGCTGCAAATTGCTCATTATGAACTAATCACTGTACTGCTTTGAGACAGCTCCACTGGCTTGAACTTCCCAACCTCCTAACCTACAATCAGCTCTGCCTCTGTCATTCTATCTACTACCTCCCCAATAAGTGTCCTGCCCTCAAAAACCTAGTACATCACTCAGCCAAAAGGCCTCTTAGATCATCAAGCAAACTACTATTAGAAGTCACCAACAGCTACAATAGCTTTGGAGATATGCTATATAGTAGTTCTGTGGCTAAAAAAATGGAACTCTGTCCCCATTAGCATTCAAAACACATCCAAAGCCTCCTTTAAAGACCTCATCAGGCAACATCTCAAGCAAAGTTGGCAGTGCCATGATTGCTCCCCAGACTAGTGAAAGCAGATAAGGTATACATACTAAATCTAGAGTACTTGATAATAGTTTTCAATCTTACTCACAAACACTGGTTAATTTACAATGTATGTACTGTACCTGTGTACTATGTATGTATTCTACCTATGTTCCAAATTTCAGCTGTACACCACAAATCTATTAATTACCTTTATTTTTAAATTAATATGCTTTGTTTGTTCTCTCCACTGTAACTGTTGATGTACCGCATACCACTGTAAAAACATGTCTTTTGTAATTTGTGTGTATACTGATCATGTCTAAATAACTAAATGTATCTGTAATTTTTCTTTGTGGAGCTTTTCTCCCCGGGCCTCTGCTGAAAAAGGGCCTTTTCGGCTCAGTCAGGCACCCCCAATGTCAAATAAAAAATAAATGTGCAGATGCTCTCAACTGTCCCAAATTTTGCAGAATGTCTCTGATTTTTTGCTTCACATTTTGATCTGCTTTTCATAAAGTTTGTGTTTGTTTTTTCCCTGGAAGATGAATGAAGATTGCAGTCACTAAATAATGATGACAGATATTTGAGTTTCAGACTTAGACTTCCAAAAATCATGACAATACATAACTCATTTATTCGAGCAACTTCTAAATACATAAAGGTAGCAGTTGTCCCTGATTTTGATCCATCAAAATTAGCTTTCTTCTTGATTCTTGAAGATGAGATATATGTGGGGGGATGCAGTGAGTTGCTCGTATTCTGACAGCAATGAGAGGAGAAGATGAATTCTTGTGCAGCACTTATTTATGTATTTAGGCACACATTTGATCATAGTCAAATATCTGAGATGTACAGTCATACAACTTTAATTGCTATGTACAAGGGTTATCTGTGGATAAAAATGATTAACACTGTTGTCATTTGCTCAAGTTATCCAGTCATTATTCTGGCTTTGCAGAAGTATAGTTGGTTTGTGTGAAGCATCCTGGAATATGTTACTGTTATTTATTTTTAACACAACCATAAATATCTCAGGTATGCATAGTCAGCAAAGTGGTCAAGTCCACCGTTCAGTGTCCAACTGCATCACCAGTAGAGAAGACACGAAGGTGGATGGATGACCATGCTTGTGGGGAGGAGACCAACATGGCAACCTCCAAACTGATTAATCGACCAGGACAGGACTCAACTGCTGACACCATGGGAGGACAACCTTGACTTCCAGTATGGAAAATGAGTTGGCACAGCTAGGAGCACGACTGAAAGTTTTTGAGATGTGAAAGGGTTCTTTTCTGTCACTTGCCTGTATCAGTCAAGAAGAAGGGCAAGTGGAGACAGAGCCATATGAATCAGAGAGAGGCGAAGAAGCGGCGGATATCCACTTGACTGATGATACTAACTGTATTGTTTATATCTGACTACATTTTGTCTGCAGATGAACAATATGTCCTTAACAAAGGCTTAACATTCATACAGAGTACAGGAACTGTATATTTTCAGGTAATTCTTGACTTGATGTTGTATGATAGGAATGTGTCACTCAAAAATTTATATGGTAATTCAAACCTACCACAGAACAAGGAGTTGATACAGCCTAGCACTTTTACTCCACCTATTAACTCTACTGTTAACACTTTCTTAAGACTATGTGAATCAGATATAAAGTGTTACCTAGAAGATGAGGGCAATAGGAAGTTTTTGAATCTGTTCAATTCACAGAAGCAAGCATTGAATTAATTGAAAAACAATGCAGATTTTGTGATAAAACCAGCAGATAAGGGGGGGAACTGTAGTAGTAATGAATAAAAGATTCTATCTGAGGAAAGTCTTACAACTGCTACAGCATGAACGCACTTTTATTTGTATATCCCCTATAATGGTTAGTCATACAGCTGACAAGAATTAAAACAATTAGGGCTAATGTCAGAGGATTTACACACATTTTTATGGATAAAACATCCAATGGTGCCTATACTTAAGGCACTATCCAAGATACATAAAGATCTGGTTGACCCCCCACCACCACCACTGAGACCTATTGTCTCAGGCAGGGGTTGGGTCACAGAAAATGTATCCATTTGGATAGAATGTACATTGAAGAAAGTTTTAGATACATTTCCCAGTATACTAAGGGATACAGGACATTTCTTAACATTGTTGCATGAGTGCATTATACGAAATGAAGGACAGAACTATATTATGGTTACACTAGATGTAAAGAACTTTACTGTCATTAGCAATATCTATGGCATATCAGTCATAGAACAAATACTATCACAAGAAGCTAACTTTGAGCTTGATAACATTAGGCTGATAAGTGAGCTGCTTAAACTAGTGTTAGAAAATAACATACTTATGTGTTAAGATGCATATTTCAATCAAAAAATAGCTCCTGCATGTAGGAAAGTTGCCCAGCAACAACCACATACCATGTCCACAATGAGAAGCCAGCAACCAAATAGGATCAAAATATCCTGAATACAACACAGTCCTTCACGCCTCCAGTTTTCATCCTCCGCATATTGCCAAAAACATACCTAAGTCACAATTTATACGTTTAAAACGTATATGTTCCCAGCAGGATGTCTTTGAGAAAGACAGATGTGATTTAATCAATAGATTTCGTGACAGGGGCTATCTCATGGGACACGTTCTCGCTGCTAGCAATTGGGTAAATTCTTTACCTAGAGAGGATTTTCTGCAATATAAAGCCAAAGATCAGAGGACTGTACAGCCATTAAGGTTTGTCACAACTTATGCTAGAAATTCAAATTTACTTATGGACAGTGTTCAGAAAAACTGGAACATTTTGTCCAACATTCCTGAATTATCAGATGTACTACCTGAAAAATGCTTATTTTCATTTCGGAAAGGTAAAAACTTGGCTTCATATTTCAATCATTATAAACACACACACTTTATCAGTAGCACTGATTCAGTACAAACAACTTTGACTGGTGAAAAGTTAGTGGGCTGTTTCCCATGTGGTCACTGTAGTAATTGTGACAAAATCTTTAAATCAAAGGAATTTACAAGCAGGAATTGTTCCAAAGTTTATGAACTATAATTTTTTGCAAATTGCAGTAGTGAATGGTTAACTTATCTGGCAACATGCAGTTGTGGTTCATTTTATGTTGGCCAAACATCTCGGCCTTTAAGACTGCGCATTTCTGAACATATGAGCAATATTAAAAATAAGAAGATTAATAATGCTCTTTATAAACATACCACCAAACATCACACTGCTAAATTTTCTTTTATGATTATTGACTTAATAAAGGGTACAAGATTTAATAAAACAGGATGGCATTCATTGCTAGATTCCAAGGAAAAGAAATGGGTTACTAAGTTAGGTGCTTTGTTTGCACCTGGACTAAATGAGCAATTTTAATTGAACCAATAGGACGTGATCTTGTCACTATTTAAATGCATCATTTTAGTTTTTTATTGTCACTGAAGAAGGCTGTGTGTGGTTTGCCAGCCGAAACCGGTCTGAGCTATTTTTGATGCTGTTTTCACAATAAATTATATATTTTTTCACTGGATCCTATTTGGTTGCTGGCTTCTCATTGTGGACATAAGATGCATATTTCGCCAGAAGCAGGGAGTGGCTATGGGCACCCCTGTGCTAACACTTATGCAAATTTAGTGTTGACTTACTGGGAGAATTAAGTTATATATGGAGGACAACATCCATGGAAGGACAAGTTAATTTTCTATGTGCATTTTGTGGATTACTTTTTTTTGTTGGGGGGGGCATGGATTTATAAAAATTTGTTGAATATTTGGAACGCACGACCACTTTCCTTAGATTCACCATGCAGTATTCCAGTAGAGCTTTTGACTTTTTTGGATGTAAAATTGCTGATGGATGAGAATGGGGTTTTGGACAAGACTTTATTCAGAAAAAACAGTTGGAAGAATAGCATGCTATCTTATGACAGCATGCATTCAAGATATACGTTCAGTGGTATAATAAGTGGGCAGGTTGATAGAATTTCACATACATGAATGCAGGACAAACATTTTGAACAAGAAATAGACAAGTTAGAGGGTAACCTCTGTAGAAGGGGATACAATGACAATAGAGATAAAGATGCTATTACTAAGAGTAAGCAATACAGAAGTAATAGGTCTATGCCTTGGTTCTCCCATAGCCAACAGGATGGAACATCTGTTCAGTCTAGATTCTCACAGATGGATAATGTGAGGCTAATGTTAACATAGGGGGAATATGTGGTACAATAAAACAGAATTGGAATGTTTTGCTAACAGATGAAAAAAATAGCCAAGGTAGTGGGAGAAAAATCAGTTTTTGGCTTTAGAAGAAAGGTAGTGGGAGAAAAATCAGTTTTTGGCTTTAGAAGAAATAAAAATCTGAAGCATTTATTATGTCATGAAGGGAAGACAGAAAAAAGTAGGAACAATTTTTCACAACATGCAGGCACACGAAAGTGCAGAAATTGCAAAGCATGTGAGTACATTGTGGATGCAGAATCCTGTACACCATGTATCAGGAAAGCAATATTGTTTTGATTTGTATGCAGATTGTAGAACAAAGAATGTTGTTTACCTAGCTGGCTGGCTGTCAGGACTGCAGCTCATTCTATGTAAGAAAAACTACCTGCATGCTGAAAAACAGAATTTTGAACCATTTGTCCTCTGTAAGATTAAAACATGAACATAATACACCTTTCCAGCTCATTTCTAAGTATGAAAATCATTAGTTTAAGTTTATGGTTATACAATGTGTAAATAAAAACCAAAGGGGAGGTGACTTGGTCAATGAGATAGAGTTGAATGAAACTAAATGGATCATTGAGCTAGCAGCATACAAAATCCCAGGTTTAAATGGGGTTAAACCTTTAAGACCTGCACTAAAGAAAAGGAGGGTGCGGTACTGAATGTTAACCAAAGAGCTATATAAAAACTGCAGTTTCATTTGAGTTTTGTATCTGAAGAAGGCCTTTGGCCCCGAAACTGCTCATTCTCATGTTTTTAATTGTGTTTTAAATAAAAGTTTTGAAGCTGTTCAGTGTGGTGGCCAAATATTACAAAGGAAAAGTGTCCATGACAAAAATAGTTGATAACATTAGCTCTTTGGGTCCTGATAGTACTGCCATCAGTTTTCTTCATAATGTAAGGAATAATTTACTGAAGTCCTTGGGTATCCTTATTAATAAATTCCTTACACCCAGACATATTCTGGAAGTCTGGCAACAGAGCACAGTAATCCCTATGTATAAAGGAGGTGCTACACATCACAGGCCTATTAGTCTTATTTGCCTTCTCTACAAACTTATGGAGCTGGTAAGGACTGAACTTTATCTAAAAGAAACTGGGGACCTTACACTACTAGACTCTTTAAGGGAAGCTCCTCCTTTATTAATCTGTTGGCTTTTTTTGGATGCATAATGCTAACACTGGATGAAGGAGTGACCACAAATCCAGTATACCCAGTCTTTGCAAAGGCATTGGATATGGTGCCTCATAAGGACATTATTGATAAATTCATTCAAGTAAATATTTACGGTTATGTGACTCAGAAGGTAAGTACCTGACTGAAGGGAAGAACACAAAATAAAGGAATAGTGGGTTACCTAATCAATCCTAATGAAGGAATCCTGTGAAGTCTCTCAGGGTTTATCCTTAAGACTGCTCTTAGTATTTAGTGTTTCACAAAATACATTAATGACTGCAAACTGGAGAATATAATAACCTCTAAGGATGCAAAAAATAAGGTCATACATGCTGAGCAAAAGCAGTCCTTGGTGCAACATAGCAACAGTTTTACTCAAAGTACTAACAAAAATATTACTATTATTATTATTTGTTATTATTAAATGTGGAGAAAAGATGTGCACACTTTACAAAATTAAAGGGGAAACACTAAAATGAGACAATAAACTAAAAGATCTACAAATCATTGCAGATACAAGATGAGCTTTCAATGATGTATTGCAACCAAACCCAGAAAATCATGCTGTGCAACACACCTCTTACTCAAATGAACAGCAATTAGACCACAGGAAGTCAGTGCAACTCTTTATATACCACTACCTATAACAGAATATAATGATGCATTCTGCAGCTTAAACACAAGGTACATGATACATGTCAAGAAAGTTCAGAGACTCACAAAGAAAACAGGGGGTATGGAAAACATGGACTACCCTGATAAACTACAAGGACTACTTTTCTTCTTAGCATTCAATATTTCTTAGAGAAGTTTTGTGACTTGCATATAAAGTCATATCAGACCTGGTTCTACAACAAATGTAGCACACATGGCATGCAAAGCCAACACATGGTCTGAGATCTCTATGTAATGGCAAATATTCTGTCTCAAATTCATAAAATTGTGATCAGACAATTATACATGGACATTTATGCAAAATTATTGCTTTATGTAGGCAGCAAGTCCATCCCAATCTCAGATCACCTACAGCTTAATAAAATGACATCTGCATTCACCTTTTTCTCAGAGAAAAGTCAAATACATGTTTTTTTGAAAAAAATGCCATTCTTTATTCTGCAAATTCAGAGAAAGGCAACATTTTCAAAACACAATCTTGAAACTTTTCTGATTTGAGCATTTCTGCTTTATCAGAAGAATTGACTTTCCAAGATCTAACAACCTATTGCTTAAAATTAATAAAAATAATGTGCAAAAGTGGGACAGATCCATTATCAGATCATTTTGCTTTCAAAACTTTGGACTATACTACTATTTATTTAGTTGCTTATTTGAATGTATAACTGTCTTGCTGGTACAAGACCCTTTTTAGCCATTACCCAGGCTAAAAAACAAATACAATAGCCACTGATAATGCTCATATCAATTTAGAAACAAATATTTAAAATAAACAAGCTTGAATAGAAAGCAACGTGTGTTTGTGTGTGTATATATAAATATATATATATATATATATATATATATATATATATATATACGTACACAAGTTTCATGAAAACCAGTTTGTAAAACTAGAGTAATAGTTTAACTTCCAGAACAAATGAATTTGAATCTAATAATTTGTTTTGATTTCTGCAAAAGCAAAATCATCTATAGCCTATACTACGTATTTTGTAGTTTATCAAAGATATTTTCCCTTTCCTAATGTTGTTTAGGATTTTTTTACAAGGACTAGAAAACACGATTTTTCTCTTTTAGTTACAAAACTGATCATTTCTAGCTTTAGCACTTCATCTGATTATATTTTATTAAGAGTCGTGTGTGACAGCAGAAGCTGTTACTGAAATGTCAAGCTACT